>NC_059367.1:45142203-45449203 GCF_019703515.2 Myxocyprinus asiaticus
AAGAAGAATGTGAAAGGGAAAGTGGAGATTTCTAGTAAAAAAAGAACTAAAATATTGATCTGTCTCTCACCCACACCTATCATATCAATGCTGAAGAGATATTTTTTAATATTTTTTACTGGAAAACGAGACAAAATACTCAGTGTACAAATGATTTTTAATACAATATATTTGAAGTTTATAACAAAATATTCAAAAATAAAAACAAATAAAAAAGGTCTCTCAAAAAAAAAGTGGGTGATCAGCATGAATGTGAATAATATGATAGCGAAAGAAAAAGGCTTAATAACTTTTAAAAGGGACGCTTCCCATATATTTTGTAGAGCATTTTGGTCTAAATCTATCGGGTACTTGGTAGAAGCTATATAAATCAGATAGATGCCAAAATGGACAGGTTGTGTAACATGCCCTCATCCTCAAAAACCATGAACTAAACTACACAAGGTTAAAGAAAATACCACCCAGACTACATTAAATACGGATATCAGGTTTGGTAATGTGTTGTGTTGCCACTTGATGTCCAATGTAAAATCCAGGTTCAGGAGCAAAACTTGTATCATCATCTTGCCAGTGTGTATCTCCACAGAGATGTCTGGTCCAGGTCACATTCAGCCCAACACTCTCTGATGATGCCATCAAAGCAGAGACTCTTCGCTTAAATGGTCTTAATGAGGATCTTCATAGAGCCGAAACTGACACCACCAGTAGCAAACATACACAACCAGAAACAAGAGTAAAAACCTTCTCGAGATCCACAAATACAAGCATGTAACTTCAGACAAAACATTGTGAAGCATTGTGACTGCTGTGTTGTCTTTGTACATTTAGAGGAAAATGGAGACTCCATTAGAGCATGTTCAAGGCACCAAAGCGGCCACCCCTTTCCATTCGCCGAATCCAGCGGACATTCAAACAGGGTACACACGTTAAACTGTGTTTAATGATGTGGGCGTGATTTAGAGGGAAAAAAGTGAATTGTTCAAACAACAATTGAAAATATGATTCATTTGATATGTTTTCCTTCGTAGTTCTTTAGAATATTTGGCTGGGAAGGTATCGCTTCTGCAGTCCTTTACTGAGCGCTCCAGTCGCTACATCATACCCTGCTTTACCTCATCAGACTCCGTGCTGGACATGTCAGAGGAACCCACATACAGGTGACATGAGAAATGCACAGGACATTCTTTAATATAACTTTTTTCCAGATTTTATAATGATAGTAAAGTCACCAAAACAATGAAACCATGAACAAGCAGAAGTAGGAATTATGCAGTGACTTAAATCAAAGAACAAAAGACTTCATCAGGTGCTTTATCCTGAGATGCCTTTTAAACAGTATTGCAGGAGTTCAAATGAATGTTGAACAATTGTTCACTGCTTTTCCTTCACTATCTGCAAAAAGTCATCCATTTAAAAAGAAATAAAATGTTAGTTTGAAAAAGAAATTCATACATAGGCACAATAAATATCTGTCTATAAAATTAATTTGAAGCATTGAAGCAGAAGCCTTTAGATCAAAAGGTTGGTAACACTTTCTGTGAAGCCCATATTTATGGCTACATGTATTATACTGACTTAATAATGTCTCATGATACACCTTATAATAAGTTATAACCTATCATAAATTATTATAACTATAGTTATAGTACATTATAAGACTTTCCGTATTCATAGTTATGCTTTAGTGTAATGCATTATAACACAAGAAACATTCAGTTTCTTCTTATAAACAGCCATAAAAAAATAAAAATAAAAACATAAAATACATTTCAATTCAAACATATGTAATGGAAGTTTTTTATAAAATAAGTCTCCAAATAAGATGCATAAACATTAAAGTTTATTGAATAGAGTCTAGTATAGAATCAGTTTGATTTAAAAAAAAAATAGTATTCTTGGGTGTGTTTACACCCCAGAAGATTGGCTATATAACGGTATATAACTTCCAGCTTAACTTGTAAATATCTTATGGATGTTTATAAGGAGGCATTGCTTTTGTCACTTTACTTAAAGCATACCTATTATATATATATATATTACAAATACAGTATATATAATACATTATAACTTCTGCAGAAAAAATTAGATGTTTGTTGTGTTATAATTCATTATACTCCAAGGTATAACTATGAATAGGTAAGTATTATAATGTATTATAATTGTGGTTGCAATTATTTATGAGAAGTTAACATATATTTTAAGGTGTAGTATGAGACATTGCTAATGAATTATAATACCTTTACAATGGATTATAAATATGGGCTTCATAGAAAGTGTTACCAAAAGTTTTTTTTTTAATACCACGAGCAACAAATTCAGTACAGTGTGTCTAATCTATGAGGTGAATAAATGTCATTGTTGTTGTAGCATCTCTAGTGTTCATTTCACCAGAGAACTGAAGCGATTCTTGGAAAGTGGCATGTAAAAATAATTTTGCAAAAAAAAATAAATAAATAAATAAATTCACTTTGAGACCATGTTGCAATTTTTTTTATATCTGTAAATGTATTTTAAAATCAAAAAATCATTCTAAAATAATCAATCTAAAATAAACATTGCCACTAATGAAAACTATATTACAGGTTTTAAAAATTAGCATTTTCACTAGTTGTTGTACCAGGAATGAACTAGTAACACTAGTAACAATACAATTATTCATATCAAAAATGATCATTTTTACTAGTAAAATGTACATAGCTAATATGTGAAATTTGAACTAGCAAGAAATTAATTCTATATATCTTTAATTGCGTTTTGAGTGAATGACAGATCATTGTGATATTATACTAGTAAAAATGCAGTTACAGATATCAATAATTTTGTTTTTAACTATTTGAAATTCCATTTTATATTAAGAATGTATTTCTTCAAGTAATGACGTTGTTTTTGAATATAAAGAATTAATGTTTCAGTAGTAGAAATGTATTTATATCAAAAAGTGAAAATTTAATTGTTGATACCTATAATTTAAATCCTGCAAATTATTAAAAGTCAGTTCAGCTTGCCATACACTTAGTAATCTTTGTTTATGTTTTTCTCATTGATATGACAGTGGTCTTAGACTTTATACTCAGTATGTTTACATGTACTTTAAAAGTTTTATTGCAATTGGACAAATCTTTCAGTTGTGAAATAAATTAATCATGCATGTGAATAGAGTTTTTCTACAAAGACAGCAGTAACTTTTGTGTGTGTTGCAAAATGTTTTTAAACTTTTTGTGAATTCGGACTAACAGATCTAGATAATGCGATTGTAGCTCGGCAAAAGCAAAAGTTACTGATGTCTTTGTTGAAATACTCCATTCACATGCATGATTCATTTTTCCAACAACGGAAAGTGTCTGATAGTAGAGCGGTAATTCTACATTATTGTGCTGGTCTTTTGATCTCAAAATGGCCCCCACCATGATGAGGGACCCCACTTATAAAACAGCTTTTTCTAGGACACTGATATGACTAGAGATCTCAAGTGAGTGTACAACATTTTAAACTGATTTGTCACAAGTGCTGTTTATTTATTTAGGAGGAAAACCTTTGAAGAGGATAAAATTACAAAGTGCACCTTTAAACTTCTTAAAAAAAATAAAAAAAATAAATAAGTAGAAGTTGCGATAAAAGTTTAGATCTGGACAATGATCTTCTTG
The DNA here is from genome assembly GCF_019703515.2 of Myxocyprinus asiaticus. NCBI lineage: Eukaryota > Metazoa > Chordata > Actinopteri > Cypriniformes > Catostomidae > Myxocyprinus > Myxocyprinus asiaticus. The sequence goes on from NC_059367.1 coordinate 45,145,848, forward strand.
TACTGGTAACGTTGAACAATAGTGGAGAAAAATCAAACACATTAGAGTCAACATTGTTTTACAGGCCTCATGACACACTGTATGTGGAGCTGCGCTGTCCAGCCGTCAGACCAGCACTACTGCTCATCTCTGATAATGGACACAACATCATTGACTTTAACCAGGTGCCAGTAGGTAATGCACATTTAACCTGTTTACCTGTTCTTCTAGTTTCTTAGGGTGCTTTCACACTAGAAATTTTGGTGCGCACCCGGGTTCGAATAATGTCAAAGTTCGGTTTGTTTGGATGATGTGAATGCTGATATGAACCCAGTCATACCAAATCGCGGAAGTGAACCACTTGTGATGACGTATATTTAGCTTTTTTGCCTGCTCGCTAGCACAATTATTATGGTATAATGCATTTCTCATACCTGCTTGTCTCAAAATAAACTGCCATCGGAGAGCAGCTTACATTCTTCACAACTCGTGCAATGCTACAGGCTCGCGGCAGACAAACGCTAACATTCATCACATCATTGCACATTCAATGCATCCGTGGGAGACAAACACAAGTGTCGTGCTGTGCATGGCAAGTTTTCGTGGTAAATCCAAACAGACAAACCTAGTTACAGCAGTAAACAGCTGCCGCTTGTACTCACGTTAATGAAGTAATCGGACCGCGATTCGAATATGATGTGAACAGAGACCAGCGGGGCAGCGAGAGAGGGAGCAAATGAACTATGGTTCAGTCCAAGCAATTGAACCAAGAGTGAAAGCACCCTGTGACAAGGTCTCTGACTTTCTTCTCAAGGAGGAAGCAAGGGCCGGGTATATGTACAACACAAGTCTTTTTTTCCCACACTTTCCAGTGTAACACAAACAGGTTTGCTTTTCACCTTATCAAGTGCACACACTTAAGAACTCAGCTGCGTGCGTCTCTCTCTCTCTCTCCCCGCTGGTGGTTTGGACTGCCCTTTTATCCCTCTCCAGCTCTCACTGCAACACAAAACCGTGTTAAAGGTGATTTCCCACAGGTGTCAATCCTCACCGCTCTTCCTCTCCTGGCCTTGCTCTCCACAGACGTCACTTGGCCACACCCACATCACCACACACCCTTAATGTGTAATTTTTATGTCACTTTAATTGTGTTGAAATTCATAGGTCAAAAGGTGTTGAAGAAGGTGATAATCCAGAACATTTCCACAGAGCCTTTGAAGGTATCCATTAACCTGCTATTTACTCGCCAGGGAAGAACCTTTTTTATTAATTCAATAAAACAAACAGTATATCAATAATAATAATATTTAGGGCTGTCAATTCTATGTTAAAAATGTGACAAAATAACACATTAAAACATTATGTAATTTATCATGCGTCCTAACCCGTGTGTAAATTTAGTAATAAAAGTTTTTTACAACAATTGGAACAATTCAAGCTTGAAGTACATGTAACGTTGTATTTTTACAAGCCAGTAGGGGGCAGTCAGCATGCCTCAACAAACATTAAAGCAGCGCAGCCACAGAATGAGAGTCACTCATGCAGGACGTGTTCTTGACAGCTGGATAAATCACGACAGAATGCAGGGATCATGATTTTTGTTTTACACTTTAACTTGACACAGTTTCCTAAAAGCGTGGTGTTTATGACATTATAAAACCGGTGAGATGCTTCAAAAGTGTCTGTCTAACACATATGTACAAAGACCATAAATATAATTAAAAATAGTGCAGACGGAGCATAAAAACACGTCCTGTGAAAACAGGACATATTGACGAACTCAGTTGCAAAATGGATTGTTGACTGTTGGCTTGTTCAATGATATGGGAATTAAACAAACAATATATTGACTTCTAAAGCCACACTTTGTACTGTCAATGCTTTCCTCGTCTGCCACAATAATGCAATATACAGTATTTCATGCATGTGTGAAAGGGACTAATGTTTTATTGCATTTCTAACTATTTTAATGTGAAGTAACTACTGACCTGTTAAGCATTATGTAATGTAATGTGTAATGATGTTTGTTAATGTTATTAATGAAGGTTATTGTAGTTTTACACTAAATACAGCCCATCTGCGGTGTTCTTTCTCAAAATACTCCTGCCACCAGTAAATGACAGGGCCATGTTCAGTTATTGTTTTTGAAAAGTATGAGTCTTAACCTGAGCTTTAGCTTTCATCATCACTGCTGGATGTGACGGGGCCGTTTTCTGTGCTGAACGCCATGCGATCCGTCTGTCCTGGAGAGACACACACACTCCTGATCGCATTTACACCTTTGCTGGAAAAGAAGGTGAGCACTGCTGCCAATCATACACAACACATGAGAGCAAACAGTCTTGTTTCATTGTTGCCTTTCATCCTGTTTTATTCAAGACTTTAGACACTATTAGGCAAGACATTCAAATTTAAAGAGAAATGTGTAAGTCAACATGTAAAATGGGACCAGGACATTTTCTTGACGGGGTTCGTGAGAATCACCCACGGATATTCCTGGTCTTATTGTGCATTATTTATCAGTGCATATTATTGCAAAGAATAAAATTGTGTCTTTTTAATGTTTCATTAACACATAATAATTTGCTCCCTCTTTTTTTCAACCACCTGTCATAAAGAGATCACTTTTCGCCAGCCTATTAATTCACCATGATAGAAGTCCTTTTTTCTTAGAAATACACTTTTACAGTCACCACACAAAGAACTATATTTACCTAGTATTGTGTGTTTTGTATGATTGTTTTAGTATCATGAGACACTTGAGGTGAGCTGTGGTCAGATGTCACTGGATCTCGTGTTGTGTGCTGAAGCTGTGGAGCCTGTTATCAGATGCTCTAATGATGGACACATGGACTTTCACTGTGTTCCTGTCAATGAGAGCAGCACTCAAGTGTTCAGGGTATTCACACTACACTCCCAACTTTATGCTCAGTGTTCTTACAAAAATCAAGTGATATCTATGTTAATTTTTTTTATATAATTAGTTAAAGTAAGTGATTTTTTTCATGGAAAGTATGCAAAAAATATTTCTACTCCCTTTAAGATATTAGTGAAATAATTGTACAGTTGAAGACTTTGTAAACAGCAAACAATAGTGTGTCCGCATACTGCAGACATTGACGCTTTTCACCTGTCAATCATTTTGCTCATTCTTGTGTTTACATGCACGTTCTTACATCAGTTATGCTTAATAAGCCGACAACGCATGTGGTCATGTAAATGCAATAAACCATGTTCCTTTATCGGCATAAAAGCCATAAACGGCTTATGAATAACCGATCGGCATGGGTAGATTTTTGGCCATTATGCTGATTTCGCGTGCCATGTAAACACCTTACCCGGTGTTCTTACTGGCTCATCCAATGAGAGCAAGTGTTGAGCGCATGATTCTTCACAGTTTGACGTCAGAAGTAGAGAATAATGCAATTATTTTAAAATGTCATGTAAACACGTATTTCTTGCCTTGTCAGATTCTTTAAATAAGCTGATTTTAGAGAGTAATCAGCATATTGGTATGCATGTAAACAGGCTCACAGTGTTGTATTTGAAGCGTATCACTGAGGCTATGATTCATAATGGTTGTCAGTTGAGGGCGCTGTTGTGCCACTGTTGAATTTGACAGCCACGGGAACAAACAATGCTGCTCTTTTGCTCGGCTTTGGTCTCAAAATTATCTTTGGAGGGTGGGGTTTTGGAATGACAGGATGTGGCTAATTCAACGGCTCTGTCAAGGGAAAGCTTCAGAACAATAAAATCGCTTACAGCACCTTTAAATCGTTGTAGTTTTAATATGTACAGTGGTTAAAACTGGATTTTGGAATCTTAAAATCAGGTAGTGAGATACGACATGACCCCCCTCCCCCAAAAACCATTATAATAAGATTTTATCATTATATTATCAGCATAAAAGGCTTTCTAAGTGTTTGGTATTTGGAAATTCTGTATATTTTTTAACCTTTTACTCAAATTGTTACACTGATATCATTCAAAAAATATATATATTAAATTATAAAAGAGTGCAAAATAAAAGCATTTTTACTAGTGGGGCCCACTGTAAAATTCCAAACCATCATCCTAGTGCGAAGCGTATGAACTTGAAAGATTCTTTGAGCAAGTACACTCACTTAGGCCCCGTTTCCACCTGGTATTAAGATGCGTCTCAGGTGATCACATGTGGTCAGGTGAGACACATGGCTGTTTACACCTGGTCATTTAAATGCATCTCCTGTGACCACTTGTGTTCAGATTTGGAGTGGAGGGTATCGGTTTCATGATGACATACATCAATCACTATGTCAGTGTTAAAAGATATTAAAGCACAAAGTCAGAAAAGACAAAGAAAGCGGAAAAAATGGTGCGCTGATGCGATTGAAATTTAATCTAAGCATATAAAAACAACATGTCAAGCAGAATTATCTGTTATTTTAGTGGATCAGCTGTATTAAAGGAGGTTCAGGTGTTCGTGCTTGTCATCTGTGTTGATATCAGACACTAAAAAAGCTCTTTGAAGCTGTGTATCCACTTTTTTTATTTTATGACCAGACGGTTATTTCCTTTTAAAGCCATTCATAAACGACAAAGTTTAAACTCTTGTTTTGGTGCAGCAGTTGATTGACAGGTGAGGGGTGGCGCTTCTCTGCTGCCAGGACGGATTAGTGTTTACCTCTCAAATATGATGTGGTCACATGCGTTTTTGACCACATTCGTATGTGGTTTTTGTGATCCGATCACAAAATGTTTTAGACCTGTATTTAGGGCTGACCACATGTGATCAGATCACCCAAAACGCATCTTAAAGGAATAGTTCACCCAAAAATGAAAATTTGCTGATAATTTACTCACGCTAAGGCCATCCAAGATGTATCTGAGTTTCTTTCTTCATCAAAACAGAATTTAAGATTTTTAGGATTTCATTTCAGGCCTCCTGCTCTAAACAGTGCAAGTGAATGTACTCCATTTTTTGACGGTCCAAAATGTATATTTAGGGTGCATCAAAATAATCCACACGACTCCAGTCGACAAATAAAGTTCTTCTGAACCCAAATGATTGATTATTTTTAGAAACAAAACAATACTACAAATGTTCTGCAAATTTTCATTTTTGGGTGAACTATTCCTTTAATACCAGGTGGAAACGGGGCCTAAATGGAGATAAAATGTGTGAAATTGATCATACACAAACTGGAATGCTCAGCTTAATCCTTGATTATATAACTTTTATAACTATTTTTCAGTACATAAATCTGAGTATTTGTGATTAGAAAATTAATTATGTTTTAATATACACTGAAAACCCTAATAAGTTAATTGCACTCATTTGATTGAGTAAACTCATTTCCTCAATTCAATTGAGTAATGGGGTCTCCCAAAACTCGAGTATTTAAGTTCAATTAACTTGGTTTTCAAGTAGAGTGAACTTAACTATTTAAGCTGAGTTAACTACATGCAAGTAGACTTAACTCAGATTTGAATTTAAATATTGTTGTTTCTACTGTTGTACATTTTAATTGAATTGATAAAATTTTAGATCAAGCAACAGCACAGTTCAAATAAAGATGATAACTGATTCTAGGTCAGTTATTAAATAATTCTTTACAGAAATGCATATATGCACTTCAGCTCACATGCACAAAGAGAACTAATGGGGCTTTTCCACTGCACGGTACAGCTCAACTCGACTCTGCTCGCTTTTTGGGGGTTTTCCACTGTGGATAGTTCCTGGTACCTGATACTTTTTTTAGTACCACTTCGGTCAAGGTTCCAAGTGACCCGATACTAAATGTGACATCAAAACCCTGCAGATCACTGATTGGTCAGAGAGAATCGTCACTACCAGCGTCACTGGATTTGCGACACGGGACATCAACCCGCTAGTTTTAAAGTTAGCAACAGTAATAGCAGTATCATTGGTTCACGCAACTTTCGAATTGTAAAAAGAAATGGCTGTGCGCAAAACCACGCCGTGGTCAATAAACGAGGTGCAGACGTTCCTCTCGTTAGCAACGAACGAAACGACGCGAAACGAAAAAGTCTTTCAGGAAGTGTCCCAGCTGTTGGCCGCACACGGCTACCACCGGACCTACCAACAGTGTAGGGAAAAGTTAAAAAAAACTTACGTGACTACAGAACCATCAAAGACCACAACAGCCAGAGTAGTTCAAACAGAAGAAAGTGGAAGTGGTTCGACCAAATGGACGCTATCTATGGCAATAGCCCGGCGAGCAATGGGAGGGAGAGTGCCCTGGACTCGGCGTTGTTGGAGTCCACGATGGAGGATGGTACGTTTTGTTACGTTAACTCTATATTCTGCTTGAAAGCTTCACTTTTAGTTGACCAGCTACTGGAAAGCTTGCTTCTAAAACAACCAGGCCAATTTAACTGTTACACTTGTGTAAAATCACCATGCAACAACTGCTTTATGCAGCATAATGAGCTAGTAGCTAACAGCTAGCAGTCGTGTTATTGTTTATGGTCAGTAATGTTTGTGTCGCGTTAAAGATGATGTCACGGCAGTAGAGGCGGCGCATCTAAGACGATCACCACATAATCCCATCCAAGTTGAGGTGGCACTAAACTGCAGTGGAAAAGCAAGCTCAGAAAAGTAAAGCGAGCAGAGTCGAGTCGAGTCGAACTGTAACGTGCAGTGGAAAAGTGCCATAAGATAGTGTGACCAGGGTCCAACTTGACCAAAGAGACACAGATCACCCTTATGGTGACATTACACCAAACAACTATTTGCAACAAAGCATAAATAATACAACAAAAGAGCTAAAACATCTATGAATTCTTAATAACAATTATTTAAATTCCCCAATCTGTTCCCTCTGACCAAGAAAACATAATTCAAGCAGCAAGGGATTGTGGGTATTCCCCATAGCCTCAATTTTGTACTCAATAGTTTGAGTTATTAACACTTTAAATCTTAAGTCTATGGATTTTTAAGAAAAATAAGTTCAATGAACTTAAATATTTGAGTTATGAGTCCAAAACTTGACATTTCAAGTAATAATTAAGACAACTTTTTACAGTAATGACAACTTTAGGGTTTACAGTGTACCCTACCAGTCAAAAGGTTGTCATTCTACAAGACACTCATTCTAGAGTAATAATAAAGTCATCAAAACTATGAAATATAACACAAACAGAATGGGAATTATGTAATGACCCAAAAATGTTGAACAAACAAAACTATCTCATATTTGTGCTTCTTTGTGTAGATTACAGCTCTGCACACTTTTTTTATTTTCTCAATGGTCGTTCTGTGTCAACTCAACCAGAGGTTCACGGCTCAAATTTTTTCCCCATTTTTTTAGTGATGTAAATGATGATGAAAATAAGAACAAATACAGTTGGGCTTCACCACCTTTGGTGTTTGGATCCCTAATGATACATTACAGAGCTTGACAGATATACATTACTTATTTTTAATAATAGTGTATTTTTGGACTCTTGAAAATTGAGATTTTGACATTTTGTGTTCTTATGTGAATCAGTAAAAGTACATTTCTGACCTTTGTTTAGTTGGACAAGAAAAACTAGCTTCATACCATGTGACCCACGTTTGGTTTTCGACCACTGAAAATATGTCAAATTCAACAATTTACAGATGGAGTCACAGTGATAGTCCCATATATCTGGGATTTAACCAAATAGGGCGTTACAAAATGAAAATGTATAAAGGAAAGCAGAATCTAAAAGTATATTAAGATATACAGGTATTTAATACTTCTGGAATTATAGACTCTACAACTTTGGAAAAACAACACAAAAAAGGTGTTTTTTCCACTTTCAGACTTGTATCAGGAACAGATTTGAGTAATAAACCTATAAAATAATGATGCTGCCACCTTTCTAAGCTTATTTTTTAGCTGAAGTTTTGCTCCAAAATTATAGGTGAATATGTTTACCCCCCTCTACAGATTAACAGATTACTCAGTAAGTATTGATTCATGGCATTTAATTATTTTGGCTTTCATCATCATCATCATTTTCTTTAGAAAAACTATTTTAAAAGTCAAACATTTCAGCCGGGGAAGTTTCTGAAATGTTGTTGATTTGACATGGAATAACCCTCAAGCAAGTTCATGAGGTGCTTCATCCTGAGATTCTTCTTAAACAGTATTGAAGAAGTGAACATGTAAGCTGGATACTTGTTCACTGCTTTTCTTGTCTGACTGCTTTCCCCTCTCTCTCTGCTCCAGCTCGTTCATAAAAGAGTAATATGAAGAAGTATTTTGGTTTTGTAAATAAACTGATATATGACGACAAAGCTAATTTCAAGCACTTAATCAAAAGCCTTTAGAAATGTTTTTAAAATCATGAGAATCCTAAATTCAGTCAAGTGTTTTCTACACTTAAGTTCAACACCAGAGGTCGCTGTTACCATAAGATTAGTTCCATTGTCATAGTTTCTGGGCATTTTTAGTGCTTACTGTAGGTCTTTGTTTTACTCCCTGTCTAGTGTGTATTATTGGTTGTGGAGTGGTTAAGGGATTAAGGTTAAAGGTATGGCAGGTTGTCACGAATTTATAGCTCCAGTCACCATTGTGGCTTTGAGTACTACCTAGTAATGTATATAGGTCTACTGTACTCTGCATGTAATGTACTGCTCCTGTCTAGTCCCTGCAAACCTTTGTATGTGTTATCACTCCTGATTGCATCTCGTTGTATTTACTTTAACATTAGGATTATGTGTTGACTCATTATTCCTGGATTTATATGCTGCTTGTGGTGGTTACTGGACATATTACAATATAGGTGAATCTCATGAAACATATTAACAAAATATCTGACTCATATTTCATCCCCAAATCAAACAAAAGATGTAATAAATAATATTTTGCATAAAGTCAGTGAAACCTACTTTTGGACCATTAAGATGCTGTTGTCTTGTGACATTTGCATGACAATTAAGCACATTTCCCCCAAAATCTCAATACTGTAATGTGAAATAAAAAAAAATAAAAAAAATGGTTTTGTCTTGTTTACCATTAAAAATACTTAAACATTCTTGAAGCAAGATGCATTTACTTGAGAAGTAAATTTACATCAGATATTTTGTCTTGTTTTCAGAGAAATGTAAAACAATTTTTTAATGTTTATGCTTATAACAGAAAAAAACTATTTGCTAATTGGGTAAGAAAAAAACTTGATTTGAAGGGAAAATATATTCTTTTTCTTATTCCATTTGCAAATATGTATATATTTTTACATGTATATATTATTTAAAGTGTAAAGTATTGATACATGGCAGTTTTTGTTTGTACTGCCTTTTGGATTTAAAGACAAACCATTGTATTAGAGTATACTGTTTTTAATGTCAAACAGTAAAAAGTTTTATTCCAGTATTACAGCAAAAATAATCTAGTGTGAATCATCATTGATAATAATGGTAATTATAAATATACTTAAACGTCTTTATTTTTTATGCACAACCCATTGCACCACAGCTCTGACAACCTGGACATGTTCTTGACAGGTTTCGTGAGATTCTGCCATGTGTATTTATAAGATTTGCATTGTATGCATGGATTTCTGCTCTTAATAATGCATTTGATTGCTTGTCTATTATACAGAAGTCTTATTTTTATTTCTTATTTGTACTATTTATTTTTCTTATAATATTTCTCAGCTGCAGAACATGTCGTCTGTGACTGTACAGTTCAGTGTGCTGTTAGAGAGTCACTGTCGTAATGAATCAGATGGCTGGCTCCCAGCGGTCACAGACTCTACAGCACATGTGGGTAAGTGAGAGTCACACACAGCTGCACACACGTCAATGGAGGTTCTGCCTGTGAGCAGGGTGCGAATCACAGGGAGTTTTGGCGGGGGTCAATAATTGTATTCATAACCCCAGTGAGCAAGCCAAAGGCGACTGTGGCAGGGAACACAAAACTCCATGTGATGTTGGTTAATGGAGAAAAATAACCTTGGGAGAAACCAGGTTCACTGTGGAGGCCAGTTCCCCTCTGGCTAACAACATGAATATGATGCCAATATTACTTAATTATTTATTTATTACTTAATTAGCAAACTAAGGCATAGGATTTGTTCATTATTATTTATTTATTTTACATTTGGTCAGTTTAATTTTTTTATGTTTATTTAATGTTCATAGCTTGAAAATAACAAAAACACAAAAATCAAGGTTTTAGGAATTGAGACATGTCCCAACATGTGGTAACAGAGTTACAAAAATGGTAAACCTCATATAATATTCAGTTTGACCTCCTATGGTTGACAATCAACACCTCTCAAAAAATGACTTATTTTAGTTTCAGTTTCAGAACTTATTTTGTTCCCTATTGGTGAAAAAAGGGCCAAACAGTGACCTGCCCTAATGTGTGAAATCATCAGTTAATTTAGTACTCTTCCATCCTCTCAGGTGTTCAGAACTACAGCGGGATGAGTGTGTTTGGTGCGACACCCTCAGGGGGCGTTATATGGCCTGCTGATACTGTTGACATTACTGTGACCTTTCATCCAGACCACCAGAGCCTTCATTACAGAGATGTGCTCAGAGTGCAACTCATCAACAAAGTTAGACATACTCCTGTTTCACATATACTGTACACTACTACACTATGATTATAGAATAAGATTTGTAACCTTCCTTTGCATGAATTCTTTTTATTTAAAGTCAAGATTATATACTATATATGTGCCTCTGACAATGTTTTTACAGTGAGAATAACTGAGAATACTCTGTGTGTGTGTGTGTGTGTGTGTGTGTGTGTGTCTGTGTGTGTGTTTGTGAACCTGCCGATAGCAAACGGTGTATGTGTTGCAGCTCAGAGGTTCTTCATTTGAAAACAACATGTTTGCCTGTGGTGGCGATCCGTCAAATGTGTGTTGTGAATCACTTATCCCGTCTCACATTTACACTTCAGGACACACAAAACACAAAGGTACTTGATTCTCTGTTTTATGTTTGTGTATAGTTGTGTGAAGGTTGTATTTCTATTTAACTCACAAGACAAGAAGCGCTTTTCCACCATTGGGCCAAACGCTTCTGATCATGGATCATCAAGGTACGATTTCAATCTGTTCTCGGCCCAGATTTCTCAGTACGGTTATCTTACCGTTCTCAACCGTGCAGGTGGAATGACTTTAGTATGTGGCGACTCACGATTGTCAATTTGCCAATGCCAAGGTAAACTTAAAGTTAATAAAAATGTGTGTATGTTTATTGTATCCTCATTATTTAATGATGTTGGTTTAACTAGAATAATACATGAATTTTCTACAAACCTTTTCGTCAGGAAAATAGATTACGCTAGCTGGCTCATTAAAACTCATATGTCAATACATTACTCATATAATATTTTGTCCTTTTTAGCTAGTCTGGGAACTTTTACCTTTTCTGTGTTTTTGTGTTTGGTGGCATAAATGAACCCTCAGCATTAGACTCGCCTTTTTCTCTTTTCTTTCCTTTTTGCAACATGGAGACATGTATCTCCTGTGCTTTAGCAGAGTAAAAACCAGGGAAAAATCAGTCCTGAAAACTGGAATATGTGATCTTCATCCATAGCGCACTCGCTTTAATGTCTACCTCTCGCGGCGTTGCCAACTGATGTATTTGTTACGCACATTCTAATGCTAATTTTTCAGCACTGTAGTAGGAAAACAAAATGTGGAACGGCACGGATTCACAACGAGAACTGTTCGGCCCAATGGCTGAAAAGAGGTTAGGGTTCCCACACAATTGGGCTACTTTCAATAGATTTGTGCGGGGAAAAATGTGCTTGGGTGGGTGGTCAAAATTTGGGCTGCTTTGGAATGATTTTGGCAGGTTTTTTAATGATAAAATTAAGAATTTCCATGCCCATGCAACTAAAATAAAGAAAATGTCTCCACACACAATCATTCAATCAAATAGCCAGAACACTGACTGACAGAAAATGTGTTTAATCCTGTTCAGAGGAGCTACGAGTTGCCACACCCACCAGTAAGTTCTGAATGTGCGCGATCTGCAGGTGTTGCTCGTTGATTTTTGTGATAGAAATGAGGCAATCTTAACAATGACAAAGCGGTAAAAATGTAAGAGAACATATTGAAAATGGGGAAATGACCCTGATATCAAGTGGTGGTTAATGCCAGGACTTATCTGTGGAGTTTTTCTTGGAGAAATTGCACTTTTGAGTTTCTCCCATGACCAGGACACTGATGCCTTTTGGTAGAAGTTTAATGCTGTTGAGAACACTGTGGGATATATTGTGAATTTGGCACTCATGGTGATCATAGTAGTTTCATAAAGTAACACGACTTAAACGTGACTCTTGAATTTGCTGCTCTTTCTTGATTCATGCACAGGATCATGGAATGATTGAAAATCAGCTGCATTACGTCCACAATGACAGCTATGTAGGAACTTTGACTGTTCTATGTATTGGTGAATTCACCTTACTTAAATGACTACAAAGATTTAAATTTTTCTTGGAATTTGGATTGAGCCATAATAGCGTAGGACAGATTATATATATCCTTTATATGACATATTAATTCAAAAATAGGCCTACTGAATGGCAAAAACATAACTGCAATCATAGCACAATGGCATACTTGCATTATTTGGCTTCTTGAAATCCCAGGGCAGCATATTTGTTCATTTTCTGTGCGTGTGTGTTTGTTTATATTTGTGAATAAAGAAAAATGGGTAAATGGAAAGGTTTTTGGAAACTTTATATTTGCGTCGCTTAATTTTGTTGCCAAGGTTGTAAAGGCAATGCTGTAGTATTATTGTTAATGTGCATTTCATTTTCATATACACTATTTGGGCGGTTTTTAATGCATTCAGGCAGGTTTTGAGCAATCATTGGGCTGGAAAATGTTAAACGAGTCTGGCAACAGTGCTAAGGATGCGACCAGAAATAAATTACATTTGTTTTACATAAAAATGGTTGGGCAGGGAATCATAAGGATAAGAAGAAAAAAAAACATAATGATTTTGGTTCCTTAGGAATTCTTTCATTACCTTTTTATTTAGTTAATTTAACTCAATAAAAATGCTAAACAAAAAGAAATGTTTTTACTACACATTGTCACATGATCAACCAGTCAATAACTACATTGCTTTAAAGGGGTCATGACATGAGGAATACAATTTTCCTTGATCTTTTGACATATAATAGGTCATTGTACTATAAAATCATACTTTTAAGTTTCAGAACTCAAAACTTCCTCCTCACTGCAAAAGAGCATTTGTTGAACCAAGCTGCTTTCACCACTTCCTCCACATTGTGATGTCACACTGTGGTAGACATTTGCATCTGACCTTCTAAATAACACCACATCAATGCCTAATTTACCTTTAATCACTCTCATAGCCCTCCCACTAGCAGTGAGATGGCAAGAGGGAGAGAGCAGATCAATCAAGAGCAGAGAGCCAATCATAACATTGGCCATTTACTGTCAAGTCATAAAGGAGAAGCAGCACCAAAGCAGCAAATTCACTGACTGAGGGTCAGAATTAGGGTGGAAATTATTATAAAAACCAAAAAAAACCAAAAAAAAAAAAAACCTTTACTAATATTTTGTGAACCTTAAGCAACATATTCAAATAATAAAAAAGGCATGCCATAACCTCTTTACGTCTAACATGCCTTAAGTGCAACTAAACCGATAACTCATTAGTTCAAGACTGATCATTTGTCCTTTTGACCAATTCATGAAAGAACCTATCCATAACAGTCATTAGTTCAGGAATCGTTCATACTGCCTGTTTGTTTTTGTCAGTGTTGTGTAGATTACTTCTAAAATGTAATCAGGTACTGATGACAAATTACAAAAATGTATCAGTTACATTGTCTTTTAGATTACACTTTTTAAGTAATCTATTACTTTTGGGTTACTTATTGCATGTTTTGTTGAAAGTCGAATCATTAATTTTAAATGTTTTATGGAAACATTTGTAAACATGAAATCAAACAGCAACTTGATTTGTTAAGTCTCTGAGTAAAAAAAAAAAGATGCTTATGATGATAACATTAATGAATTTTACATTTTAAGAAAATTTTTGTTATTTAGCAAATCAGGAATAGGGATTGGAATATTTTTATCTGGCTTTGAAATCAGTAATGAGTGAATGTCGCAGTGTGTTGTAGAGATAAACATGATATGCAAAACAGAGTTGGGATTTGTCTAAAAGTAGTAATACTGACTTAACAACTTTTGTGTGACAGTAGTTAACTGCTGCTGTTTATCACTATATTTCCATTCAGTTACTGTAAATATAATAGGGTGTTTTCTAGTTTATTACTGTATACCAAGTATAAATTTGTTCAGTTGAAATGTGCTGTAAGCGATTTTTTTTTCTTTCATGAAAAGGTATGCAAAAAATGTTCCTACTCCCTGAAAGATATCACTAAAGTAAGTGTCATGAGATATCTCACCATTCTCTGTGACAGCGCTAGACTTTGTAAACAGTGAACAAAAATGTGTCCGTGGGCCACGGTCTCTTACGCTTTCATTTTGCACTTTTTCATAGTGTTGTCGTTGCAGCAAATTATTGAGGCCTAATGCCATATTCTGATGTATAATTTGTCAGTTGAGGGCGCTATTTCACTACTGTTGTGCATGTGCCAATTTCAACGGTTTCGGTGTGGTGTTTTGGAAAGAGGGGGCATGGCTAAATCAACAGCTCAGTCTTGTGGAAGTTAGAACGTCTAAAATCGTATACAGCAGCTTTAATTTTGACACCATAATTGTTTAACTCTTACAGAAATTAATCATGGTTTTACTATAGTAATATTGTAGTAACATGACTGTAGTAACCATGGTTAATTTTGTGGTTACTATGGTTTTACTACGAATACCATGGTAAAATGATGGTTATTTTCTATAATTATGGGAATGTCGCCCTAGTAAATATATAACTATTAGGTGATATTATGGAATTTTGAAAAAAGAACTGATTGCAGAAGTTAACATCATCCAACTGTTATATTTCTAAAAATATTTTCTTCTTTAAACAGCTTCAGTGTAGTTTTTGTTAGTAGAGGTTTGTTACTTCTTGTTAGTAACTTGTAGTGTAGCTAACTTCTTTTTTTTTTTTTTCTTTTTTAAAAGAGTAGCTTGACTGTAGTTTAAATGGCCAAAGTTCAACCATGCATCTCTATGTGGCGCAACATAGTTAACTGTTAGCCAATCAGTTCATTCACATGTGACAATCGTCTTGCATCTCTCTCCTTGTCTTTAATTTAAATGGCTCAATTTTGTAGTTAAGCTGGTTTCTCTGCAGCACACTGTGTGAGATTTTTTCTCTGTAAAAAAGGTGCTCAGGTGGTTTGCTGGGGGTTCCTTCTATCAGCTTGTACGGTAAGGTCTGCTTTGGCCATGATGCATAGAAGCGCGTCTTAATAAGGTAAGCTTTTGCCAAATCTGGCTGGCCCACATCACTATTTTAGGTCATTAGATTAAATAAATCCATGCATAGCTAGTTTAAGTCACTAGTTAAATAATCTTCGGGCTTTCCTAGCTCAGGTACAAAGTATGAGTTAGGTCACTAGAGTTTAAGCTATTCGGCTAAGCAACTCGAGACACGCATAAAAATTTGTTAATTAGCATTACACAAACACTCAGTGCACACAGCTCTTCAGAGCAGCAGCAGTACATAAGTCTTGGCAACAGATCTGCTTGGTTGGGGGTTTGTGTTTATGTGTTATGCATTTGTGCAGCTTCCCTGCTTTGTAGGGGAATTGTTTGTGCAGCAGCATGCATCACATGCTCGATGCAGCAGGTCTTGCGTTTTGTCTCATTGTGCAGCAGCAGTATGTCCATATGCGAACTCCGTACTTGCTCTGCAGCAGCGAGGCAGATCTAGTCCACCAATATCCTATCAATGTCATACCCACATTCACATGCTAAATCTTTTCAAGAGTTAGCATGACTGAACTACTTTAAGTTTTGAGTAGCTTGGCAAGATACTGTTTCAAAGTAGCTTCCCCAACACTGTTGTACAGCCTCAATTATTCATGAGAAGGTGTAGCAGTCTTTCTCTTTATCACATTCAATTCAGACTGCCAACTCACAACTCAGATTCAGTAGCAATACCGCTTATGTATTTACACTGGGCAAACACGCATCGGCAGAAGAATGCAGACGGATAAGAACCATTTATGGAACCAACTGTCAAAATTAATCATTCAGCTCCTCACACCATGCAAGAAGCAGACGTGTGAGTGACAAGCTCTGAGCACTTTACTAAATTTTTTATTATTTTCCTGTTATAATCTGGTGAAATTTGATACACCCAGTTACACATTTGCTCTTTGCGGCATAACATGGCAAAGAAGTCAAAATCCTCAGGCTCTGGAGACATTAAAAGACACTTATGTGTTCAGGATGAAAGCCCCGACAGGCCTACAGACCGGGGACTCGATTTGGATGGCGCGGTGGGAGAGGAGATCCAGCGTCAGTTGTCCAATATGTCGGTGATTTTGACGAAGGTTCTTGCTGACTTGGAGGATCTCGCTGTAATACGTCGATCGATTATGGCAATGGAAATAAAATTCTCTGATTTAGTTACAAGAGTGACGGATGTTGAGAGACGAATCGATTGTCTGGAATCTTCGGAGAGGGAATTAACCGCTAATCAGCCCGCGACCAAAGTTGATTTGGAACATCTCCTTGAATTGCTTGAAGATCTTGAGAATAGAAGCCGCAGGAATAATGTTCGATTTGTTGGAATTCCTGAGCATGAGGAGGGCAGAGATATGGTGAAATTCCTAGACGAGCTTTTCCCGAGTCTGCTCGACATAACAGGCCACAAGCTGGAAATCGAGCGAGCTCACAGAGTCCCAGCTCACAGATTTGCTGAGGGAGAGAGGCCCCGATTGATTCTGGCCAGATTTCTGAGATCATCCAATAAAGATCTTGTGTTGCGCCAGGCGAGAAGCAAAGGGAAGTTTTCTTGGAAGAACCATAATATTTTCTTGTTCCCGGACATTGCGAGTTCGAAAAGAGAGAAACGCAAGCGGTTCAAGGAATGTAAGAAACTCTTACATCAGCAAAGGTCACTTTTGCTCTAATGTTTCCGGCCAAACTGAGAATAGAAATGAAGGACAGTCGCAAAGTATTTACATGTCCCAATCAGGCAATGTCTTTTATTGAATCAATGGGTGAGTGGGTCGACTCGCTGTACTTACTCTGGCTTTTGAGGAAGCTGGGCGTCATTTTGGTTTCTTTTTGCGAGCGCCTGGAGTTTGTTTTATGAATAACACTTTTCCTTAAAGAAACTTTTGCATTGACGAAAGATTACTTTTGCATTGAAGTTCCTGGCCAGTTTGAGAGTGGACACTACGGTTGACCGCAAAATATCTACATGCTCACACAAAGGATGTCTTTTATAAAGTTGACGGATTGTGTAAGTCATGGTATATACTTTTAGGTGGCCTCCGAGTGAATTGATTCGACCATCCGGGGAACCGGGATGCCGGTTTTGTTTCTTTTTGTATTGGTTCTGCCTAGCGGCTGGAGCTTGTTCTATTGAATAACACTCCTTTGGAACAGCTGTGGATTAATCTGTTCGTTCTTCGTGCTTATTCCTCCTGCTGTCTGGAGTTTGTTTTGTTGAGTATTTTTACGGGACATTGGAATGATTACGTCATCCGCTGAACTCATAACAGCTGGCTCACTGAACATTCGTTTGTCTGTCTGAGGAATCTGATCGGTTTTATATCGACTGGAATTTGTTTTGTGGAAGACCACACCTTTGAGACAGTTCTGTGAATGAATCTACACGTTCTTTGTGTTCATTCTTCCTATTGGCTGGGGTTTATTTTACAAAGTATTTTCTGTTATATAATTAAATTGAGCAATCCGATGGCAAAGTTGTTGTGGGGGCTCGTGGGCGTTCATGGACCTTTTGAGTTTAGAGGGATTGACACCGGTTGGTGCTGTCGTGCACGGGGTTAATGCGCACGTTTTTTTTTTTTTGTTGTTTTTTTTTCAGGGGGAAGTTCAGGGTTTGATTGTTTTACTAATGGGGAATGTGGTCTGTATAATTTTGTTTTTGTCACACAATTTATTTTTTCTACTATATCAAAATGTCAAATGTTAATATGAGTGTACTATCTCTCTCCACATGGAATGTGAATGGGTTGGGGCACCCCATAAAAAGAAGGAAGGTTATTTCTTTTCTTAAACGTAAGAACTATGATATAGTGTTTCTTCAAGAAACACATCTCTCCCCGCAGGAAGCTGAAAAATTGGGAAGATATGGGGTGGACATGTTTTTTTTAGTGCTGGCTCAAGTAAGAGCAAGGGAGTCATTATATTGGTAAATAAACATTTACAATTCAAATGTCTCAAACAGACTAAAGATAAATCTTTAGTGTCATTATTGTCTTTAGAGTCAATATTGAGAGTCATTATTGTTTTAGATGAAATTCATGGGCAAAGGTTGATTTTGGTTAATATTTACGCACCTAACGCTGATAATCAGGGCTTTTTTATAGATCTTGAAGGGATGCTGCAAACCACTGGCACCCCTCATGATATAATATTGGGAGGAGACTTTAATCTTTTGATGGACTCAGTCCTTGATCACAGTGAAGCAAAAGTGTGTAAACCCCAAGAGCAACACTGACACTTCATAGGATGTGTAAAAATCTTGGTTTTACGGATATTTGGAGACTTTTGAACACATCTGGTAGGGACTATACATTTTTTTCATCAGTCCATAAAATTTAATCTAGAATAGATTTTTTTTTATATATATATATCCAAATTCCTCATTTCATCTGTTGTTGATTGCTCAATTTGAAATATCCTAGTCTCAGATCATGCCCTGGTGTGTTTAGAGGTGTTGCCATATACAGAGAAAAAAAAATCATATAGTTGGTGCCTTAATGTGTCCCTTTTGCAAAATCCTGATTTCCAACAAATGTTATAGACTGAAATCAATGTTTATATGGAGACCAACTGGTCCTCGGTATCCTCTGTGGGCGTGGCTTGGGAGGCACTTAAGGCGGTTCTTAGGGGTCGGATCATACAGTATGCCTCATTCACCAAAAAATCAGAGTTGGAAGGAAATATTAAAAGTGCCGAGGCAGAGCTGAAGCGCCGTATGTCATCTGATGGCCTCAGAGAATTGACCCGATTGAAATATAGATATAATACTATTTTGTCACGGAAAGTGGAGTTTTGGTTATTCAGGGCAAGACAGTCATACTTAGAGCCAGGGGACAAACCAGGAAAACTTTTGGCTAGATATATAAAGCAGAGAGAGTCTTTTTCTACCATTCCCTCAGTGAAATCTGCTGGTGGTGAAATATTTACCTTGGCCATTGATATTAATAATGCTTTTAAAGAATTCTACTTTGATCTCTATAGTTCCACATCTTTGTCTACTGATGAAGATATTAGGAACTTTGTGGAACCATTAGATCTCCCTAAACTGACGACTGAGCAAAAAAATTCTCTTGATTCTGAGATAACCTTGGAGGAGCTCGATGAGGTAATTAAGGCCTTGCCTACAGGCAAGGCTCCAGGGCTTTCTTGAGTTTTTCAAATCTTATGCTACAGAACTGGCTTCACTTTTGTTAGTAGTTTATACGGAATCATTAAAGAATGGAAAGCTTCCTCCAACCATGACACAAGCCCGGATCAGTCTGATTCTTAAAAAGGACAAAGATCCAAGCGAGTGTAAAAGTTACCGCCCAATTTCCCTGATCCTGTTAGATGTAAAAATTTTGTCCAAATTTCTGGCTAATTGATTAAGTTATGACATCACTTATACATATAGATCAGGTGGGGTTTATTCGAGGCCGTAGCTCTTCTGATAATATTAGGCGTCTCATCAATATCATGTGGTCAGTAGCGAATGATCAATCTCCGGTCGCTGCCATCTCACTTGACGCCGAAAAGGCATTTGATATGGTAGAATGGGATTATCTTTTTAAGATTTTGGAAATGTATGGGTTCGAGCGTACATTTATTGGTTGGATTAAGTTACTTTATAGAAACCCTGTAGCAGCGGTACAAACAAACAGGTTAATTTCAGATTATTTTACTCTGGATAGGAGCACCCGGCAGGGTTGCCCTCTTTCCCCATTATTGTTCTGTCTTGCCCTGGAACCATTAGCAGCCGCGATAAAAAATGAGGATGATTTTCCAGGGGTGATTGCGGGAGGTGTGATAAAGCTTCTGCTTTTCACAGATTATATTTTATTATTCGTCTCCGACCCTACTAGATCTATGCCTTGCCTCCACAGAATTGTTAACTCCTTTTCCAAATTCTCAGGATACAAAGTCAATTGGTCTAAATCCGAAGCTTTGGCTTTGACAGTGTACTGTCCAGTAACGGCCTTCCAGCCGGGTGCCTTCCAGTGGCAAAAACAGGGAATTAAGTCTTTGGGAATGTTATTCCCAGCAAATTTGTCTGATTTAGTCAGAGTTAATTTTGATCCCTTAATAAAAAGGTTTTCGAATGATGTGGACAGTTGGGCTTCATTACACTTATCGATGATTGGGAAGGTTAATGTTATTAAAATGAATTGTATTCCAAAATTCAACTACCTGCTACAGTCTCTCCCTGTAGATGTCCCCCTCTCTTATTTCAAGCAATTTGATAGCATAGCGAAGTCCTTTATTTGGAATGGTAAGCGTCCCAGGTTACATTTCAATAAGTTACATAGGCCAATTGACAAAGGTGGGTTAGGCCTATCCAAGATTTTGTTTTATTATTATGCATTCGGTCTTAGACATTTGGCTCATTGGTCGCTTCCACCTGAGAGAGCCCCTCCCTGGTTTTGTATTGAACAGGAAGTTATTGCCCCTATCTCGCCACTGCAAAGCCTTTCGATTAAACTAGCCGGAGAGGTTAAGTCGCACCTTGTTATTTTGCATTTGCTCTCGATATGGACAAAAGTGTCCAGAGTGTTTAATTCTGATATTTATTTAAACGTAGCCTCGAGCATATGGCTGAACCCTAAACTATGTATTAATAAGTCCCCTTTCTGTTGGTCAGATTGGATTGTGAGGGGGGTTAATACACTTGGTGACCTGTATGAGGATGGAGTATTGAGATCTTTTGAAAATTTTATTCAACATTTTGGGATTCCCAGATCTCAATTTTATAAGTATTTACAGCTGCATCACCTGCTCTGCACTGTTTTTGGGAGTAGCACGCACCCCCCTAGAGCGGCAGATACTCCGGGAGTGGTGATTGCTGCTTTTGGGAAGGGTCATGAGGCATCAGTGTGATACTCCCTGCTAATTCAGAGTTTGGGGGACGGAGCTTTAAATTCTCTCAAAAGATTATGGGAGGAAGATTTAAATTTGTTATTGGAGGAGGGAGTGTGGGCTAGGATTCTAAAAAACATCAAGTCTGCATCTAGAGATACAAGGGTTCGCCTTATGTAATTTAAGATTTTACATAGATTTTATTGGACCCCCTCTAGATTGTATAGGCTTGGTCTTAAGGACACACCCATCTGCTGGAGATGCCATTCTGAAGATGGAGACACCACCCATGTTTTTTGGGGGTGTCATAAGATCCAAGAATTTTGGCTGAAGGTGCAAAGTTTTGTGTGTGATGTGTTGGGCACTCAGGTCTCGTTCTGCCCCAGACTCTGTATTTTGGGAGATGGGGAGGTCATGGATTTGGAGGATAAGTACATGAAGGACTGGGTTTTGACCAGTGTGATGATTGGTAGGCAGGTTATTTTGAGGAGTTGGAAGTCAGATGGAGCACCCTCGTTCCCGGAGTGGTGCGCGGAGATGGGGAGGGTGGCTGCCTTCGAGGAGGGGTCGAGCATAAGGATGGGAGTTAGGGATTCTTACAATAAGAAATGGGGGAATTATTTAGCATTTTGGGGGGAATCTCGAGGAGGGGCGGTGGAGGGAGTAATTTAGAGTTTCGTTTTTTTTTATTTATTTTTTTTTTATACTTGATTATTGTATTTTATTTTATTTTTTGTTGTTTTAGTTTTGTGTTTTTATCTGTGTGTGTGTCTATATTCTATTGACCACAGGGGTGTTCGTGGGGGGGTCAGGGTGGGGTGGGAGTTTGGTAGGGCTAGGGGATATAGTGGGGGTTTAATGTTTAAAGTGATTGATTCAATATATATATGTTGTTGTATTTTTTGTGTTAACTTATGAATAAAAAAAAAAGTTAAATTATATATATATATATATATATATATAATCATTCAGCTCCTGGATTTAACAAAGTTGAATGGTTCTTGATTCCCAACTCTTACATATATCTGTGATATCTGCACACTATAGCGGCACAAAACAGAATTGCCCCCTCCCTAGTCTTCCATTGGTCAAACAAACCAATAGGTGGGTGGTGCAGCTCCAAACTCAGTCATTGCTTTGAGCTGCATATTACTCATGATCTGTCTCTCTATTTTTAACAAACACATGAAGACAGAAAGAGTTTGCTGCTAACACTGAGTGGTGAATATCGAGACGGCAAAGCAATCACTGTCACGCGCAAACTCGAGGTGGGATGCGTTTACAGCTCAAAGCCAAATGCAAAAAGAGTAAGAAAGCATTTAAATAACATTTTATCATCTGATCAGTCCGTGTAGTGACCGGTTGGTAACCGACTCATGCTTATGTGATCTTTCGTCTCAGACGATTGAGTTTCTGTGGGAGAATGTGTCGCCTGTGGAGCAGCAGGGCTTCAGTGTGACTCCAACTCAAGGAACTGTAGATGCAGGACACAGACGCACCATCACTGTCACCTGGATGCCTCCTAATGGTCTCGCTGTGAGTATTAAGCTCCTGAAATATATTTATTTAATGGATGAATTGGGGTAGATAGTGAAGGAAAACTGTTTAAAAAGCATCCCAAGATGCACCTTAAAGATACACCCCATTTGTGTTAATAGTTTTCATTATTTTCATTCTAAATTATGGAAAGTAGTCATAATAAAGAATGAGTTGGTGTGTCCAAAAATTTGACTGCTAGTGTATGTGCATTCACTCTCAGAAGTGTGTATTGTAAGGTAGTCATTTGTGTGTGCGTGTGTGTGTGTGTGTATGTGTGTTTTTTGTCTTCAGCCGTATGCAGTCGTTGAAGCACATGCTCTGCTGACCATGAGAGGAGAGGAGACCGATGAATACAGCGTCATTCTAACAGCCCATACACATGCATAGAATTACATTTACAATGTTTGCTATTATTCATTATTATATCATTAATTAGTTATTGCATGATTACATTTAGCAATTTAAATCCTGACACTTATTGTCTGAGCTTGTGAAAAATGTTTTTATATAATAAAACATATATATATATACACAAACACACACACACACACACACACACACACACAGTCAAGGTGTTTATGCTGTAGGTTACTGGTACATATGATTTCTGATTTGCTTCCTTTGTACAATCAATGCTGTAAAACAAATATTTCAATAAACAAGGATTTTTTTTTAATATTCTTTTGTGGAAGACAAGGAGACATGTCTCAACGAACAGCAGCAAAAAAGCAAGAAAACTAAACAGGGACATCACAGCACTCACAGACAGATAGTCAAAGCTAATACTGCATAAATGACAACAGCAGCATCATAGTTTCATCCAGTGAGTATCAGCCAGAACCCATGACCATATACTAATAAACTTGTATAGAACTTATAAGCACATTATGTCTATATGTTATCTCAACCAAGTAAACTCAGCAAAAAAAAGAAATGTCCCTTTTTCAGGACACTGTTTTTTACAGATAATTTTGTAAAAATCCAAATAACTTTACAGATCTTTATTGTAAAGGGTTTAAACAATGTATTCCATGCTTGTTCAATGAACCATAAACAATTAATGAACATGCACCTGTGGAACGGTCATTAAGACACTAACAGCTTACAGACAGTAGGCAATTAAGGTCACACTTATAAAAACTTAGGACACTAAAGAGACCTTTCTACTGACTCTGAAAAACACCAAAAGAAAGATGCCCAGGGTCTCTGCTCATCTGCGTGAACATGCCTTAGGTAAGCTGCATGGAGGCAGGAGGACTGCAGATGTGGCCAGGGCAATAAATTGCAATGTCCATACTGTGAGACGCCTAAGACAGCGCTACAGGGAGACAGGAAAGACAGCTGATCGTCCTCGCAGTGGCAGACCATGTGTAACAACACCTGCACAGGATCGGTACATTTGAATATCACACCTGCAGGACAGGTACAGGATGGTAACGACAACTGCCCGAGTTACACCAGGAACACACAATCCCTCCATCAATGCTCAGACTGTCCGCAATATGCTGAGAGAGGCTGGACTGAGGGCTTGTAGGCCTGTTGTAAGGCAGGTCCTTACCAGACATCACCAGCAACAGCGTCGCCTATGGGCACAAACCCACCTTCACTGGACCAGACAGGACTGGCAAAAAGTGCTCTTTATTATTTATATGCATTGTAACTTTGGGAGGTGAGGGTTAATTTTTTTAACAATGGGGAAAATGTGTACAAGTTAGCCACCACTAGAAGGAGAGATAAAAATGGACGAAGAGTGTTCGAGCATATGGGGCAAGGTTCTGCTTAAAGGGATAGTTCACCCAAAATGAAAATTCTCTCATAATTTACTCACCCTCATGTCATCCCAGGTGTGTATGACTTTCTTTCCTCTGCTGAACTCAAACAAAGATTTTTAGAAGAATATTACTGCTCTTTAGGTCCAAATGAATGGTGATCAGGCCTTTGAAGCTTCAAAAAGGAGAAAAGGGCAGCATAAAATTAATCCATACAAATTAATGTCTTCTGAAGGGATCCAGTTAGTTTTGGGTGAGAACAGACCAAAATATAACTTGTTTTTCATTTTAATACTTGCCATTGCAGTCTCTAGGCACAATCATGATTTCAAGCTTGATTACACGTCCTAGTGCTTGACGCATGCACAGAGCATTAGATGGCACTTTAGGAAGTGTAATCAAGCTTGAAGTCATGATCACCAAGGAGACTGCTGTCAAGATGAAAAGTGAAACCATTTAACGCTGCTGGAACGCTTAGGAAACTCCGCCATCCATTGTTGAGGGAGGGGAGTGTGTACTGCTCTAGTACCAGAATCAGGTCTAGCTTTTGGTCTTTTTTTTTTTTAAGTAACCTTTGATTTATGTACACTCTTAAACACTATTTATTTGCATGATTTTGCACCTCTGCCAATAATATCATTTTGGCTTCCTGGTGTGATTGTCCTTTCAATTAATAACAGCTGGTTTCGATTGAACACGTTACTTACTGCATTTAAAATAAATACAAAGATGTGATTTGAAAATCTAAAGTAAATCAATCTATTTACTACTTTTTTACTAATGCAACTGAAGGCACACATCAAAACTGCTGCGTGCGTGCGTCTCTCTCTCTCTCTCTCTCTCTCTCTCTCTCACTCACTCACTCTCTCTCCCCACCGGTGGTTTGGACTGCCCTTTTATCCCCCTCCAGCTCTCACTGCAACACAAAACAGATGTTAGAGGTGATTTCCCACAGGTGTCAATCCTTACCGTTCTTCCTCTCCTGGCCTCAGATATCGCTCGGACACACCCACATCACCACATACCCCCATCGCCTGACTCAGGCTGGATGGCTCCCCGGCCTGTCACATACTACCCCCACATTTCTGGAGAGGAAATCCGCAACAGCCATCTGCACCCCTGGCCTGTGGACTACCTCGAACTTAAAAGGCTGAAGAGTGATCCACGCGTTGGTGTCCTTCAAGCAATAAAGCCACTGGAGCGGGGCATGGTCCGAACAGAGGGTGAAAGCACGCTCCAACAGATAGTACCAGAGGGTGAGGACCGCCCACTTAATGGCGAAACACTCCTCCTCTATGGTGCTGTACCTAGTCTCTCTCAGTGAGAGTTTACGACTAATATACAGCATGGGATGCTCCTCCCCCTCTCCACCATCTGGGAGAGTACTGCTCCCAACCCCCTGTCTGATGCGTCCTTCTGCAAGATAAAAGGGAGAGAGAAATCAGGAGAGTGCAATAACAGCCTGCCGCAAAGTGTAGCTTTCATCTGCTTGAAAGCCTGCTGACATGGCTCCGTCCACTGGACCAGATCTGGTGTCCCCTTTTTAGTAAGATCAGTCAGCAGGCTGGTGATGGTCGAATAATTAGGCACAAACCTGCGATAATAGCCAGCCAGACCCAGGAACTGTCTCACCTCCTGGTTTTTTATCAATTTTGGGCCGCACCTGCCCATGACCCAAGTGGAAGCCCAGATACCATACTTCCACCCACCCATTTGTTCACTTCTTTGGGTTTGCCGTGAGTCCCACCCATCTCAACGACCTCAGGACAGCCCTCAGATGCCGCATTACTGAAAATGACAATTTCATCCAGATAGGCAGTGGCGTAAGCAGTGTGCGGTCTGAGGATTCTGTCCTTGAGCCGCTGAAATGTAGCCGGGGCCCGAACAAAATGAACAGAAGCATCACGGATTGGTGTAATCCTGAAAATGCCGTTTTTTCATGGGATGTGGGAGTTAAGGGGATCTGCTAATATCCCTTTGTTAAATCCAGTGTCAAAGAAAAGTGAGCCACGCCTAACCGATCGAGCAGCTCATCAATCTGAGGCATCAGGTATGCATCAAATTTAGACATTGCATTGACTTTTCTATAATCCACACAGAACCAGACCGAGCTGTCGCTCTTAGGAACCAAAACCACCAGGCTAGCCCAGTCACTGTGGGATTCTTCTATTACCCCCATATCCAGCATGGCCTTTAATTCTTCCTGAACCACACTTTTTTTTGTGGGTAGGGACGACTACATACCAGTACCCCTGGGGTCGTCTCGATATGGTGCTCTATGAGATTTGTACGATGGGGAAGAGACAAGAACATGTCCGGTCCGAGCTCCTTTCTCTCCAGAACCACCGTCGCCAAAGTCACGGGGACCACCTCTCTCCACGGTTTTTGGAGGTTGAGGTGGTAAATCTGATGTGTTCAGCCTCTATCCGTTCGTTTCACCTTAAAGGGCCCTTGCCACTTGGCGAGTAATTTAGAGCTCAGTGTGGGGAGCAATACAAGGACTTTATCTCCCAGTGTAAATTCCCATAGCCGAATATCCCTATTATACAGCCAGCTTTGACGTTCTTGAGCCTGGAGCAAATTATCCTGTGTTAATTGCCCCAGCATGTGGAGTTTTGCTCTCAGGTCAAGAACGTATTAAATTTCATTTTTGCTGTTTGAATTTCCCCAAAGGACATGGAGCACGCCGCACGGTTGATGCCCATACAATAATTCAAATGGGTAAAACCCCATGGAGGCTTGTGGGACCTCTCGTACTGCAAATAATAGGGGCTTGAGCCACTTGACCAAAGAGCTATTGAAATTAGAAAGTTTATAAAATTCATGTAAAATCATGTAAGATGAAAATGGACAAACTAAAGGGTGTACAATATTGAAGGGTAGTGAGTGGACATTTTAAACCTTGGTTGACGTCAGTAGGTCACATGACCAAGAAGCTATTGAATTTCTAAATTTCAAATAATTCATTTAAAATCACCTGAGATTAAAATGGACAAACTAAAGGGTGTGCAATACAGAAGGGTAGTCAATGAACATTCTCACCCTTGTTTGAGGTCAGTAGTTCACATGACCAAGGAGCTATTGAAATTCAAATGTAAAAAAGTTTGTACTTTGTTTATGCTCCCTAACTAATTCAACTAGGAATACAGAATGCTGCTCACGTTTTCATTAGCTTTGGAAAGCGAATTAATGTCCGAATTGTGAAAATAAGACCTATGCAATGTTGTGTGCCATTTTTTCAATATCATGACACTTATTTGGAGTCTGTGGCTCAACTGGTTTGAAAGCTATTGAGGTTTGACAGTACGAATATCCATCGAATATCCAACCTGAAACTGTCTTTACCTCATTAGATAAAGTTGGCAAGGAGGCCCAGCCCACTGATGGGGGAAAGAAAAGCTCTGTTGTTACAGTCACTCATTCATTCGTATATGGAAAACGGGGAGAAATATCAGATAGAGTTGGCTATTTTAACAATAAAAACCTAACAAAACAACGTTGGGTTGTTTTTTGCACTTCAAAACAAAGAGAAAAAAAAAAACTCCGGAACTGAATTTTCATCGCCGGCCAACTGACCTTTTTCAGCCCCGCCTCTTTTCAGCGTGCCGCTCTTCTGCATTTTGTCATTTAACTTCCTGTTATTGAAACTACTGAGAAGAGTTGATCAAAATGGATTACATGTGGGAGCTCAAAGTATTTTTTCCCCAAGAGTTGATAGTGTGAGTTTGCACCACCCCTAACGTGAAAATGCTTGTAAAGTGTTTTGTTGTCACTCTAAATGTTCGTTTTTTTCCTACACTTGCAGAGGTAAACTGGATCTGGCAGATCACATTCAGACAGCTATGACACACTGCACTTTTTCATGATACTAGCATTTAATTGTTATGTGTAATTCCGCTTAATTTGTAGGTTTCAACTTGTTAATATTTTGGTCGAAATGTGTAGTAATGAAATTTCAAACAGTGGCAGATTGTAGTTCATTACATTAAATAAAGTTACATTAGAACTTTTTAAAATTAAATTAAATTTTTAAGAGGCTTATATGTGATCAAAATAGTTGTAAACTGAATATAAAATAAAACATAGACTTTCACATGTACGTACGTATGTGTGTGTGTGTGTGTGTGTGTGTGTGTGTGTGTGTATAAATATAGTGGCACTCCTTCCCCAGTCTTGGTTTAACACTCATAAAATCTGCTCACCTTAACCGGATCACAGTCGGGTGAATGACATGAAAAGATGATCAGAGGTGTCGTACAGAGATATTTTTAATGACTTTGTGTTGTCTCTTGGAGTTTCATGAGCACAGAGGCACATCAGTACGTCCACAGCATGAATGCAGGATCTTGTGTATTTATGAATGAAATACTTATTTAAAATCTTCCGCTCTGTTTCCAGTTATTATTACATCCCTTGAACACTTTAAAATACTCATGATAACTTTTGACAACTCTATAACCTGTAAATCCACTTTGTTAGCTAATTACCCTTTGACATAAACACCATAGATATCTATTTAGAAAACGCTAGACCTGAAAAGACCAAAGTTTCAAGATGGCTGCACGCTAGTTTCTCTGGCGCAAAAGGTAAAAACGTTTTTAATTGCTTTGTTAATTGATTGTTTATCATAGCTTAATGATTGCAAACTGCTCTGCAACAGCTGAAAACACTCACAAGCGTGCCCCCCCCCCAGAATGCTTTAATATGCCTCTCAAAAATATACACTGCGTGCACAATTATTAGGCAAGTGAGTATTCTGATCTTATCATTATTTCCATGCACATTTTCCAACTGCAAACCTTATAAACTTGAATGCTTATTGGATTCAATCATTTTCAGGTGATATGTATTTGTGTAATGAGGGAGGGTGTGGTGAAAGTGACTAACACCTTATATCAATGTGTGCATAATTATTAGGCAGCTTCATTACCTCAGGTAAAATGGGCCAAAAAATAGATTTAACTGACACTAAAAAGTAAAAAACTGTAAAATGCCTTTCAGATGGATGCAACACTCTTGAAATAGCTAAACTATTGAGGCGTGACCACCGGAAAATCAAACGTTTTGTTGCGAATAGTCAACTAGGGCGCAAAAAACGCATGGAGAAGAAAAGGCACAAATTAATTGCAAAAGACTTGAGAAGAATTAAACATGAAGCTACCAGGAACCCGTTATCCTCCAATGCCACCATATTCCAGAACTGCAGCCTACCTGGAGTGTCCAGAAGTAGAAGGTGTCAAGTGCTCAGAGACATGGCCAAGGTCAAGAAGGCTGAAACATGACCCCCACTGAATGAGATTCAAAAGTTGAAGTGTCAAGATTGGGCAAAGAAATACCTGAAGACAGATTTTTCAAAGGTTTTATGGACAGATGAAATGAGAGTGATTCTTGATGGACCAGATGGATGGGCCCGTGGCTGGATCACTAATGGACACAGGGCATCACTTCGAGTCAGGCACCAGCAAGGTGGAGGAGGGGGACTGGTATGGGCTGCTATCATTAAGGATGAGGTAGTTGGACCTTTCTGAGTTGAAGATGGACTAAAATTCAACTCCCAAACCTACTGCCAGTTTCTGGAAAGTACTTTCTTCAAGTAGTGGTACAGGAAGAAGAACTCAGCATTCAAGAAGGCCATGATCTTTATGCAGGACGATGCCTCATCACATGCATCCAAGTACTCCACTACTTGGCTAGTTAGCAAGGGCCTCAAAGATGCCCAAATAATGACTTGGCCCCCTTCCTCACCTGACTTAAATCCTATTGACAACTTGTGGGCCCTTCTCAAACGTGAGATTTACAGTGAGAGAAGACAATACACCTCTTTGAACAGCATTTGGGAGGCTGTGGTTGCTGCTTCAGCGAAAGTTGATCATGAACAGATCAAGAAACTGATGGATGGAAGGCTCATGGCAGTTACTGAAAAGAAGGCTGGTTATATTGGTCACTGAATATTTTTGAAAGGCCAAAAATGTTATTTAATTGTCATTTTGTGTTACTTATTTGTTGCACTTACACTAAAAATTGAGAATAAACAATTGAGTTGGGAGAATTTTTTTATGTCATTTAGTTGCCTAATAATTGTACACACTAATAGTTGCCTAATAATTGTGCACACTTATATATTCCCCTGAGAAAGACAAAACTCACTTTTCCTTTGTTAAACATTCAGGTTTGAAGTTCAATAACATTTTGGATTGACTGAGAGCATTGTGTTTGTTCAACAATAAAATTAATCCTGAGGAATACAATTTTCCTAATAACTGTGCACGCAGTGTGTGTGTATATATGTGTTTTTAAAATTAGCTGGAAATGACTGTGTTGGAAATTTTCATGATTTTTTTTTTATTTATTTTTTTATTAAATCTTATATTAAAGAAAAGCAAAAACATATATATATATACAAACAACATTTAAACCCCACAACCACCCCCCTCCAACCCCACCCCCAAACAAACATCATATCCACACATGAGATACAGAAAAAAACAAACACACAAACAAAAAATATATATATATAATAATCATACTTAACCAAAACTACACTACTCTCTCCACACCCCACCCCGAGAGCCCTCCAAAAATTCCAAATAATTGCCCCATTTCCCAACAAACAAATCTAAGTAACCCCTCTTCTCAATGACACCTCTTCAAAAGCCGCCACCCTCCCCATCTCTGTGCACCACTCCGGAAATGGGGGCGCACTAGCTGACCTCCAACCCCTCGAAATAATCTGCCTGGCGATCATCACACAGGTCAGAACCCAATTCTCTATGTGACTATTCCCCACATCGATGACCGCACCATTGCCCAAAACACAAAGTCTGGGGCAAAACTAAACTCGAGTGCCCACCACGTCACATTCTGAACCTTCAACCAGAATTTCTGGATCACAGTACACCACCAAAAAACATGGGCCATGTCTCCATCGCCAGCAGGTGGATGTGTCTTTAAGACCAAGCCTATACAATCTAGAGGGGGTCCAATATAATCTATGTAAAATCTTGAATTGCATAAGACGCACCCTTGCATCTCTAGATGCAGACTTGATGTTTTTAAGAATCCTAACCCACACTCCCTCCTCCAATACCAAGTTGAAATATTTCTCCCATAATCTCTTGTTAGAAGTTAAAGCTCCGTCCCCCAGACTCTGAATTAGCAGGGAGTAATACACTGATGCCTCATGACCTATTCCAAAAGCAGTAATCACCTCTCCCAGAGTATCTGCCACTTTGGGGGGTGAATGCTACTCCCAAAAATAGTACAGAGTAGGTGGCACAGTTGTAAATACCTATAAAACTGAGATCTGGGGATCCCAAAATGTTGAACCAAATTTTCAAAAGATCTCAACAACCCATTATCATATAGGTCACCGAGTGTATTAATCTCCCTCACAATCCACTCTGACCAGCAGAAAGGGGACTTGTTAATTAATAATTTTGGTTCTGCCATATGCTCGAGGCAACATTTAAATAAATGTCCAAGTTAAACACTCTGGACACTTTTGTCCATACCGAGTGCAAATGCGAAATAACGGAGTGTAACTTAACTTCTCCAATTAGTTTGATAGAGAGGCTATGCAATGGCAAAATAGGGGCAAGAATTTCCTGTTCAATACCAAACCAGGGAGGGGCTCTCTTAGGTGGAAGTGACCAATGAGCCAAATGTCTGAGACCGAATGCATAATAATAAAAAAAATCTGGGTTAGGCCTAGCCCACCTTTGTCAATCGGCCTATGTAACTTATTGAAATGTAACATGGGACGCTTACCATTCCAAATGAAGGACTTTGCTATGCTATCAAATTGCTTGAAATAAGAGAGGGGGACATCTACAGGGAGAGATTGTTGCAGGTAGTTGAATTTTGGAATACAATTAATTTTAATAACATTAACCTTCCCAGTCATAGATAAATGTAATACAGCCCACCTGCCCACATTGCTCGAAAACCTTTTTATTAGGGGATCAAAATTAACTCTAACTAAATCAGACATATTTGCTGGAATAAAATGCCCAAATACTTAATACCCTGTTTGGGCCACTGGAAGGCGCCTTGCTGAAAAGCCGTTACTGAGCAGTACGCTGTCAGAGACAAAGCTTCGGATTTAGACCAATTAACTCTGTATCCTGAGAACTTAGAAAAGGAATTAATAATTCTGTGGAGGCAAGGCACAGGTCTAGTGGGGTCGGAAACGAATAATAAAATATCATCTGTGTATAGCAAAAGCTTATGCGCCACACCTCTTGCCACCACCCCTGGAAAATCATCTTCCCTTCTTATCGCGGCTGCTAATGGTTATTCTGGACCCCTATCCAGAGTAAAATAATCTGAAATTAATCCATTTGTTTGTACCGCCGCTACTAGGTGTCTATAAAGTAACTTAATCCATCCAATAAAAGTATTCCCAAACCCATATATTTCCAAAATCTTAAAAAGATAATCCCATTCTACCATATCAAACGCCTTTTCGGCATCAAGTGAGATGGCAGCGACCGAAGTCTGATCATTCACCAATGACCACATGATATTGATGAAACACCTAATGTTATCAGAAGAGCTGCGGCCCTGAATTAACCCCACCTGATCTATGTATAAGTGATGTCATAACATCATGGTTACTGGTGTAACCTCCGTTCCCTGATGGAGGGAACGAGACATGGTGTCGATGTAGTGACACTAGGGGTCACTCTTGGGAGCCCAAGACACCTCTGGTCTTTGATAAAAGGCCAATGAAAATTGGCGAGTGGTATTTGCATGCCACTCCCCCGAACATACGGGTATAAAAGGAGCTGGTATGCAACCACTCATTCAGGTTTTACACTGAGGAGCCAATATAAGGTCCGGCCATTTCAGCGGGTAGTTCAGCGTTGTGGCAGGAGGAACCAACGTCTCGTTCCCTCCATCAGGGAACAGAGGTTACACCAGTAACCATGACGTTCCCTATCTGTCACTCACTCGACGTTGGTGTCGATGTAGTGACACTAGGGGTCCCTATACAAAACGCCACAAGGCTGAGCTGTGTGACGTGAACTGGCGTTGTGTGGTGGACAGACTTCTGTGTGCCTCATAGCCAGCACACCAGGTCGACACGTAACCTCCCCCAACACAGTTATGAGTGTCGAATGGCCCTTTTTGGGGACAAGTCGACTACCCAAAGATAGAGACGGGCTTAACCCAGTCGTGGCCTCTTTTCCCATTCTCTTTTTCCACTCCCTAAAAAAAGAAGGGGGATTATCCGACTGGGCCGCCAGGTCTAGTCGGGGGGTGTCCCTCCCAAGGGGAGGACACCTCGGAGACCACACCTCACCCCAGAGAGGGGGGGATATTTAAGTGGAAAAATACGTCACATGGTCTTTCCAACCATGTGGAGAGCCTTCAAGGTAGATCCTGCCCAATGGGGGAGGAGGTACTACAACATGGAGACTGGGGCAGAGGGGCTCTGCCCAAGGAAGACGCAGTTTGCCAGCAGGGAAACGAATTAGCGGAAGAAATAGATTGCATGGGGTTAGCCTTACAGGGAACCGCCACATGCGGAGCACCTACCCCAGAACCGGGTTCTTAGTTAGTGCGTGTACTGGGCCGGCAGTGAGTCTCTCCGAAAACTCGACTGCCACAGGGCTCGGAGGAAGTCAACCAGGGAACAACTTTTGTGAACACTACTGGGAATTAATAGCGCACGTCTTCAGCTCAAAAGGAGGTGGAAGGCGCTATGTGCAAGCGATACACCCGGCCGACTATCCCGGGCTTATCCGCTTAGGTTGCGTGCTACTATCTGGGATGAAACCGGTTCCACCCGGAGGTTGTAGAACCTTGCAAAGGTGTTGGGTGTTGCCCAGCCCGCTGCTCTACAAATGTCTGTTAGAGAGGCACCTCTGGCCAGGGTCCAAGAAGCCGCTACACCATGGGTAGAATGGGCTCGTAGCCCTACCGGGGGCGGCATGTCTTGGGCGAGATATGCCATAGATATGGCATCAACAAGCCAGTGGGTGATCCTCTGCTTGGAGACAGCGCTTCCTTTCCGCTGTGCACCAAAGCAGACAAAGAGCTGCTCAGAGAGTCTAAAGCTCTGCGTGCGATCCAAATAGATGCGCAAAGCGCGCACTGGACACAGTAACGCCAGGGCTGGGTCTGCCTCCTCCTGGGGCAGCGCTTGCAGGTTCACCACCTGGTCCCTAAAAGGAGTGGTGGGAACCTTGGGCACATAGCCCGGTCGGGGTCTCAGGATCACGTGAGAATAGCCCGGACCGAACTCCAGGCACGTTTCGCTGACAGAGAACGCTTGCAGGTCACCTACCCTCTTGATGGAAGTGAGCGCAGTCAGGAGGGCAGTCTTCAGGGAGAGTGCCTTAAGCTCGACTGACTGCAAAGGCTCAAAGGGGGCTCTCTGTAGGCCCTGAAGAACTACGGAGAGATCCCATGAGGGAACGAGGGGCGGTCTGGAGGGATTCAGCCTCCTAGCGCCTCTTAGGAACCTGATGATCAGGTCGTGCTTCCCTAAGGACTTACCGTCAACTGCATCGTGGTGTGCTGCTATGGCAGCAACGTACACCTTCAAGGTGGAAGGGGACAGCCTCCCTTCCAACCTCTCCTGCAGGAAGGAAAGCACTGATCCGACTGCGCATCTCTGGGGGTCTTCGTGGGTCTGGGGGTCTAACACCACTTAGCGAACAGATGCCACTTCAAGGCATACAGGCACCTCGTAGAGGGGGCCCTAGCCTGAGTGATCGTGTCTACCACCGTGGGTGGTAGGCCACCTAGGTCTTCCGCATCCCGTCCAGGGACCAGACATGGAGATTCCAGAGGTCTGGGCACGGGTGCCAGAGGGTGCCCCGTCCCTGAGAAAGAAGGTCCTTCCTCAGGGGAATTTGCCAGGGGGGAGCTGTTGCGAGGAGCGTGAGGTCCGAGAACCATGTCTGGGTGGGCCAGTAGGGTGCTACCAAGACGATCTGCTCCTCGTCCTCCCTGACCTTGCACAGAGTCTGTGCAAGTAGGCTCACTGGGGGAAACGCGTATTTGCGAATTTCAGGGGGCCAGCTGTGTGCCAGTGCGTCTATGCCGAGGGGAGCGCAGACCGCCTTGGTGGTTGACATATGCTACCGCTGCCACGCTGTCTGTCTGAACTAGCACGTGCTTGCCCTGGATCAACGGCCGGAACCTCCGCAGGGTGAGCAGAACTGCCAGTAACTCGAGGCAGTTGATGTGCCAACGCAGCCGCGGACCCGTCCAGAGGCCGGTGGCTGCATGCCCATTGCAAACAGCGCCCCAGCCCATTTTGGAGGCGTCTGTTGTGACCACGACGCGCCTGGAGACCAGTTCTAGGGGAACACCTGCTCGTAGAAACGAGAGGTCGGTCCAAGGGCTGAAAAGACGGTGACAGACCGACGTAATGGCCACACGGTGTGTCCCGTGTTGCCATGCCCATCTCGGGACTCGAGTCTGGAGCCAGTACTGAAGCGGCCTCATATGCATCAACCCGAGCGGGGTGGCCACCACCGAGGATGCCATATGCCCCAGGAGCCTCTGAAAAAGTTTCAGTGGAACTGCTGTTTTCTGTTTGAACGTCTTCAAACAGGCCAGCACCGACTGGGCGCGCTCGTTCATAAGGCATGCCGTCAGGGAGACTGAGTCCAACTCCAAACCAAGAAAAGAGATGCTCTGAACCAGGAGGAGCTTGCTCTTTTCCTAGTTGACCCGAAGCCCTAGTCGGCTGAGGTGCGAGGCGCATAACACGTCTCGAGAGTGAGCTAAGATTAGCCAGTTGAGAATGCGAATGCCCACCTCCCTTAACGGGGCAAGGGCAGCCTCTGCGATCCCTCGAACGTGAACCGCAGGAAGGGTCTGTGTCGAGGAAGGATCGAGACGTGAAAGTGCGCATCCTTCAGGTCTACCGCCGTGAACCAGTCTTGATGCCGGACGCTCGCTAAAATGCGTCTTTGCGTCAACATCTTGAACGGGAGTCTGTGTAAAGCCCGGTTCAGTACTCGCAGGTCCAAGATTGGCCGCAACCCACCGCCTTTCTTTGGTACGATGAAGTAGGGGCTGTAAAACCCTTTCTTCATCTCGGCTGGAGGGACAGGTTCTATTGCGCCCTTCCGTAGGAGGGTAGCGATTTCCGCTAAGTGTAAGTAGTGTTTAAGGTAATAGTGTTTTTGCCCTTGACGAAGGTGAAGTGAATACCACTGAACCTGGGCAGGCGTCTGGCGAACTGAATCGCATAGCCGAGTCGGACAGTCCGGATCAACCACCGCGATGGATTGGGAAGCGCAAGCCATGCGTCCAAATTCCGTGCGAGGGGGACCAAGGGGACAACGTCGTCGGACGTACCGGCAGGTAGGGCCTCGCAGCGGGGTGGAGCGCGAGGTGCCACAGCACGTCGTGGCCGTGCTGAGTCTAGGGACATTGAAGCACTTACCTGGCTCCTTGTGACCACCCCCGGAACAGCCTGGGACGGGGGAGGAAGAGGCCTGTCCTCGCGACCCGTGGAGGCTGTCACATCGGGGGTGGATTTGTGCCACAGCTGGGCGCTCAGGGGCGGAAAGGGCACCGCTGGAGCGCCAATTCTGCAAGATAAAGCCCATGGACGGTAGTCGTGGTGACGACCGTACACACCGGGTATGTGACCCAGGGAGGAAGGAAGCCGCTCTTTTGTTGAACTGTTGGGTACCGCAGCCACTTAGGCGTGCGGCGAAATCAAACAAAAAGGCAACAAAAGATTTTCCACCCGCCCTCCACCGGGGGATGGAGTGGTCTTTCTACCAGCTCCAGGTGAGTGGGTTCCCTCGTCTCTGGGTTGCCTGTCTCTGGGGGGCTTCGAAGACCTCCGTGGGTTCTTCGGTGCCGGCTGTGAGACGGGTGGCGTCGGCTTCCTGCGGTGGGCGCCACACTGGGGCCGGGCCGGAGGGGCAGGCTGCAGCGGAGCCGGTGCAGTCACCGCAGGGGGACGCCCTTGGCGACGAGCAGACGGGGTGCGGGGTTTTGAGCCGTGCCAGGGCAGGATGTGCCGGATTGCCTCCGTCTGCTGCTTTACCGTCGAGAACTGCTGGGCAAAGTCCTCAACGGTGTCGCCGAATAGGCCCGCCTGGGAAATGGGGGCAGCAAGGAACCGTGTCTTGTCGGCCTCGCCCATCTCGACCAGGTTGAGCCACAGGTGGCGCTCCTGGACCACTAGTGTGGCCATCGTCCACCCGAGAGACCGCGCCGTGACCTTCGTTGCCCGGAGGGCGAGGTCGGTCGCCGAGCGCAGTTCCTGCATCAAATCTGGGGCGGAACTACCCTCGTGCAGTTCTTTCAGTGCCTTGGCTTGGTGGACCTGCAGGAGAGCCATGGCATGCAGGGCAGAGGCGGCTTGTCCAGCAGCGCTGTAGGCCTTGGCCGTCAGGGACGATGTGAGCCTACAGGGCTTGGAGGGGAGCTTAGTGCGTCCACGCCAGGTGGCGGCGCTCTGCGGGCATAAATGCACCGCGAGCGCCTTATCCACCGGGGGAATCGCCGTATAGCCCCTGGCCGCCCCGCCATCGAGGGTAGTGAGAGCGGGGGAACTGCGGAGTCGGGGTCGGGCAGTAAAAGGTGCCTCCCACGACTTCGTCAGCTCCTCATGCACCTCCGGGAAGAATGGCACTGGAGAGGGGCACGGCTGGTCTGAGCAGCGCTGCGAGCCCAGAAACCAATCATCAAGCCGCGAGGGTTCAGGGGAGAGCGGAGGGTTCCACTCTAGCCCGACGCTCGCGGCCGCCCGGGAAAGCATGTCCATCATTTCGGCATTGGCCTGTAACTGGGCGACCGTCCCCGAAGGGGGAAGCCCAGCTGAGGCTTCTGCGTCCGACTGGACAAGCCCGCTCTCCGATGCTGCGCTCAAGAGCTCATCATCTTCGCGGGCCTCGAACAAGAAGCCAGACTCGCCGTGCGACGAGCCGACGAACTCATCCGGAAGCCTGATTGGGGCAGACGAGCGTGCTGGGGAATGGGAGGTCCGCGGGGGGATACCCGGCGGAGGCGATCCCATTGAGGTCCCCAAATTGCCCCCAGCGCCAGCCGCGCTGACCTCAAACCCGTAGGTAGGAGGACCAAGGCGGGGAGCTGCTGGGGTGGCTTGTTTCCTTACGAAAGCAAGCCGTGACCACAACGTTGCCATGGTCATGTTCTCGCAGTGAGAACATGAACCATTCATAAACGCTGCCTCCGTGTGGGTCGCACCCAGACACGAAAGACAGCGATCATGACCATCCGAAGTTGAGAGAAAACGACCGCAACCAGGAATAACACACGAACGGAAAGGCATCTTTAGAAAGACGCGTCTTTAAAAAGACGTTCCGTGCGTGTGCTCTTTTAGAGAAATATACTCTTTTAGAGGGGAAAAATGCTCTTTTAGAAAATATACTCTCTAGTTTTTCTGCCGAAGCACCCAGGGGCGTTCTCTGCAGTGCACCAGAGCAGAGGAGGGAGAAGCCGCTGAAATGCACTGTCAGATCCAGCAGAGGTGAATGAACAGTGCTATTCAGCTCAATGAGCATGACCGTTCGGCTCCGAAGAGAAAATCGCTTGGATCTTTGTCCTTTTTAAGAATCAGACTGATCCGGGCTTGTGTCATGGTTGGCGGAAGCTTTCCATTCTTCAGTGATTCCGTATAAACTTCTAACAAATGTGGAGCTAGTTCTGTAGCATAAGATCTAAAAAATTCAGCGGCAAAGCCATCTGGCCCCGGAGCCTTGCCTGTAGGCAGGGCCTTAATTAACTTTTCAAGCTCCTCCAAGGTTATCTCAGAATCAAGAATTTTTTTGCTCAGTCGTCAGTTTATGGAGATCTAATTGTTCCACAAAGGTTTCTAATATCTTCATCAGTAGACGAAGACTTAGAACTATAGAGATCAAGATAGAATTCTTTAAAAACATTATTAATATCAATGGCCGAGGTAAAAATTTCACCACCATCAGATTTCACTGAGGGAATGGTAGAAAAAGACACTCTCTGCTTTATATATCTAGCCAAAAGCTTCTCTGCTTTGTCCCCCAACTCAAAGTATGACTGTCTTGCCCTGAATAACCAAAACTCCACCTTCCGCGACAAAATAGTATTATGTCTGTATTTATCGGGTCAATTCTCTGAGGCCATCAGATGACATTCGGTGCTTCAGTTCAGTATTTATTTGCTTCAAGTCTCCTCCCAATATTATATCATGAGGGGTGCCAGCGGCTTGCAACATCCCTTCAGAATCTATAAAAAAGCCCTGATCATCAGCGTTAGGTGCGTAAATATTAGCCAAAATCAACCTTTGCCCCTGAATTTCTGCTAAAACAATAATGACTCTTCCTAATTTATTTTTAATCTGTTTGAGACATTTGAATTGTAGATGCTTATTTATCAATGTAATGACTCCCCTGCTCTTACTTGAGCCAGCACTAAAGAAGAAATGTCCACCCCATATCTTCCCAAATTTTTCAGCTTCCTGCGGGGAAAGATGCATTTCTTGAAGAAACACTATATCAAATTTCTTTCGTTTAAGAAGAGAAATAACTTTCCTTCTTTTTATGGGGTGCCCCAACCCATTCACATTCCATGTGGAGAGAGACAATCCACTCATATTAACATTTGACATTTTGACATATTAGAAAAAATTTATTGTGTGTCAAAAATAAAATTATAAAGACCACATTCCAACATTAGTGCCACAGTCAAACCCCGAACTTCCCCCAGAACCAAACAAACAGAAAAAAGAATAACATGCGCATTAACCCCGTGCACGACAGCGCCAACCGGCGTCCATCCCTCTAAACTCAAACAGTCCAACTTTGCCATCAGATTGCTCAAGTCCGGTGCTTCTGTACAAATTTTGTGAGACAGAATTACATAATAGAAAATATTCTATAAAACAAACTTCAGCCAATAGGCGAATAAACGCAAAGAACGTGTAAATTAATTCACAAAACTGTCTAGAAGGTGTGTTCCTCCACAAAACAACTTCCAGCTGCTAGCGGGACCAGCACACAAAAAATAAAAAATAAAATTAATAAATAAATAAAGCCGTTCAGTTTCCTTGGACAGTCAAACGAATGTTCAGTGAACCAGCTGTTTCATGAGTGCAGGAGATGACCTAATCTTTCCAATGTCCTGCAAAAAATACTCCACAAAACAAACTCCTTCCAATAGGAGCGTAAGCACAAAGAACGAGCAGATTCATCCACAGTTGTCCCGAAGGAATGTTATTCCACAAAACAAACTCCAGCCGCTAGGCAGATCCAACACAAAAAGAAACAAAAATGGCGCCCAGCTTCCTCAGACAGTCAAGTGTATGTACAGCAAAACAGCTCATTTGGGGGCCATATGAAAATCACCAAATGATTTACTCACCCCATTGTCTCTATGAAAGACAATGCTTGATGTGGGCATGTAAATATTTTGCGGCCATCCTTAGTATCTATTCTCAGTTTGGCCGGAATCATCAGTGCATAAGCGATCTTCCATTGATGTAAGAGTTTCTTGCATTCCTTGAATCGATCACGTTTTTCTCTTGTCGAATCCGCAAAATCTGGGAACAAGAAAATGTTGTGATTCTTCCAAGAAAGCTTTCCTTTGCACCTCGCCTCGCGCAACACAAGATCTTTATCGGATGGTCTCAGAAATTTGGCCAGAATTGATCGGGGCCTGTCTCCCCCAGCTGATCTCCAAGCCGGGACTCTGTGAGCTCGTTCGATTTCCAGCTTATGGCCTGTAATGTTGAGCAGACTCGGGAAGAGCTCATCTAGGAATTTCACCATATCTCTGCCTTCTTCATGCTCAGGAATTCCAACAATTCGGAAGTTTTTTCACCGATTACGATTCTCCAAATCCTTTTTCCCAAACGCGTTCCAAGTCTATCTTGGTCGCTAGCGGATTAGCAGCTAATTCCCTCTCCGATGACTCCAGATAATCGATCTGTCTATCGATGTCCCCGATTCTTGTAACCAACTCAGAGAATTTCATTTCCATCGCAGTAATCGATCAACGTATTACAGCAAGATCCTCTAAGTCAGCAACAACTTTCGTCAGCATCACAGTCATGCTCGCCAGTTGCCGTTTAATTTTTCCTGCCACACCGTCCAAACCGAGTACCTGGTCTGCGGGCCCATCCAAGGCACCAGCTTGAGCATGTAAGTGTCTTTTAATATCTACACAGATATGTAGCAGGGTGTTACATGTTACATTACATGAGTGCCAACCCATCTACTCTATATTGCCAAAAGTATTCACTCATCCATCCAAATAAATGAATTCAGGTGTTCCAATCACTTCCATGGCCACAGGTGTATAAAATGAAGCACCTAGGCATGCAGACTGCTTCTACAAACATTTGTGAAAGAATGGGCCGCTCTCAGGAGCTCAGTGAATTCCAGCGTGGTACTGTGATAGGATGCCACCTGTGCAACAAGTCCAGTTGTGAAATTTCCTCGCTACGAAATATTCCACAGTCAACTGTCAGTGGTATTATAACAAAGTGGAAGCGATTGGGAATGACAGCAACTCAGCCACGAAGTGGTAGTCCACGTAAAATGACAGAGCGGGGTCAGCGGATGCTGAGGCGCATAGTGCGCAGAGGTCACCAACTTTCTGCAGAGTCAATCGCTACAGACCTCCAAAGTTCATGTGGCCTTCAGATTAGCTCAAGAACAGTGCGTAGAGAGCTTCATGGAATGGGTTTCCATGGCCGAGCAGCTGCATCCAAGCCATACATCACCAAGTGCAATGCAAAGCGTCGGATGCAGTGGTGTAAAGCATGCCGCCACTGGACTCTAGAGCGAATCACGCTTCTCCATCTGGCAATCTGATGGACGAGTCTGGGTTTGGCGGTTGCCAGGAGAATGGTACTTGTCTGACTGCATTGTGCCAACTGTGAAGTTTGGTGGAGGGGGGATTATGGTGTTGGGTTGTTTTTCAGGAGCTGGGCTTGGCCCCTTAGTTCCAGTGAAAGGAACTCTGAATGCTTCAGCATACCAAGAGATTTTGGACAATTCCATGCTCCCAACTTTGTGGGAAGAGTTTGGGGATGGCCCCTTCCTGTTCCAACATGACTGCGCACCAGTGCACAAAGCAAGGTCCATAAAGACATGGATGAGCGAGTTTGGTGTGGAAGAACTTGACTGGCCTGCACAGAGTCCTGACCTCGACCCGATAGAGCACCTTTGGGATGAATTAGAGCGAAGTTTGTGATCCAGGCCTTCTCGTCCAACATCAGTGTCTGACCTCACAAATGCGCTTCTGGAAGAATGGTCAAAAATTCCCATAAACACACTCCTAAACCTTGTGGAAAGCTGCAAAGGGTGGGCCGACGTCATATTAAACCCTATGGATTAAGAATGGGATGTCACTTAAGTTCATATGTGTCTAAAGGCAGATGAGCGAATACTTTTAGCAATATAGTGTATATTATGTGGCTATTATTATTTCTGGATTGTGCATTTTTCTCCCAAGTGTGAGTGTGAGATCTCCCAAAAACTCATGTCTAGTTTTCAAATTATACATACAGCTTTTTATTTAATTAATTCAAATAAATGTAATCTTTTAGCACTACTTTATCTTTGTTTCTGATTTAGAGCGGACAGAATTCTAGATCTTATATAAATTTAATCGTTATTTTTATTCTTCCAATCACAATTTGTGCTGCAAAAATCGATGACATCTTTAACTTTTCAATGCTGACAAGTGGCCATGGTATAAGTGGGATAATCCACAGATAGTTGTGCATTAAATGATTTTATAACACAGGTCTCTGGAATACTCGATTCTGATTGGTCAATGGCGTCATCTAGCAGTCTAATATTTCTGAATAATAACCGCACATTTGGGGATTAAGACATATCAGATCGGTCATCTGGGTATTGTGAGGATAACTGTGTGATATCTAGTAAGATAATAAAATCATTTCAACTCAAATCAATGTTTGATGTACATTTATTTATTAATTTGGCAAGTAGTCTTGTAATAAGCTGGATAATGTACAACAACAAGCTGACTGTACATTATCCCTTACTTAAAGCACAACGTGAAGGTAAAGAACCTCACGAAAAAGGACAGTTATCCCTTTTGTGTAATAAGGTGAAACATTGTGCTGGGTTTTAGTGCTTTATTTGTCATCTTTTAATATTTTGCGCTTTATTATCAACCAGTTATACACTGATGTAATGATTAATGTATGTCGTCTGTGTTGAAATCAGAGACTCTCCCCTTGAAATCAGAACACAAGTGGTAAAAGAAACCAGCTGTAAACAGTGATGTGTCTCGCATGTCCACTTGCATTGGATCACCCAAAACACATCAGGTGTAAACAGGCCTGAGTTCACCTTTGTTTTGAGGTTCCCACTAGAGGCCAAAAGTTGCTATCTTTGTGGCATCTGGTTTGAAAGTGAGAATATAGACTCTTGTGAAATGCATAATAGTTTGAGTTGCTCAGTTTTACTCATTGGCAATAATCTGGTGACAACACAGGCAAATGATCATGCTGGCAATGAGGTCCAAATGGACTAAAAGGGGATTTGTGACAATGGAGATTTTAAAG
Organism: Myxocyprinus asiaticus; assembly: GCF_019703515.2. NCBI lineage: Eukaryota > Metazoa > Chordata > Actinopteri > Cypriniformes > Catostomidae > Myxocyprinus > Myxocyprinus asiaticus. The sequence goes on from NC_059367.1 coordinate 45,189,840, forward strand.
AAGATGCTAGGCAACATACATGGAAGGTCCAATGATTATTGAGGATATTCATAAATAACCTGATATATATTGCTCTAAAATATAAAATACTGCCACAAATGGCTTAACAGCTCTCATTTAGGCCTTGTAGTGTAAACTGTACCACAAACAGATCTGACTCCATCTCAGGAGCGATACAGCTGGTAGCCTTGAGACTGATCTAATACTGAATGTCAGTATGACATGCTCCAATTTCACAGTACATAACAGTAATGCTGCGGTTCAGCCAATAGGATCAATGCATTCAGAGAGAGGCATACGGTCAGCATACGGTCAGCATTTACAGTATGCCAGATTTGAGCAGATTACTTTAAATCAGATTACTGCATCCTCAACCATGCTATAAAAAGCAAGGTTATTATAAGCTTAGCCGAATATAATGCTAGTCTCTTTTATGAAATGCCTCATAGTACGTTGTATTTGTAGTACCATTTCACTTTCTTTTAAAGGACTAATCTGATAATGCCAAATGATACTGCTACTTCCAGATTTACATATTGAAAATTACGTATTAGAAAGTTTAAGCAACTTAATGTGTCACTGTGTGTTGGAAATAAACTACTAATTAACTTTGATATAAATAAAGTGCACAATATGTCCTAAAGTCTGTTTGTGCTTACAACACACTAAACAATAGCATTATAGTGAGGTTAGGTCATCCAAAAAGGAAACTTCTGTCATAATTTATTCACCCTCACATTGTTCTAAACCTGTATGATTTAGTTAGAAACATTTTATTGATTTGAGGAGGTATTTCTTTCGCTTTATTGGTTAGTGGATCTAAAAAGTCAGGATAGAAAACCTCAGTACTGAATTCCAGAATTAACCGAACCGAAGAATAAGTTGAACTTTCAAGACTGGCTGGTAAGTGTAATGCAGTCTACCTGTTTGAGGCAGGTAATAATGCAACAGCTTTGCTAAAGGCTCTTGAGGGACGTTTTATGTGTCTGCACAACACATTCGATAAAGAACGTATCCAGGACAACAAATTCTCAAAAGGACTGACATCCACCTTTGGCAATTTCTTACCTCCAGCTGAGTCCAAGTCAGTTCAGCAGTATTTTAACCAATGTAGTAGACATACCTCTTCATGAATACAATAAATGCATTATTTTATATTTTGCTTTTTTAAGTTACAGCCTAAATAAAGCATTGTGCAGTTTCATCTACAAGCCATTAAAAAATAATGAGGCCAAAACCTGATTTAATTGGATATTTTAATTTCAGTTGCTTTGGATTATTCATTCAACATACTATGTTGTACAGTAAGGGCTGACTCAACCTGGTCTCATGACAACATATAATAATAGAACGAGATTGTGAATTTATAAGAAATCTTGTACAACTTTTACTCCCATAAAAATAAAAGAAATAACGAATAATTTTTTTCTACGTTTAATGCCTAACCCAAACCTAAACCTAACCATAAAACATAACCCCTTACCCAAACCCTAACTCGTAGAAGTTCAAATTCATAATAATTTGTACAAGATGGCAAATTCGTAAGATATCATTTGACTTGGCTCGTATGAAAAAGGTAAGACTTTTAGACTAAGCAATCATACAACGCTTTAGGGACTTTAAGTTACAGCTGCAGAGGGGACGGCTACGGTGACTGGAAGTGAACTGATCAACCGCCGTAACCGAGAAACACAAAAATCACAAAGTATCAATATACAGGACGGCTGAATGGAACATTCACTCATTCATTCAAGTACGATAAAAATGTCATTTAAAACAACAGAAGGGTAGCTTTTATCTGTAAAAGTCATTTTTTCCTCATTAAAAAAGTTTAACTCCTAAAGACATGAATTGTAATTTTGCAATATATGTAGGAAATCATGATCACTCACATTAAAATGAAGACTCCAGTCATATCAGTAACCTGATAAAAGCTGTTTTATTCTACATGGAGAGGGTCCACACATGTTAGAATCACATGACCAGCTGAATACTACTCACTTAATCTCAGTAACCATCCTGACACTTTCACTCATTGATTAAAGTTAGGGATGTTCCGATACTGGTCTCGGAATCAGGTCAGATACCGCGCTCATGTAGTCATACTCGTAAAAATGCTCAGATACCAAAAACCGGTACCATCTGATGTACGAATGTCCTTGCAGAAACATTCAGCACACAAATTAAAATCACGTTATGTCCTAGTGAGATTATTTTACAGCAAAAGCTGTGATTTAATGATATAAATCTATAGTTTGCATGAGCAGCGCGCTGCAAATGTGAGCACTTGTGAATGTGTGGAGACAGTTGAGCTTTCTGTTTGTAGCAGAAGACGGTGAACAGAGCTTTGTAGCGCGAGGCACTTCCATTGACATATTTATTTATTTAAATAGCAGCCTTTTGTGGTTTAACAATCACTTTGAGTCACGTAGCGACTGGCTTTTCAGGAGAAAAAGAGCTCCTTGGTCATAACAACACAGAAACACTTCAAAATAAAAGCTCTGCCAAAATGAAAGCTCAATTTAAATTAAAAAAGTATGACAGAAATGTAATATTCACTGTACACTACTCCTACTACTACTACTACTACTAATAATAATAATAACTATAAATCAATAGTAATTGTATTATATTGAAGCAATATCTTACATCTGTGATGCTCTGTTATGCAGCACTTTATTCGACAAAAAATAACTCCAATGTATTTTAGACTGTGCTGTGAGGTTCTGAATAAAAGCACTTTATTTGATAAAAAATAATACAGTTTCATGTTGAAAATTGATTGTTATACTTTCATTTGATTAAAGAATCTAATCAAAATGTAATGCATTTATTTATTTAAACCATTTTGATGATAAAATTGAAATGAACGGTTGATATGCAGTTCAGAAAAAAAAAAAAAAAAAACAGGTATCGGACTCGGTATCGGCGAGTACCAAAAAAAACACAAAAGTAGCGGTGCCGTTCTTGGTCTCCAAAAAATGGTATCGGAACATTCCTAATTAATTACAATGGCAGTGGTAAAACTACTGATTTAAACTACAGTAAAACTACTGATTTAAAATGATGCTGCATCCAAGCCACTTGGTGCCAGTGTAAGTCCAAGATGACACAAAGACAAAAGTTAGTGCACCTTTAATTAATAACCTACTGTAAGCAGAAGAGTTTTTACTCTAGCAATAAGTATAAAAACCTAGAAAGTATTAATATTATTGTTGTTTTGTTTTTTTTTTCATTCAAAAGTCTGTTCTTACCAACCATTTGTAATAAACTCAACATATAAGTTGAGGAGTATGTTAAAGCTGATTACTATGCTCACTTCATCTCTTGTAAAACTTGACATTTACTTCCCTAATCTGTCATGTAGTATCAACTATAGAAAAGTAGCGTTTCTCTGGTTCAAGAAGTACCGAAGTACCATTAACCTTCTGAGACCTGAGTGACTGCTGTGTGCATTTTCTATTTCCTTCTTTGATTTGTAACTAGTAGCACCTAATGAATAAGCAAAAAAAAAAAAAAAAAAAAAGATTCTAGAGCAAATAGTTTTCGTAAAATTGATGTACACATCTGTGGACAGTGAGACTAAGTTGTGAAATTTTAAATAATACAAAGCTATAGAAAGTCAGATTTATTAATTTTTTCAAATGGTTTAATATGTTTCCAGAAGTGTTGGCTATTCATGTTTTTGAGACGTTATAGACAATAGATCAGAAATAAGCATAATTAATTCTGATTCAAAGTAATGTCCAACATCATCCAATCACTGCCAACCATGTTAAAATAAAATGATACATTATAAATTCTGAATCTATGTACTGATTATCATTGTCACATGTCTGTCAAACATGTTGAGTGATCCAAACATCATCTGCAGCCTGAAACTGAACTTTTGGTTGGATTTTAGGAGTAACTACACTTAGCTGCATAGAAAGCTGCTCCCTCGCTCCCTATTTAGTGAATGACTTAACCTCTAGTGTGCTGTCTGTCTGCACTGGTCTCAGAACAGTTTGAAATGCACCTTATTTTCATCCTAACTCTATATAAAGCCTCTGAAAGCAAAAATGTTCAGCTTTTGGATGAATCCATTTATTCTCAATGTGAAAATGCACAGTGAATATAAGATATCTAAGGAAATTATGCACTAAAGTACACATTAGTGTACATTGTGTTTAGCAGTGTGGCGTTTTGTGATAAATCACTCAAATTTAAAAAATGGCATATCGTATGAAACTAGAGACTCTAATGTTTTGACTCAAACAATGTTTCAATGTAAAAACGTAATGAGGTTTCTTTCCAGATGTGGTTTTCTTGGTGTTCCTCCCAAAGATAAACTCCGCTGTGATCTGCGCCATGTTGTTTGGTCACATGACTCCGTACATTGAAAGTTTAACCCTGTACTAACAGTCCAGAGTATTCTGAACTGAGATCAGTCAGTTTAAATTAATTTTAATTATACGTTTCATGTAGCAAAGCCAAAATACAACATCCACACATGTGGACGTGGGGTCGCACAAGGTTAAAGTTGTGCATGTACAATATAACACAGAACGCCATAGCCGTCTTTTCAAAAGCTGTTGTTAAAGTCCCTTTTATTTTATGAAGGCAACGTCTGTGAACAAATATTTCTTTATGCAGTACAAATGACTGATGTCAATAACCTGTAATACGCTTCCCTCGTCTCGTGCTACGCCCAAAGTTTTCTTTCTTCCATGGTACACAAGTTATTTTACTAGTAAAATCATGGTTAGACAGCATTATCATAAAAATAAAAAATAAAAATTAAAAAAACTTAGGCCTCGTGCAGACAGATTTACTTATGTGTATATATATATAAAAGGATATTCACAATACAGACTACAGGTCTACTGTATAGCATTACATTTTTAAAAAGAATTACAAAACACAATAAATTAATCTAATTAAAGCTCTTTTTTTTCATCGACATGTGACCGATTGAACTCCCAAAATTATAAGTATTGTCATTAAGCTGTGTATAAATCATTTTGTTATTTTTTGTTTAAACAGAAGAAGACTCATCATGAATAATTTTTTGTCTTGATATCTCATCCAGTAGTTTCATGCTCAAGAGATCTGGATTTTGGATTTAGTTGCCTCATCCTAACTAATGTGGGTTGGTAGTACTTATATGATAGCTCCTATAAGAGAGATGTGTTGATATACCAGTCTCCTTGGTAAAGTCTGAGTTAGGGATGCAAGGGGCCCAATAAATCCTTTGGGTAATCGATCAGGGTATATTGTGTTCCTCGTCTCTAAGTAACCCAGTGTGCGTCTAAATCTCCATGGAATAATATCTCAGTCGAGCTGCTGATGATAATTTGCTGTGGGTTAAAAACCGTCTCCTTTCGCCGCTCCCTGAGATTGGTGGTCTCTTGTCTACTTGTCGTTTGTTTTTTCCTTTTATTGTTTTGCGACAGGGCTCACATACAGTATAGCCTCGCTCGACTCTTTTCAACCTCAGTCCGGAGGGATTTGATCGCAGTGAGTGTTGTTGAGAGTACATGTGGTCAACGAAAACAAGTGCTGTGTATGAGACACTGACAACGAACATGCTCTATTTAGAGATCCATTTCATTTGCCCGCATGGCTTGCTGAGGCAGCAGAGGTTGTTTGTTGTAAAGTTCTTGTTTTGTTTTGTACTAATATCTAAGGAACTTATAATAATGTATAAGTCATTATAATAATTATTATTTAGTATTATAATAATGAATAATAATACTTATAATAATTTAACTTATAAAATGTTTCACTAATAACAATTCTTTAATTTGCAGCCAAACCTTTATGCCAGATAATTGTGAGAAGAGCTAATATTGTAGTTTTACGTTAAAATAAATCGGGATGAATTACTCAATCCCAGCCAATGAGTGTTTTCTCTGATAAAAAATAAAATACAAATTTTAATGTAATTGCACAGACTGTGTTGACTGAATGACCAGTTGCATCATCAGGGTTCACTGGAAATTAGAAAGCATTTTGCCTGTTCCATTAGTCAAGCTGCAGTGCCAGAACTGTATTTACTGTAAAACTCAAGTCTACAGAGAAATAAGTCTAAAATGTAACTTTTAGCCATACCTGCCAATGGAGTGTGAATTGAAAAAATGTAGTCTAAAGCCATGTATTTTGTAAGGATGTCGATATAATGCATTAATTTAGTGCGATTAATTATTTTATTTTTTTAAATGCCACTTTAAAAAAAAATTAACACTAATTTACACCACCTTAATCAGGAATTTTCCTACTAACAGAGCAATTCAAACAAAATTGCGTTTAATCTGTATAAATGGAACATAAAAACGTGCCCTATGAGAACATCTCTTAAAGTTGAAATTTATAATTTCTGCGCCACCAAACAAAATTGCAAAAATAAACGTAGTTTTCAAACAGTTGTCCAAATACATCCTTTATATCAGGAGTCAGCAACCTATGGTAAACCTACCATCATTGGCACGCAAAGGGGTAATCACTTGCATGTGATAACAAGAGAGCGGAACTAGTATAATATTTATATGAAGTCCCTTGCACCTCTTGATGTAATCCTTCCTCATAATCATGCTGCATGTTTTATGTGGTTATGAATTGAATGATAAGCTAAACACTGTTAAAGTGTTATGAGATTGAGTCATGTGACGCAATGCGAGGTTCTGACCTGTGAACGGCGATCTCTGCGCACTTTGCTGGTTTTAATACTTTTTATGTCTTAAACTGGTGAGATTTGATACACTCTGATCCTTAACTGTACTAGGAAGACAGTATGTCAAAGAATTCAAAGTCCTCGGGCTCTGGAGACATTAAAAGACACTTACGTGCTCAAGCTGACACCCCTGACATGGCCGCGGACCAGGGACTCGATTTGGCCGGAGCAATGCAGGAAATTCGGCAAGAATTGTTGAACTTGTTGGCAATGCTGACGGAGGACGTTGCTGAACACCGATATTACCGCTGGTTGGACGCTAGGTGTTACTATGGGGTAATTTTCGTTAAGCAGGGTTAGGGTTAAGCCTACACAATAAAGCAAGACACCTTGATTCAAACTTAGAACTTTATTTTTTATTTATTTTAACTAAAAATTCAAATGAAACTGGAAAAAAAATAAGTGCATTTAAAATGTGTGTTGTTCAACTTTTTGAAAGATGGCTTTACAACAGTTGTGAAAGACAACATCTCTCTGGCAAAGAACCTACTTAATCTGTGCATTCTCTACCATCGGTTTTTTCATTGTCCGGGAAAATACACCATGTGTGAATAAATTCGTTTTGTTCCCTCCTTCACGATATATATATATATATATATATATGTATGTATGTATAGATATATCTCGCAATATCCAATTACATTGGCAACCCCTGGGCTGAGGGATTGGTGAATATTCTTGCTTTAGTGATTTTGCATTGAAAATGTAATTAATTTATTTTAAAAAAGAAAAACTTAAATCAAATACATTTCTAAATTCAAATTGTACTCCAAACGAAATGAAAAAGCAAATAAAATAATGTGATAAAAGAATAATGTATACACCTTTCCATTTACCGTCAGGCAAGTATCCGTCTAAACATGCAGGTGGAAAATTACTTATATAAATTATGACATAAAAACAATTCTAGATGTAAAAATAATAATTATAATTATGATAATAATCACTGAAATATAAATCATGGTTATTTCTTTTCTTAAATGTAAGAAATATGATATAGTGTTTCTTTAAGAAATGCATCTTTCCCCGCAGGAAGCTGAAAAATTTTGGAAGATATGGGGTGGGCATGTTTTCTTTAGTGCTGGCTTGAGTAAGAGCAGGGGAGTCATTACACTGATAAGTAAACATCTAAAATTAAAATGTCTCAAACAAATTGGTCCTCAGCATCCTCTGTGGGCGTGGCTTGGGAGGCACTTAAGGCAGTTCTTAGGGGCCGGATCATACAGTATGCCTCATTCATCAAAAAATCCAAAGCACGAGAACTCGTGGAGTTGCAAGAGAATATTAAAAGTATATACTTGCCTATAGGCAAGGCTCCAGGGCCAGATGGCTTTGCCACTGAATTGTTTAGAGCTTATGCTACAGAACTGGCTCCACTTTGGTTAGAAGATTATACGGAATCATTAAAGAATGGAAAGCTTCTGCCAACCATGACACAAGCCCGGATCAGTCTGATTCTTAAAAAGAACAAAGAATCAAGCGAGTGTAAGAGTTACCGTCCAATTTCCCTGATCCAGCTAGACATAAAAATATTGTCAAAAATTCTGGATTAAGTAAAATTTTATACATATAGATCAAGTGGGCTTTATTCGGGGCCACAGCTCTTCTGATAACATTAGGCGTTTCATCAATATCATTTGGTCAGTGGCGAATGATCCGATCTCACTTGATGCCGAAAAGGCATTTGATATGGTAGAATGGGATTACCTTTTTAAGATTTTGGAAATATACGAGTTCGGGAAAACTTTTATTGGATGGATTAAGTTACTTTATAGACATCCAGTAGCGGCGGTACAAACAAATGGATTAATTTCAGATTATTTTACTCTGGATAGGGGCTCCCGGCAGGGTTGCTCTCTTTCCCCCTTATTGTTCTGTCTGGCCCTGGAACCATTAGGAGCCACGATAAGAAAGGAGGTTGATTTTCGTGGAGTGGTGGTGGGAGGTATGGCGCATAAGCTTTTGCTTTACGCAGATTTTATTTTATTATTTGTCTCCGACCCTACTAGATCTTTGCCTTGCCTCCACAGAATTATTCATTCCTTTTCTGAGTTCTCAGGATACAGAGTCAATTGGTCTAAATCCGAAGCTTTGGCTCTGACAGCATACTGCCCAATAACGGCTTTCCAACCGGGCACCTTCCAGTGGCCCAAACAGGGCATTAAGTATTTGGGCATTTTATTCACAGCAAATTTGTCTGAGTTCATTTTGACCCCTTAATAAAAAGGATTTCAAGCGATGTGGGCAGGTGGGGTTCATTACATTTATCTATGGTTGGGAAGTTTAATGTTATTCAAATTAATTGTATTCCAAAATGTAACTACCTGCTGCAATCTCTCCCTCTAGATGTCTCCCTCTCATATTTTAAGCAATTTGATAGCATAGCGAAGTCCTTCATTTGGAATGGTAAATGTCCCAGATTACATTTTAATAAATTACAAAGGCCGACTAACAGAGTGGATTGTTTTTCTAAGATTCTAAAAAACGTCAAGTCTGCATCTACAGATGCAAGGGTGCTCCTTATGCGTTTCAAGATTTTACATTGATTCCATTGGACCCCCTCTAGATTGTATAGGCTTGGTCTTAAAGACACACCCACTGCTGGCAATGCCAATCAGAGGATGGAGACACATCCCATGTCTTTTGGTGGTGTGTTAAGATCTAAGAATTTTGGTTGAAGGTTCAGAGTTTTGTGTGTGACATATTGGGCACTCACCCAATTTTGCCCCAGACTCTGTATTTTGGGCGATGGGGCGGTCATCGTTATAGAGAATAAACACAAAGAGCTGGATCCTAACCAGTGTTATGATTGCCAGACAGATAGTTTTAAGGGGATGGAGGTCAGCTGGAGTGCCCTCATTTCAGGAGTGGTGCTCAGAAATGGGGAGGGTGTCGGCTTTTGAAGAAGGGTCATCTAGAAGACTGGGGAAATTGAACTCATTTATGGGGAAATGGGGTGGATATCTGGTGTTTTTGGAGAGCTCTTGGGGAGGGGCAGTGGAGAGAGAGGTGTAGTTGTCAATATGTGTGCTTATTATATATTTATTTATTTATCTATTTATTGTGTGTGTCATGACCACTGGGGTGTTGGTGGGGGCCAGGGTGGGGTTGGGGATTGGGAGGGGGAGGGGTAATGGTGGGGGTTAATTGTTGATTCTGTGTATATATGTTTTGTTTTTCTGTGTTTAATATGTGAATCAATAAAAAAAAAATTTCATCAGAAAAATGTTATGAGATTGCGCATGTAAATAATTTTCACTTTTAAATAATTTTCGCTTTTAAACGCATCTGCTTTGCGTCGGTTGCACTGTGCGGTTAAGCGGATGACATCCATTTTCTTATTTTATTTGTTGCTTTTTGCTTTCAGAACAACACTTGTTTTAAATAAGAAGGTACGCAATCAATGTTAAATCACATTACATGCTGCTTAATCCACAATGACGGAGACTCTCAATCTAAAACTACATAATTAAAGGAAAAAACACAGTGCAGTTCAAAAATCTGATTCAAAATGTAAATTAATCCTGGAAATCAACAAGGTTTCAGGATTTTTAAAATTGTATTACATAAAATGAATAGAAATACTTAAAGGCGATAAGTAAGCGATTTTTTTCATGGAAAAGTATGCAAAAAATTTTCCTACTCCCTTAAAGATATTAATGAAATAAGTGTAGTGAGATATCTCACTTTGACAGATGTAAACTTTGTAAACAGCAAACAAAAATGTGTCCGCAAACCGCAGACATTGACGCTTTTCACCTGTCAATCATTTTGTTTGTTCTCATAGTGTTGTATTTTGAAGTGGATTATTGAGGCTATGATTCATAATGTTTGTCAGTTGAGGGCACTGTTGTTCCACTGTTGAATTTGACAACCACAAACAATGCTGCTCTTTTGCTCAGTTTTGGTCTCAAAATTATCTTTGGAGGGCAGGGTTGGAATGATGGGGCATTGCTAATTCAACAGCTCAGTCATGTGAAAGCATCAGAAAGCTAAAATCGCTTATTGCACCTTTAAGATTCCACAAAATTTCTACATCATTAATCAAATAAGCAAAGTTGTGTCATTAACTGTTAACTCCTTTTATACAAAAGGTCAAATTATCAGCCTGAAAATTACGTGACTGTGGCAACATTTTTGCAAAATGAAATTACAAGCTTCATTACATTTTTTGTTGCAGTTTCCTAGTGAAATGTCCAGCGGGGGCGCCAAAAGCGAGTGAAATGGTGTCATAATCAGACAAGATTTTTAAAGTGAATATTAGATGGCGGCAAGGGCGTATCCAGGAAATTACTTTTGGGTGGGCCTCAATAAAAAATGGATGGGCCAAGTTTTCACCCAATGTTTTTTTATCAAATTTAAAAAATGCATTCAAACAGTTCTTTCACACTTTCAGAAATGAGAATTTATGCATTTTTAAAACTGTTTATAAATATATATTTGAAGTCAAAGAATAATCTCTAAAATTAAGGGTGGGCCTGGGTCTAACCGGCCCACCTTGGCTACGCCCCTAGATGGAGATTTTAATGAGTAAAACGTAACTCATTTTATTTTTTTATTTTATTTTTTTTTTTTTTTGCGAGGCCTGCATCATGACCCACTCAGCATGTAAACGGGAAATGTTTTGAGAATAAATTAAGTAAACCAGTGTGCTTTGCTTCAAATATAAAATAAGCTTACAGAATCTTTCTATCATTATTTTATTATTTAATAATACCGACCCCTGATGTAGAGTGTGTTACTGTAATTTGAATGATAAATTATGAATGGGAAAATAAATAATTTATAATAAAACATAGCTTTTATTAAAAAATTTTTAATGTGCATGAAAAATATCTAGTGTTGGAGCAGAGTGATGTTTCTGTCTTAAGCCAGAAAGAGACACAGGACACCGAGGATGAAGGGCTCCAAAGAGTGGCTTTTATTAGAGCTCAAGCAAGCACTGGAAATGAAGAGAGATCTGCAATACAACAGCTGTACTTTTATACCCTCTAAATGGGTCATGGGGGAGTGACCACACAAGTCATGAGACATCTGTTTGCACGTACACACACAGACTCAAAGGTCGGTGGTTTGTCACACATCAGCACTTCTTGCAGAAACACAAGTATCCACACCACACTTATCTCAGGCAAACACACACAGAGAATGTCAAGAAAAGGTCAGTGCATGGAATGACAGCAAAGTAATAAGAAAACATTTATCGATATATTGATTACAGATCTCACTGTAACAAGACCTTCAGGTTCGGGTATGGAAAATGAGGAGATGGGGAGCAGTGACACGCTGCAGGTAAGGCTTTTATTCTCTTGCCTTCTGTGCAGCAGATACACTCTTTGGGGTGTTTCACTCAGTTCAATAATTCACTCTCAAAAATAAACATAAACTTCTTCACAAACACTCAATAGCTTCAAAACGTAATGTAAACAATTTGACAATGCTGCACACTCGTTCTCTCTTCCGCAGACAGACATACGACCACGCCGCCATAACCACATACCTACCAACCATAGATTTCACTTTCAGAAAAGCCCGTTGGCACCACTCTGTCCACTGGACTGGATCGGGAGCTCCCTTTCGAGTGAGATCAGTCAGCGGGCTGGTAACATCAGAGAAACTAGGCACAAACCTTCGGTAGTTGCCAGCCAGCCCCAGAAACTGTCCCACCACCTTTTTGGTCTTGGGCGCTGGGCAGGCCACGATCACTGCTGTTTTCCACCCGCCCAATTGCATACTTCGAGTTGGCCATGAGCCCCACCTGCCGCTGCAATCTCAAGACGGCTCTCAGATGTTGCATGTGCCGCCGCCAATCATTACTATAAATGATGATATCATCTAGATAAGTGGCGGCATATGCCATATGTGGCCTGAGAATTTTGTCCATGAGACACTGGAACATGGCAGGAGCCCCGAACAAACTGAACAGAAGGGTCAAGAATTGGTGTAAACCGAATGGTGTGGAAAACACAGTTTTTTCTCGGGATATTGGAGTTAAGAGGATTTGCCAATAACCCTTTGTTAAATCCAGTGTTGAATAAAATTGAGCCACGCCCAACCGATCGAGCAATTCATCAATTCGGGGCATTGGGTATGTGTCAAATTTAGACACAGCATTCACTTTTCGATAGTCCACACAGAATTGTACCGTCCCGTCACTCTTAGGTACCAGAACCACCAGGCTGGCCCAATTGCTGTGTGACACTTCTATTATGCCCATCTCAAGCATTGCCTCTAATTCTTCCTGAATTACCTTTTTTTGTGTTCAGGAAGGCAATGGAGAGGCTATGAACCACCACCCCCCTGGGTGGTCTCAATGTGGTGCTCTATGAGGTTTGTGTAAATGGGGAGAGGTGAGAACATGTCTGCGAATTCCACTTGCAACTTGGCTACCTCTGTGAGCTGCAACGGTGAGAGGTGGTCTCCACACGGGACCGGGGTGAGCTGATTAGGTTTGAACGTCACCTCTGGCCCGAGTTACGCCCTCTTGGGAACTACCATTGCCAAAGCCACATGGACCGCCTCCCTACATGATTTTAGGAGGTTGAGATGGTAAACTTGACGTGCTCCGCCCCATCTGTTCGCTAAACCTCAAAATAGAGATCTTCAACTCACCGTGTGACCTCAAAGGACCCTTGCCACTTGGCGAGTAATTTAGAGCTTGAGGTGGGCAGTAATACAAGCACTTTATCTTCTGGTGCGAATTCCTGTAGTCGAGTGCCCGTCACACAGCCGGCTTTGGAATTCCTGAGCTTGGAGCAAATTCCCTGTGTTAATTGACACAAAGTGTGGAGTTTTGCTCTAAGATCAAAAATGTACTGAATTTCGTTTTTACTGTTTGAAGGTCCCTCATCCCAAGCTTCCCATATGATGTTAAGCACGCCGCGTGGTCAATGCTCATACTGCAGCTTGAATTGGGAAAACCCTTTGGAGGCTTGTGGGACCTCTCGCACTGCAAATAACAGGGGCTCGAGCCACCTATCCCAGTTCCTAGCATCCTCGTGTACGAATTTACGGATCATGTTTTTCAGGGTTTTATTAAATCATTCCACCAACCCATTGGTTTGTGGGTGGTAAACACTGGTGTGAATCGATTTAATACCTAATAAGTCGTACAAATTGCGTACTGTTAGTGACATAAATGTAGTGCCCTGGTCAGTGAGGATTTCTTTTGGAATCCCCACTTGGGAGATTATTCTGAAGAGTGCCTCCACAACACTACGTGCTGAGAAGTTGTAGAGGAGCACTGCTTCTGGATATCGCATTGCATAATCCACCAGAACTAATGCAACGCGATGTCCACATGTGGTCCGTTCTAATGGCCCGATGAGGTCCATACCAATTCTTTCAAAGTGTACCTTGAGAGGGTGCAATGGCGCTTTTGGGATGGCCGGTGGATTCACCAACTGACATTCATGGCATGCCGCACACCACCTGCGAACGTCCCCTTGAATGCCTGGCCAAAAAAATGGGTCGTTATTCAGTTTAAATGTTCTTTCCTATCCTAAATGGCCAGCCATTGGATTATGGTGAGCAGCCTGGAAAAGCGCTTCCCAACAGTTCTTCAGGACTAATAACTGAGTTGTATTTTCTTTTGTTTGAGTGTCCTGCATCACTTGATACAACCTATCTTTGATAACTGAAAAATACGGGTATGTGAGCATGACGTTAGGCTGGAGCTGTTGACAATCAATTACTCTCACTTGGTCAAATGCATTTTTGAGGGACTCGTCACATGACTGCTCTAGAGGGTAATCCCCCTCAGGGAATTCCCTGAGGGCGTGGACCTCCCTCCTTGCATCATCTTGATGCAGAGACAACGTAGACGGCCCTGGCACCACCTCCCCAGAAATAGCATCGCACATCACACACCGAGACATTATTTCACAGATGGGTGAGGCAGGAATTAACTGCGGCCTCCATTCTATGTTTTCTACCCCTGAATAATATCTCTATGGTAACCACTGGATACGTGTGAATATCCCCGTGCACACACCGCACCTTCACCCAATTATTTGTGCCCAATGCCCCATCTTGTACGAGACATTGGTGGATGGAGGTATGAGAACAGCCAGAATCCACCAAAGCTTGATATGTATCCCCCTGTGTACTCACCGGTATCCGATATGCCCTAGCTCAATCAGGGGCAGCCTGTGGAGCATCGAGAATCTGGACCAGAGTGCCCACCTCCATTACGGGGCAACGGTCCTGGAAATGCCCTGGATCCCCGCAGCTCCATCAGACCGGCCCAGGCCCCCCTCCTAAACCCATGGGCATGGACTCGCCAACCTGGGAGGGATAGCGGAGAGAGGCAGAGTTAGCAGGGGAGACAGAGGGGGTGGGAGAAGACCTCCCTATGCGGGTAGGAAACCTGGGCATCAGACCGCCCAGCCTCCTGGGGGCAGGAATCGGATGGAAAGAGGAGGGGCGGAAGCGGGGATTGGGGGCAGGAGAGAGAAAGAGAGAGAAGACGACTGCTCCAGTACCACCTTGTCCACAATGTCCTGGGTGCCGTGGGGCTCCCCCGCCAGCAACCATTTCCGGCAGGTGTCCTGGAGCTGCTGTGCGAAGGCGAACAGGCGGCCGTGTTTGCCCAGCTTCAGGGCAAGGATATGCTGTCGGCTCTGTTTGGGGGTCTGGCCAACCTGTTGCAGAATGGCTTTCTTCAAGTCCAAATAAATGAGGAAGTTGGCTGCAGGTAGCTGTTGGGCCGCAAGCTGTGCTTCCCCGGAGAGTAGTGGCAACAGACGGGCTGCCCACTGGTCAGGCGACCATTCCCACACCTCGGCTGTCTTCTCGAAGAGGTTGAGGTATGCTTCTGGATCGTTGGCTGGCCCCATTTTGACGAGGGTGACCGGTTGGACAGCCGGGGTGGGCTCTCAGTGACACGCTGCATGTAAGGCTTTTATTCTCTTGCCTTCTGTGCAGCAGATACACTCTTTTGGGTTTTTCACTCAGTTCAATAATTCACTCTCAAAATTAACATAAACTTCTTCACAAACACTTAGTAATGTAAACAGTTTGACAATGCTGCACACTCGTTCTCTCTCCCGCAGACAGACACATGACCACGCCACATCACCACACTCACATTTCCCACCCTAAGATACCCAGGTACCTGGAGTATCTACAAATATGCTTCTGTGTCGAAGCACGGCCAGACAGTTACATCAAAACAACCTCTGGTAAATTTCGCAATTCTAGTCTATATCGTCGAGGCTCACTCAAAGACCATGGGTGGAAAAAATACAAGAGATCTGTCTAACTCATGTGTTTTCCCTCATCTTGGTGTTGTCTTTTTTTTAAGAGCTGTTGTGAGTTGATTCTGAGCGATCAGCCAAGAGATCCAGTCTTTGCTCATTTGGTGCCAGAGGACGAGTCAGCCCTCCAGCGTCTGGAAGTCATGCCTGTGTCCAAACAGCCTGCACATCCAATTCCGGGGTGTGTTTTGAGTCGTCCTTCCCCTTGGCGAACTTCCCGTAATTACTTCAATTTTGACATTTTAGCTATGAACATAAGCACAAAAACATAGGCAGTAATTTGTTTTACAGAGGATTGACCAGTGTATTCACTCCTCCCTGCAGTAATTTGTTTGTTTTAGCACCAGCAGTGAGTGGTAGAGCAATCTAACATAAACATGGAGTAGTTGAATATCTTCACCATGCAGGGTGGCCCCTCACCAAATAGGTGAGTTCTTCCTGACAGCTTTCTCATGCCTCTAGTTTCTATCCCCACCTCGGACTGGCTGGCAATGAGAGCCATTTACACAATGTCTCTTTTCCTGAACCTTTACCGCGGTAGAAGTGATTAGCAGAATAGTATATGGTCCTTCCCACTTTGGCCCCATCGCATCTCTTAAGTATTTTAACAAAAATGTGTTGTCCTGGGTAAAACCCATGAGCTGCACTCTCATCATTTGGTTTTTGTGCTGCCTTAACTTGCCCCTCAACTCCCTTCACTGCTTCTGTTAGTTGCATACAATATTTGATTATTGTGTCCAGGCACATACATGAGCCTTCCTGTGACCACCTCAAAGGGGCTAAACCCTGTCGATTTGTTATGTGCCCCCCTAATAGAGTATAGAACCATAGGATGAGCTTCCGGCTATGGTAGTCCGTCACTTTGTGATTTGTACAATCTATTTTTGATGGTTCGATTTACTCTCTCTTCCATACCACTCATCTGAGGGTGATCAGGGCAATGAAAATCCCAGTCAAGCTTTAGCATTCAAGCTAATTCCTGATACACTGTTCCTGTAAAATGCATAACCTGGTCTGAGTCAATTTTTTTCGGTAAACCCCATCATTGTATGTAGTCTTGTACCAATATTTTTGCAGTCCGAGTGCCAGTACTTCTGTTTACCGGAAAGGCCTCAACACACCGGAAGAATATGTCTACAATCACTAACATTTCTCGCTTACCCTGGCATGGTGGCAGACTGATGTAGTCTACTTGTAGGTGTGTAAAAGGGCCTGGTGGTCCGGTTAGACTTTTCATGATCACAGGTGTCGTGGCATCAGAGTGTTTTTGACAAATCCTACATCTATTACAAATATCTGCTGCCCTAGCTTTTACACCAGGCACCCACCAGGTTTGCCTAAATTGATGTACCATCTGATCTGCCCCCCGTGACCTAAATTGTGTATTTTGATATTTGACCCCTCTAGTACTGTGGACCACCACACCCATCGTAGTGCTGTAACACGGGTCGCCTGTCCTATAGATAGTAACGTTACCACGGCATGCGGACAGTATACATGTAACTCTGAATCTAGCACAAAGGTTGAAGTTAACTCTACTGCTAAGCAAGTAGCTTGCATTGCTCTTAAGCAAGGCCCCCACCCCAATGCCACTGAGTCTAGCTTCTGACTGTAGTAAGCAATTGGTTTCTTCCTTTCTCCCCATTCCTGCGTGAGTACAGCAGACATAAAACCTTTTTCTTTAGCAACATACAAGTGGTTCGGCTGACCAGATCGGGGAATACCCAGGGCTGGACTAGTGACGAGAAGTAAACACTCGTAATTGGTTTTTATCTAACACTATGGGTGTTTTGCTGTTAGGATCTCCTTTTAACAGTTAATTGAGTGGCGCATTATAGTGTGCATAGTCTAGGATCCAATTTCTACAGTAATTACACATGCCCATGAAAGCTCTCAGTTCTTTAACAGTCGATGGGGGTGACATTTCTTTGATCACAGCTGTTCTATCTGGTAAGAGTGCTCAAGCACCCTCAGTCAATTGCTGTCCTAGATAAACTATGGCTTTTTGTCCTAGTTGAGCTTTCTTGAAGATTTCTATGTGTCCTTTCTCATTCAGAAAGTTTAGCAGTGACTCAACATCTTAACTATGTTGTTCAAAATCCGTGCTGCATATTAAAATGTCATCCACATATTGAATTACTGTGGATTCGAGATGTAGGTCAGACAATTGAATTTTCAACGCTGTATGACAGACAGTAGGGCTATTATGGAAATCCTGTGGGAGCCTAGTCCACATATATGGATTACCTCTGACAATGAAGGCAAACCAGTGTTGAATATCAGGATGGAGCGGGACGGACCAAAGTCCATTAGATATATAAATTACTGAAAATATTTTCACATGCTGTAGGACAGCTGAATATATAATACTGGGGTCAGCGACTAATAGGGTCATTTTATCTACACATTTATTTAGCTCCCGGTAATCTACCTTGAGGTGCCAGGAACCGTCCGATTTTCTGACTGGCCAGACAGTGGAATTACAGGGAGAGTTGTTTTCTTTTAGAATACCTTGTTTTGTAAGGTCCTCTACCACCTGGATAATCTGATCTTCTGTCTGTTTGCCAATTGGATATTGCCACGTGCAGGGCGGTTGTCAATTATAGTCATCACCGTGTCTAGCTGCATTGTGCGTACTATTGTCTATTACCTTACCGGGGTTCCCTTGCTCTTTTATCTCAGTAATCTTTGACCAATTAATTTTCCTCTTTCTCAAACCCCTAAAATACTGGCTGAGTGCATTCCATCCATCCTTCTTATTTTCCAAGGTGGTATGATATGCAAAAAATTTGGACATTTTTAATTTACGTTTCTGAGCCTTACTACCCCCCATTGACGTCATGGCTATGCTGTAAGCATTCCTGTATGAGTAATTATACATGTCTCTATAGTTGAGAATATTCTCTAGGGCTTCTGTAGGCTTCCCTACAGGATCAATCTCTTTAGCTAGGGTGCAGACCATTCTGAGCTTGAGAGCAGTGTACACATAATGCACCGTCTGTTCTTCTCGACCCTCCCCAGCCCTCCTCGCCTTTCGCTTGACATTGAGGGGTCTGAACTGCGCGCTAGTCTCAAGACCACCTCCCTCCCAGATAATCTCATGTATGGGGCCAATAGGCTCATCACCCTCCGTATCTGTGTCTGTATCGGGGTCTGTGCTGGTATCATCGTCAGTATTATCATTATACCCTATGCACATCATTTGCTTTAGCTCAGACACAGGATATAAAGGCTTGCATGGTTGGTTTAACTGAGTTTTCTCTTCTGTTTTATGCTTTTCATTTCGGTCATTCACTTCTTTCAGCTTCTGTTCGAGCTCAGTGACTTTCTTTTTTGCCTTTTCCAATTCAGCTGACAAAGCTTTCAATTTAGTCTGCATAATTGTATTAGCCCTATTGTCACTTTCCTTCTTTTGTTCCTCTGCATGCATTCGAACCTTACACAGAACAACAAAATCCCACTGCAATTTTCTTACTAAAACCCCTTTTGGCCTTTTCTTGTATGCTTGTTTAATTTCTGGAGCTGTCCACCTTTCAACTACATTTTTACAAGATGTTATATCAACTAACATCTTTTGCTTGATTTCTTTTAAACTCATGGATTTTTGTACCTGCTCTACATATAATGATTGTATCTCCTCTAAGGAGAGATCGGATCCCTTCATCCCGGACCTGATGCCTCTAGCTTCTCTGTCCCCTTTTTGCTCATTTTGTTAGAGAGAGATGAAACTAGATAAAATTGTCAGCAACTCACACATTGCATGCGCTGTAGACGTCATAGACCATTCAGTTCCTCAGCACCTTTCGTTATCCTTCGTAGTCTTGCAGTGTGAAAATGAGTCCAGGTTCCCTCAGTTCACCGTCTTCTATCCTGCCGACTATGCCAAGAATGTTGGAGCAGAGTGATGTTTGTCTCTTAACCCAGAAAGAGACACACGACACCGAGGATGAAGGACTCCAAAGAGTGGCTTTTTTTAGAGCTCAAGCAAGCACTGGTTGATATACAAATGAAGAGAGATCTGCAAAACAACAGCTGTACTTGTACTTTTATATCCTCTAAATGGGTGATGGGGGTGTGACCACATAAGTCATGAGACGTCTGTTTGCACATACACACACACACACACTAAAAGGTCGGCGATTTGTCACACATCAGCACTTCTTGTAGAAACACAAGTTTCCACACCACACTTATCTCATGCAAACACACACAGAGAATGTCAAGAAAAGGTCAATGCATGGAGTGACAGCAAAGTAATAAGAAAATATTTATCAATATATTGATTATAGATATAACACTATCTTTGTAGAGCAATAAATCAGGCAGTTGCAGAATAGTTCCATCAATAACATATAGACCTTATTTACAGTAGCGCCGTCTTTGACTGTGATGGGAATGAAAACTTTGCTGTGAGGAATAGACTTACCATATCTTCAATAACATGCAGCGTTTAAAATGATCAAAAAGCTCCTAGATCACATGTAATTTTCCAAAACTCGTGTTGTTTGGAGATTTTTGTCTACTGAAATTTCTTGGGAATTTTTTTCAATGTTTTGTCAGCAGAACGATCCAAAAACACTTTAAATAACTGTACAACCCATTGAAGAGACTGTACGCCTATCCCTCACAGCCTCTTTGTCATTCCCATCAAAAATCAAAGCTGGCAATGTGAATAAGGTCTATACACTTAAGAACACTGTGCATCATGCATTAGGATGACTACTGTATTCTGTATACTCTCTCTCTCTCTCCTACCCCCTACTGTATTTCTGTGCTTAAAAGACACAAGAATCAATCAATGCGATATATTGTATCTCAAAAGTAATACAATGTGCCCCCCCATATACTATCTAAAGCCCGATGTGATCCCTGTACCAAAAGCTTTGCCCAGCCCTGATTCAAATGCACTGAACACGGGAAACCGCAAACGCAAGCTCATGCAAAGAAATTTCACATTCTGCTGCGGAATAAAGTTCAAGTTTGGTGACCAAGACCTACGAATTTGAATGACGAATGTGATAATAGAAGATTGAAATGTCACACACTGACCTCTTGGTTCAAAGAATAAATATTTCAAAACTGCATGTTTTTATTGTTGCAGGAAAGTGAGTATACAATATATTTGAACTTTTTGAATATAATATACATTTTGTTATTTGTGATTTATTGTTTTTTAAACTAGAAGCCCTTGAGTGTGACATCATATCCTGTCTGTTGTGGTGTCCGAAATAGAGCTGTTCAGCCATGACTTAAATTTATAAGGGAACCCAGAAGGCTAAATCGCCATGGGTTCCCTCTGCAATTTTATTTAGGAGGTTTTGTAATAGGGTTTTTCAATTTATGTGTAAAATAAGGTATGTGCTAAACATTTTTTTAAGATACTTGGAGTGTTTAAAAAAATATATATATATATATATTTTGCTAACAAGTTGCTAAATAAGGACTACAACTACCACAAGCATGTAAGGATTTGTGCCTGACAAAACAGAAAACTGTTGTATTCCTTATGCTGCTTTCAAGTGGACATGGGAAGACTACCTCTGAGTCAGACATTAGTTATTTCGACATGTCACACATTCAAGTGGTAAACAAAATAAGCAAGACGCAAAACTTAAACTAATAGACAATTAATGACAACAAAAAAAAAATTACTTCCTGGTTAAAGCTACTGAGAAGAGTCGATCAAAATGGATTACATGTGGGAACACAGAAATTATTTTTGTGTTGATGGTGTGAGTCTAAACCACCCCTTTTCTACGTGAAAATGCTAGTGAGGTGTTTTGCTGTCACTGTAAATGTTAGTTTTTCTACATCTTCAGACAGCAGTGACAAACTGCATTTTTTCATAATAAAAACGTTTAATTGTTATACGTGAAATTCTGCTTTATTTTTTAGGTTTCAACTTGTTAATAATTTGTGTTAAAATGTGTAATTGACATGAAATTTCAAACAATGACAGCTTATTTAACTTGCAAATGCATTAAAGGAAATTACATTTGCACTTTTTAAAATTAATTTGTCACTCCACATTTTAAAAAGGCTTAAATGTGATACATTTTTTTTTTCAGATTAACAATTTTTATTGATTCTCATAAATGAACACAGAAAAACAAAACATATATACACAGAATCAATCTTAACCCCCACTATTACCCCTCCCCCTCCCAATCCCCAACCCCACCCTTGGCCCCAACAACATCCCAGTGGTCGCAAATGATATAGACACACAGACACAAAAAAATAAATAAAATAAAATACAAATACAAAAAAATGTATAAATAAATAAACAAATAAAAAAAATATAATAAAAATAATCACCCATCCATAAATGATATATACCCTCCCCATTGTATTTCCCCATTCTTCTAAACGACCCCTCCTCAAAGGCCGCCACCCTTCTCATCTCCGACCTCCAGCCCCTTAGAATGATGTGTCTGGCGATCATGACACTGGTTAAGACCCAACTCTTTATGCATCTATTTTCAATGTCATTGACTGCCCCATCACCCAAAATACAGAGTCTGGAGGAAAATGATACCCAAGTGCCTAATACATCGGACACCGGACTCTGAACCTTCAGCCAAAAGTCTTGAATCTCAACACACCCCCAAAAGACATGAGTTATGTCTCCATCCTCTGATTGGTATCGCCAGCAGGTGGGTGTGTCTTTAAGACCAAGCCTATACAATCTAGAGGGGGTCCAATAGAACTGATGTAAAATCTTGAATTACATAAGGTGCACCCTTGTGTCTCTAGATGCAGTCTTGATGTTTTTTGGAATTCCGGCCCACTCTCCCTCCTCCAATTCCAAGTTTAAATCTTTCTCCCATAATTTCTTAAGAGTGGTCAAGGTTCCATCCCCCAGACTCTGAATTAACAGGGAGTAATACACTGATGCCTCATGACCTTTTCCAAAAGCAGTAATCACCACTCTCATAGTATCTGCCGCTTTAGGGGGGTGAATGCTATTCCCAAGAATAGTACAGAGCAAGTGGCCCAGCTGTAGATACCTAAAAAATTGAGATAATTGAAATGTTGAACCAAATTTTCAAAGGATCTCAACCCACTACTCTCATATAGGTCACCAAGTGAAGTAATCACCCTCACAATTCACCCTGACCAGCAGAAAGGGGACTTATTGATACGTAGTTTAGAGTTCAGCCATAAACTTGAGGCAACATTTAAATAAATTAAATTTAAAAAATATTGGGTAGCCTAGCCCACCTTTGTCAATCGGCCTATGCAGTTTACTGAAATGTAATCTGGGACGCTTACCATTCCAAATGAAAGACTTCGCTATGCTCTTATTGCTTGAAATAAGAGAGGAGGACATCTATAGGGAGTGACTGTAGCAGGAATTTTGGAATACAATTCATTTTAATAACATTAACCTTCCCAATCATCGATAAATTTAATGGAGCCCACCTGCCCACATCGCTTGAAAACCTTTTTATTAAAGGGTCAAAATTAACTCTAACTAAATCAGACAAATTTGCTGGGAATAAAATACCCAAATACTTAATGCCCTGTTTGAGCCACTGGAAGGCACCCGGCTGGAAAGCTGTTACTGGGCAGTACGCTGTCAGAACCAAAGCTTCGGATTTAGACCAATTGACTTTGTATCCTGAGAACTTAGAAAAGGAATTAATAATTCTGTGGAGGCAAGGCAAAGATCTAGAGGGGTCAGAAACGAATAATAAAATATCATATGCGTAAAGCAAAAGCTTATGCACCATCCCTCCCGTCATCACCCCTGGAAAATCATCCTCCTTTCTTATCACGGCTGCTAATGGTTCCAGGGCAAGACAGAACAATAATGGGGAAAGAGGGCAACCCTGCCGGGTGCCCCTATCGAGAGTAAAATAATCTAAAATTAATCCATTTGTTTGTACCGCTGCTACAGGGTGTCTATAAAGTAACTTAATCTATTCACTAAAAGTATTCCTGAACCCGTATATTTCCAAAATCTTAAAAAGATAATCCCATTCTACCATATCAAACGCCTTTTCAGCGTCAAGTGAGATGGCAGCGACCGGAGTCGGATCATTCGCCGCTGACCACATGATATTAATGAAACACCTAATGTTATCAGAAGAGCTGCGGCCCCGAATAAACCCCACCTGATCAATATGTATAAGAGATGTCATAACTTAATCGGTTAGCCAAAATTTTTGACAATATTTTAACATCTAGCTGGATCAGGGAAATTGACGGTAACTCTTATACTCGCTTGGATCTTTGTCCTTTTTAAGAATCAGACTGATCCAGGCTTGTGTCATGGTTGGCAGAAGCTTTCCATACTTTAATGATTCCATGTAAACTTCTTACAAACGTGGAGCCAGTTCTGTAGCATAAGATCTAAAAAATTCAGCGGCAAAGCCATCTGGCACTGGAGCCTGGCCTGTAGCCAGGGCCTTAATTACCTCGTCAAGCTCCTCCAAGGTTATCTCAGAATCAAGAGAATTTTTTTGCTCAGTCATCAATTTAGGGAGTTCTAGAGGTTCCACAAAATTTCTAATATCTTCATCAGTAGACAAAGACATGGAACTATAAAGATCAAGATAGAACTCTTTAAAAGCAATATTAATATCAATGGCTGAGGTAAATATTTCACCACCAGCAGATTTCACTGAGGGAATAGTAGAAAAAGACTCTCTCTGCTTTATATATCTAGCCAAATATTTTCCTGCTTTGTCCCCCGACTCAAAATATGACTGTCATGCCCTAACTAACCAAAACTCCACTTTCCATGACAAAATAGTATTATATCTGTATTTCAATTGGGTCAAATCTCTGAGGCCATCAGACGACATTCGGCGCTTAAGCTCCGCTTCGGCACTTTTAATATTCCCTTCCAACTCCACGAGTTCTCGTGCTTTGGATTTTTTATTAAATGAGGCATACTGTATGACTCGACCCCTAAGAACTGCCTTAAGTGCCTCCCAAGCCACACCCACAGAGGATACTGAGGACCAGTTGGTCTCCATATAAACACTGATTTCAGCCTTTAGCATTTGTTGGAATTCAGGATTTTGCAAAAGGGATACATTAAAGGGCCAACTATATGATTTCTTTTTCTCCATATGTGGCAACACCTCTAAACTCAACTGAGCATGATCTGAGACTAAGATGTTTCCAATTGAGCAATCCACAACAGATGAAATGAGGGACTTAGATAAAAAAAATAAAAATCTATTCTAGAATAAATCTTATGTACTGTTGAAAAAAATTAATAGTCCCTACCAGATGGGTTCAAAAGTCACCAAATATGCAAGACCATGATTTTTACTAATCCTGTGAAGCGTCAATGTTGCTCTAGGGGGCTTGCACACTTTTGCTTTACTATGATCAAGAACTGAGTCCATCAAAAGATTAAAGTCTCCTCCCAATATTTTATCATGAGGGGTGCCAGCAGCTTGCAATATCCCTTCAAGATCTATAAAAAAATCCCTGATCATCAGCATTAGGTGCGTAAATATTAGCCAGAATCAACCTTTGCCCCTGAATTTCAGCTAAAACAATAATGACTCTTCCTAATTTATCTTCAATCTGTTTGAGACATTTTAATTGTAGATGTTTACTTATCAGTGTAATGACTCCCCTGCTCTTACTTGTGCCAGCACTAAAGAAAACATGCCCACCCCATATCTTCCCAAATATTTCAGCTTCCTGCTAGGAAAGATGCGTTTCTTGAAGAAACACTATTTCATATTTCTTACACTTAAGAAAAGAAATAACCTTCCTTCTTTTTATGGGGTGCCCCAACCCATTCACATTCCATGTGGAGAAAGATAACCCACTCATATTAACATTTGACATTTTTATATTTTAGAAAAAATAAACTGTGTGTCAAAAACAAGATTATAAACACCACATTCCCCATTAGTGCAACAATCAAACCCCGAACTCCCCCCTGAACAAAACAAACAGAAAAAAGAAAAACGTGCGCATTAACCCTGCGCATGACAGCGCCAACTGGCATCTATCCCTATAAACTCAATAAGCCCATGTACGCCTACGAGAGTCCCCACGACAACTTTGCCGTCGGATTGCTCAAGTCCGGTGCTTCTGTACAGATTTTGTGAGGCAAAATTACATAACAGAAAATACTTTGTAAAACAAACCCCAGCCAATAGGCAGAATAAACAAAAAGAACATGTAGATTAATTCACAAAACTGTCTCAAGGTGTGTTCCTCCACAAAAAAAGCTCCAGCCTCTAGCGGAACCAGCAAAAAAAAAAAAAAAAAAAAAAAAAAAGCCGTTCAGTTTCTTCAGGCAGTCAAACGAGTGTTCAGTGTGCCGGCTGTTTCATAAAGTGCAGCAGATGACTTAATCCTTCCAATATCCTGCAAAAAATACTCCACAAAACTAACTCCAGCCAATAGGAGGCATAAACACAAAGAACGAGCAGATTCATCCACAACTGTCCCGAAGGAGTGTTATTCCAAAAAAACAAACTCCAGCCGCTAGGTGGAACCAGCACAAAAAGAAACAAAATAGGTGTCCCGGTTCCTTGGATGGTCAAGAGTATATTGAGCGAGTCAAGTTAACTTGGAGGCCACATAAGAAACACACCATGACTTCCTCAATCCATCAACTTTGTAAAAGACATCGCTTGTTGTGGGCATGCAGATATTTTGCGGCCATCCTTAGTATCCATTCTCAATTTGGCCGGGAACTTCAATGTAAAAGCGATCTTACGTCAATGCAAAAGTTTCTTGAAGGAGTGTTATTCCACAAAACAAACTCCAGCTGCTAGGTGGAACCAACACAAACAAAAACAAAAAATGGTGCCCAGCTTCCTCAGACAGCCAAGAGTATGTACAGCGAGACAGCTCACTCGGGGGCCACATGAGAAACACCAAATGGTTTACTCATTCCATTGTTTCTATGAAGGACAATGCTTGCTTGGGACATGTAAATACTTTGCGGCCAGCCTTAGTATCTATTCTCAGCTTGGCCGGGAACATCAGTGCAAAAGTGATCTTCCATTGATGTAAGAGTTTCTTGCATTCCTTGAATCGATCATGTTTCTCTCGTCAAATTTGCAAAGTCCGGGAACAAGAAAATGTTGTGATTCTTCCAAGAAAGCTTTCCTTTGCTCCTCGCCTCGCTTAACACAAGATCTTTATCGGATGATCTCAGAAATTTGGCCTGAATTGATTAGGGCCTGTCTCCCTCATCGGATCTGCGAGCCGGGACTCTGTGAGCTTGCTCAATTTCCAGCTTGTGGCCTGTTATGATGAGCAGACTCTGGAGGAGCTCGTCTAGGAATTTCACCATATCTCTGCCTTCTTCATGCTCAGGAATTCCAACAATTCGGACGTTGTTTCGCCGGCTATGATTCTCAAGGTCTTCCAGTTTTTCCAAAATGCGTTCCAAGTCTATCTTGGTCGTTAGCGGATTTGCAACTAATTCCATCTCCGGTGACTCCAGATAATTGATCCATTTCTCGACATCCAACAATCTTGTAACCAGCTCAGAGAATTTCATTTCCATCGCCATAATCGATCGACGTATTACAGCAAGATCCTCTAAGTCAGCAACCACTTTTGTCAGCATCACAGACATGTTGGACAGTTGACGTTGAATCTATCCCGCCACACCATCCAAACCAAGTCCCTGGTCTGCAGGCCTGTCAGAGGTTTCAGCTTGAGCGTCTTTTAACATCTCCAGAGTGTGAGGATTTTGAATTCTTTGCCATGTTAACTTCAATAACAGATATGTAGCAGAGTGTATCGAATCTCACCAGATTATAACATAAAAATTATTAAAAACTAGCAAAGTGCACAGAGCTCGTTGTTTACACGTCCGACTCTCGCATGGTGTCACGTGACTCCCCCCAAATGTGATTAAAATAGTTGTAAACGGAATATAAAATAAAAACATACACTTTCACATGTAATTTATATGTGAGTGTGTATGAATATAGTGTCGCCTCTTCTCCAGTCCTGGTTAACTACCAAAGAAAAAAGAAAAAATCTGCTTATAACACGATGGGTGAATGACATGACATCAAAAAGTCCACAGCGTGAAGGTATGATCTTGTAGATTTAGGAGTGTGTAGTCCTCATGTTTTTTAATCTCCCCGCTGTGCTTCCAGTTCCCTTACGAAAAATGAGAGTTTGTGGCAATTTCGCCACTGATAATTTTCACATGCAAATGAGCTTTGTGGCAAACTTGCAGCAAATTGTCCATTGTTGCCAAAGCTTTCCCAGAGGTTCACCACTACCTGCGAAGATCTGCAAACTTCTGGCAAACATTTGCATGTGAATCAAAAGCTGATTTGCATGTGAAAATAATGAGTGGTAAATTTGCGGCTAGTTTAGATTTTTTGTAAGGGCTGTTATGACATCCCCTGAATACTTTAAAATACTCATGATAAGTATTGGCAACTCTACAACCTGTAAATCCACTTACCCTTTGACATCAACACCATAGATATCTATATAGAAAATGCTAGACCTGAGGCCTGTACCATGAAGGTTGCTGAATTAACTCAGTGTTTTATGATTGGTTTCAGGTTGACAAATTCAAACCAGTCCAGTCAGGCTTAATTGGTACCATGATGCAGCTCATCAACTTTCTCTGTCAACTCAGGCTTCGATCCTGACTTTAAGATTAGATTACGCGCTCGTAGTGCACAACCAATCGTGTGAGAGAACGCGATTCACTTCTCGCGAGAGAATCAGCGGGATTTACCTCTGGGCTGAAAGCTGATGATTATGAAAATAAGAATTTAAATTTATTTTGCATAAGATATTGTTTTAAAAATATTTTAAAAAATTTAAATGCATTTACACTGCTCAAGAGTTCTGCATGAAATCATGAAGACTTAAAACACATTATATACACAGTACAAGGGATAACTGTAAAATTATGAAGCAATTAAAGACTTTTACACAACAAGAAGAAACAGCGGCTGCTACGAGAGCTCAAGAGGACTGCTGCAAACAAATTCTTAATGTGATAAAAAAATATATAAAACAGGGGGGTCACGTGACGCCATGCGAGAAGCAGACGTGTGAGTGACTGGCTCTGCGCACTTTGCTAGTTTTTTAATTATTTTCATGTTTAATCCGGTGAGATTCGAAACACCCAGTTACATATTTGCTCTTTGAGGTAAACATGGCAAAGGAGTCAAAATCCTCAGACTCTGGAGACATTAAAAGACACTTACGTGCTCAAGATGAGGCCTCTGGCAGGCCTGCGGACCGGGGACTCGATTTGGAAGGATCGTTGGGAGATGAATCCAGCGTCAACTGTCCAACATCTCAGTGATGCTGATGAAGGTTGTTGCTGATTTGGAGGATCTCACTGTAATACGTCAATCGATTACAGCGATAGAAACAAAATTCTCTGAGTTGGTCACAAGAGTCGCAGACATTGAGAAACGGATCGATTATTTGGAGTCGTCGGAAAGGGAATAATCCGCTAATCCGCCCGCATCCAAAACAGACTTGGAATATGTTTTGGATAAATTGGAAGATCTCGAAAATAGAAATCGAAGGAACAGTATTCGCATTGTTGGAATTCCTGAGCATGAAGAGGGCAGAGATATGGTGAAATTCCTGGACGAGATTTTCCCGAGTCTGCTCGACATAACAGGCCATAAACTGGAAATCGAGCGAGCTCACAGAGTCCCGGCTCGCAGATCTGCTGAGGGAGACATGCCCCAATCAATTCTGGCCAAATTTCTGAGATCAAGATCTCGTGTTGCACCAGGCGAGGAGCAAAGGAAAGCTTTCTTGGAAGAATCACAATATTTTCTTGTTCCTGGACTTTGTGAATGCAATGAGAGAAATGCGATCGGTTCAAGGAATGCAAGAAACTCTTACATCAACGTAAGATCGCTTTTGCACTGATGTTTCCAGCCAAACTGAGAATAGAAACGAAGGATGGTCGCAGAGTATTTATGTGTCCAAAGCAAGCAATGTCTTTTATAAAAACAATGGGTGAGTAAGCCATTTGGGGTTTTTCATGTAGCTCCAGAGTGGATTACTCGCTATATTTACTTTGGCTTTTCGAGGAAGCAGGGCGCCATTTTTGTTTCTGTTTGTGTTGGTTCCGCCTAGCAGCTGGAGTTTGTTTTGTGGAATAACACTCCAAGAAACGTTTGCATGGACGGAAGATTGCTTTACACTGAAGTTCCCGGCCAGATTGAGAATAGATATTAAGAAGGACTGCAAAATATATACATGCCTACACAAAGGATGTCTTTTATAAAGTTGATGGACTGAGTAAGTCATGGTGTATTTTGTTTTTATTCGACCTCCGAGTGATTAATACACACTGGACCATTCGAGAAACCGGGACGCCTGTTTTGTTCTATTTGTGCTGGTTCCGCCTAGTGGCTGGAGCTTGTTTTGTGGAGTAACACTCCTTCGGTACAGGGATGAATCTGTTTGTTCTTTGTGCTTATGCCTCCTGTTGGCTGGAGTTTATTTTTGTGAAGTATTTTTAAAGGACATTAGAATGATTACGTCATCTGCTGCACTCATAACAGCTGGCTCACTGAACAGTTGTAACACTTGTTTGTCTGTCCGAGGAAACTGAACGGCTTTATATCAGCTGGAGTTTATTTTGTGGAGGAACACACCTTCAAGACAGTTCTGTGAATGAATCTACATGTTCTTTGTGTTTATTCTGCCTGTTGGCTGGGGTTTGTTTTACAAAGTATTTCTGTTATGTAATTTTGCCTCACAGAATTTGTATAGAAACACCGGACTTGAGAAATCCGATGGCAAAGTTGTCGCGGGGGTTCTTGTATGCGTACATGGACCTTTTGAGTTTAGAGGGATTGATGCCGGTTGGCGCTGTCGTGCGTGGGGATAATGCGCACGTTTTTCCTTTTTTCTGTTTGTTTTGTTCGGGGGGAAGTTTGGGGTTTGATTGTTGCACTTATGGGGAACGTGGTCTGTGTAATTTTGTTTTTGACACACATTTTATTTTTTTTATTATATCAATATGTCAAATGTTAATATGAGTGGATTGTCTCTCTCCATGTGGAATGTGAATGGGTTGGGGCATCCCATAAAAAGAAGAAAAGTTATTTCTTTTCTTAAACGTAAGAAATATGATATAGTGTTTTATCAAGAAATGCATCTTTCCCCGCAGGAAGCTGAAATATTTGGGAAGATATGGGGTGGACATGTTAAGTAAGAGCAGGGGGGTCATTACATTGATAAGTAAACATCTACAATTCAAATGTCTCAAACAGATTAAAGATAAATTAGGGAGAATCATTACTGTTTTAGGAGAAATTCAGGGGCAAAGGTTGATTTGGCTAATATTTACAAACCTAATGCTGATGATCAGCCCTTTTTTATAGATCTCGAAGGGATGTTGCAAGCCGCTGGCACCCCTCATGATATAATATTGGGAGGAGACTTGAATCTTTTGATGGACTCAGTCCTTGATCATAGTGAAGCAAAAGTGTGTAAGCCCACTAGAGCAACACTGACACTTCATAGGATATGTAAAAATCTTGGTCTTGCTGATATCTGGCGACTTTTGAACCCATCTGGTAGGGACTATATATTTTTTTCATCAGTCCATAAGATTTATTCTAGAATAGATTTTTTTTTTATATCTAAGTCTCTCATTTCATCTGTTGTTGATTGTTCAATTGGAAACATTTTAGTCTCAGATCACGCCCTGGTGAGTTTAGAGATATTGCCGCATACGGAGAAAAATAAATCATACAGCTGGTGCTTTAATGTATCCCTTTTGAAAAATCCTGATTTCCAACAGATGTTAAAGACTGAAATCAGTGTTTATATGGAGACCAACTGGTCCTCAGTTTCCTCCGTGGGCGTAGCCTGGGAGGCACTTAAGGCAGTTCTTAGGGGTCGGATCATACAATATGCCTCAATCACCAAAAAATCCAAAGCACGAGAACTTGTGGAGTTGGAAGAGAATATTAAAAGTGCAGAGGCAGAGCTGAAGCGCCGAATGTTGTCTAATGGCCTCAGAGAATTGACTCGATTGAAATACAGATATAATGCTATTTTGTCATGGAAAGTGGAGTTTTGGTTATTCAGGGCAAGTTGGGGGACAAAGCAGGGAAGCTTTTGGCTAGATATATAAAACAGAGAGAATCTTTTTCTACCATTCCCTCAGTGAAATCTGCTGGTGGTGAAATATTTGCCTCAGCCAGCGATATTAATAATGCTTTTAAAGAATTCTATCTTGATCTTTATAGTTCCATGTCTTCGTCTACTGATGAGGATATTAGACACTTTGTGGAATCATTAGAACTTCCTAAGCTGACAACTGAACAAAAAAATTCTCTTGATTCTGAGATAACCTTGGAGGTGCTTGACGAGGTAATTAATGCCTTGCCCACAGGCAAATATCCGGGGCCAGACGGTTTTGCCGCTGAATTTTTTTAGATCTTATGCTAAAGAACTGGCTCCACTTTTGTTAGAAGTTTATATGGAATCATTAAAAAATGGAAAGCTTCCTCCAATCATGACGCAAGCCCGGATCAGTCTGATTCTTAAAAGGGACAAAGATCAAAGCGAGTGTAAGAGTTACCGTCCAATTTCCCTGATCCAGCTAGATGTAAAAATTTTGGCTAACCGATTAAGTAAAGTTATGACATCTCTTATACATATAGATCAGGTAGGGTTTATTCGGGGCTGCAGCTCTTCTGACAACATTAGGCATTTCATCAATATAATGTGGTCAGTAGCGAATGATCAGACTCCGGTCGCTGCCATCTCACTTGACGCCGAAAAGGCGTTTGATATGGTAGAATGGGATTATCTTTTTAAGATTTTGGAAATGTATGGGTGCGGGAATACTTTTATTGGATGGATTAAGTTACATTATAGACACCAGGTAGCGGCGGTACAAACAAATGGACTAATTTCAGATTATTTTACTCTGAATAGGGGCACTTGGCAGGGTTGCCCTCTTTCCCCGTTATTGTTCTGTCTTGCCCTGGAACCATTAGCAGCCGCGATAAGAAGGGAAGATTATTTTCCAGGGGTGGTGGCGGGAGGTATGGCACATAAACTTTTGCTTTATGCAGATTATATTTTATTATTACATCTCTGACCCCACTAGATCTATGCCTTGCCTCCACATAATTATTAATTCATTTTCTAAATTTTCAGGTTATAGAGTCAATTGGTCTAAATCCAAAGCTTTGGCTCTGACAGCCCTCAGCCCAGTAACGGCTTTCCAGCCGGGTGCTTTCCAGTGGCCCAAACAAGGCATTAAGTATTTGGGCATCTTATTCCCAGCAAAATTGTCTGATTTAGTTAGAGTTAATTTTGACCCCTTAATAAAACAATGAATTTCGAGCAATGTGGACAGGTGGGCTTCATTACATTTATCTATGATTGGGAAAGTTAATGTTATTAAAATGAATTGTATTCCAAAATTCAATTACTTGTTGTAGTCTCTCCCTGTAGATGTCCCCCTCTCTTATTTCAAGCAATTTGATAGCATAGCGAAGTCCTTCCTTTGGAATGATAAGCGTCCCAAATTACATTTTAATAAGTTATATAGACCGACTGACAAAGGTGGGCTTTTGGTCTCAGACATTTGGCTCATTGGTTGCTTCCACCTGAGAGAGCCCCTCCCTGGTTCTGTATAGAACAGGAAGTTCTTGCCCCTATTTCGCCATTTCAGAGCCTCTCTATCAAATTAATCGGAGAAAATAAGTTACATCCCGTTATCTCACACTTGAACTCGGTATGGATAAAAGTGTCCAGACTGTTTAATTCGGACACTTTTTTAAATGTTGCCTCGAGCATATGGCTGAACCCCAAATTATGCATCAACAAGTCCCCTTTTTGCTGGTCAGAGTGGATTGGGAGGGGGGTTACTACACTCGGTGACCTATATGAGAATGGAGTGTTGAGATCCTTTCAAAATTTGGTTCAACTTTTTGGGATTCCTAGATCTCAGTTCTATAAGTATTTACAGCTGCGCCACCTGCTCTGTACTGTTTTTGGGAGTGGTTTACACCCCCCTAAAGTGGCAGATACTCTGGGAGTGGTGATTACTGCTTTTGGAAAAGGTCATGAGGCATCAGTGTATTACTCCTTGCTAATTCAGAGTCTGGGGGATGGAACTTCAACTTCTCTTAAGAGATTATGGGAGAAAGTTCTAAACTTGGAGGAGGGAGTGTGGGCTAGGATTCTAAAAAACATCAAATCTGCATCTAGAGATGCAAGGGTTCGCCTTATGCAATTTTACATAGAGTCTATTGGACCCCCTCTAGATTGCATAGGCTTGGTCTTAAAGACACACCCACATGCTGCCAATATCAATCAGAAGAACCCATGTCTTTTGGGGATGTGTTACAATTCAAGAATTTTGGTTGAGGGTCCAGAGTTTTATGGGCGATGTATTAGGTACTCAAATTTCATTTTACCCCAGACTCTGTATTTTAGCTGATGGGCCGGTCATTGCTGTAGGGGATAAATACGTGAAGAATTGGATCATGGCTGGTGTTATGATAGCGCCGTGGATGGCTGCCTTGGTGTGGAGCTCCTCAGTTCTTTTGTTGTTTTTGTTTGTTTGTCCTGTGTTTAGAAATCTTTTTCCAGTCAGTTTTAACAGAGACGAACTGCTGAACATTCAGCAGCATGTACCACACAATCTTTTCCCGGTTTTCGAATATTCAGATGTTTTGCTGACATTTTAGTTGGAGGCGCAGCTCTCCTGTTCAAGAGATGCAGGCGGGGGAGACGAGCCGGTGCGCTGGTCAAACTCCATCAGCACGGATTTCGAACAGCGCTGCCGATATTCACTTTGCGAATCTCTGCTCTCTTCCTAACAAAACGGACGAACTACATCTCCTCACCCGTGCAAACAAGGACTTTTCAACCTCTGCTGCCTTGTGCTTCACAGAAACCTGGCTGAGTGAAGCCATTCCGGACAGCGCATTACATCTGCCGGGCTTCCAGCTGTTCAGAGAGGATCATTAACGGGGAAAACAAGAGGCAGTGGAACATGCTTTTATATCAATGAAAGTTGATGTACAGATGTAACAACGTTAAAGAGGATGTGCTGTCCTAATTTGGAAGCGCTCTTTATTAACTGTAAGCCTTTCTACTCGCCGCGGTAATTTTCCTCGTTTATTCTGGTGAGTGTGTATATCGCACCAAACGCGTGTTTGAACACAGCACTGCAACAGCTGGCTGATCAAATCACAGACATGGAACAACAATACCCAGACTCAGTTATTATTATTCTTGGGGATTTTAACAAAGCAAATCTCACACGTGAATTGCCCAAATACAAACGGCACATCACATGCCCCACCAGAGACAGGTACATACTGGATCATTGTTACACAACAATAGAGGATGCATATCGCTCTGTCCCTAGAGCAGCTTTGAGACTCTCTGATCACTGTCTGGTTCTTCCAACCTACAGGCAGAAATTAAAATCAACCAAGCCAGTAGTAAGGACTGTAAAGAGATGGACCAATGAAGCAGAGTGGGAACTACAAGCCTGCTTCGATTGCACGGATTGGAGTGTTTTTGAGGCTGCAGCCACACCCCTGGACAAGCTCACAGATACTGTTACATCATATATCAGTTTCTGTGAGGATATGTGCATTCCTAATAGGAATTATTTAAAGTTCAACAATAACAAACCGTGGTTTACAGCAGAGCTCAGGCAGCTTCGTCAGGCCAAAGAGGATGCTTACAGGGGTGGGGATAAAGTCTTGTACAATCAGGCCAGGAACACACTGAACAGGGAAATCAGAGTGGCTAAAAGAAGATCCTTTGAGAAGCATCAGTGTGGAGTGGCATGAAACAACTCACAAATTACAGGACTCCTACCCTCAACCCTGTAGGGAACCAACAACTGGCTGTCGACCTGAATGTGTTCTACTGCAGATTTGAAAGGCCCAATCTCACACCCCACACCCACTCTGACCTTCACTTCACACAAACACCAACACCTCCTGCAACCCCCCTCCTCCCCTCTCCTGCTACTCAACCTGCACTTAAGATCTGTGAAGATGATGTGAGCCACGTCTTTCGGAAACAAAAGACGAGGAAGGCTTCAGGCCCAGATGGCGTCTCACCAGCGTGTCTTCGATCCTGTGCTAACCAGCTGGCCCCCATCTTCACACAGATCTTCAATAGATCACTGGAGCAGTGTGAAGTCCCATACTGCTTCAAATGCTCAATCATTATTCCTGTCCCAAAGAAACCAAAAATCACAGGACTTAATGACTACAGACCTGTCGCCCTGACGTCTGTGGTCATGAAATCATTTGAGAGACTGGTGTTGGCCCACCTGAAGAACATCACTGGACCCTTTCTAGATCCCCTTCAATTTGCTTATCGAGCAAACAGGTCTGTGGATGATGCAGTCAACATAGGATTGCATCATATCCTGCAACATCTGGACAGACCAGGGACATATGCAAGGATCCTTTTTGTGGACTTCGGTTCAGCTTTCAACACCATCATCCCAGCTATACTCCAGAATAAACTGCACCAACTCTCTGTTCCCATGTCTATCTGTCAGTGGATTACCAGCTTTCTGACGGACAGGCAGCAGCTTGTGAGACAGGGGAAACTCACTTCTAGCACCTGTACAATCAGCACTGGTGCACCCCAGGGGTGTGTGCTCTCCCCAGTACTCTTCTCCCTCTACACCAATGACTGCATCGCCAAGGACCCCTCTGTCAAGCGCCTGAAGTTTGCAGATGATACCACTGTCATTGGCCTCATCCGAGATGACGATGAGTCAGCATACAGAAGGGAAGTTGAACAGCTGGCTGTCTGGTGCAGTCAAAACAACCTTGAGCTGAACACTCAAAATGGTGGAGATCATTGTGGACTTTAAGAGAAACACCCCAACACTGACCCCCCTCACCATTCTAAACAGCACTGTGGCAGCAGTGGAGTCATTCAGGTTCCTGGGCACTACCATCTCACAGGATCTGAAGTGGGAGACCCACATTGATCCCATTGTGAAAAAGGCTCAGCAGAGGTTGTACTTCCTTTGCCAGCTGAGGAAATTCAACCTGCCACAGGTGCTGCTGATACAGTTTTACTCAGCAGTCATTGAGTCTGTCCTTGCACTTCAATAACTGTCTGGTTTGGTTCAGCTACGAAATCAGACATCAGAAGACTACAAAGGACAGCTCGGACTGCTGAGAGGATTATTGGTTGCCCCCTGCCCCCCCTTCAAGAACTATACACTTCCAGAGTGAGGAAAAAGGCTGGAAAAATCACTCTGGACCCCACTCACCCTGCCCACTACCTTTTTGAACTGTTGCCTTCTGACCGACGCTTCAGAGCTCTGAGCACCAGAACCGTCAGGCACAGGAACAGTTTTTTCCCTCAGGCTATCCATATCATGAACAGTTAAATTGCCCCATTGAGCAATAACTATGAGCAATACACAGTTTCATCTTTTTTATATTTATCCAACACATCCAACCTCTTCTGCCATTTCATTCCTCTGAAGAAAAAAAAAAAATTTTTTTTTTTTGCACTGTACATAACAGATTGTATTAGATTTGCACTACCCATGTGTATGTGTGTATGTATGTATGTGTGTGTCTGTACGTATGTGTATAGTTAGTTGTAATTTTTATTTTTTATTTTTTATTATTATCTATGTCTTGCTGCTGTTTTTGTATTGTTTTTGTATTGTTGTACACTGGAAGCTCCTATCACTAAGACAAATTCCTTGTATGTGTAAGCATACTTGGCAATAAAGCTGATTCTGATTCTGATTCTGAGACAGGTTATCCTTAGAGGATGGAAGTCAGCTGGAGCCCCCTCGTTTCGTGAGTGGTACGAGGAGATGGGCAGGGTAGCGGCTTTGGAGGAGTTGTCATATAGAAGGCTAGGCAACATGGATATGTTCATCAGGAAGTGGGGTGGCTATTTGGCCTTTTTGGAGGGCTCTCGGGGAGGGGCAGTGGAGGGAGACGTGTTGTTTTAAATGTGTGTGTTATAGCCTTTTTGTTTTTGAATGTATACTTTCCATTATGTATTTCTAAATGTTTTCTACTGTTTTATTGTCTTTTTGTGTGTCCTTGTCAATTACGTTTGACCACTGAGGGATCTGTTCGTGTTGGGTGGGGGGTTAATGTTCAGGAGGAAGGGTTGTAAATAATATAATGTGATTCTATATATTTGGTATTTTTTATTATTATTATATTTATATATGTTATATGGAATCAATAAAACTGTTAATAATTTTAAAAAAATATATAAAACAGCTGGTATATCGATGCATAAGTGAATTCATATAGGCCCACAACAAGAACACACAGGCTTATTAATTTTTAAAGCTTAAATTTATTTAAAATATAAAAGCTTTTATATTTATTTGAATTGAAAACTTCATATATCATTCAAAACTATTACAAATAAATATAGGCTACTATTGATTACAAAACGAATAGAGACTATAAAGATGAATATTCTCCCTAAGTTTATTTTCCTTTTTTCAAAATCAACCAGTTTGTATATCAAAGTGTTTTTAGGCAATGGAATAAGATACTTTGTAAATATATATGGGATAATAGGAAACCTAGAATTAGTCTTAAAATTCTTAAGTTGTTAAAAAGGCTTGGAGGACTAGAATCCCCAAATTCAGTAAATTATTATAAAGCTGCCCAAATTCAACCTATATCGATTTGGATGAATGAAGAATCTAAAGTGAAATGGAGGAAGATGTAAATTTATCAAATGGGGGAACCTATATCCCATTTCTTACCCAAACAAAGCAACAAATTTAAATCAATAGATAATATTTGTTAATAGTACTTTTAGAATTTGGTTAGAAAAAAATAAAAATTGTAAAATTAAGACAGATATAGTTAATTGACTTATGGGTCATTGACAAATTACACCCAAAATTAAAATGAGAAACCTTTTAAAAATCTAGTTTAAAACACTTATGTCATATTCTCAGAAATGTAATCTTTGTCCAATTTGGTTTCATACATTTTTGAAAAACCTTTAAACCATTTTCTAAAAATAATAATAACAAATAAACTTTCAAATTGTCATGTGGTGTAACCATTAAGTAAAATGTATTATAATACTTTCTTTACACCTTCAATACATGAGAGTATAAACAACTTATTCATTAATTTCCAAAAAAGTTTTCAAACAAATTTTTCAAGTAATTTTTTAAATAAATATTATGAATTTTTGAGTCAAAAATATACATAATTTTACTCAGGGTTACATCATATGAACAAAATGTGCCTTTTCATAAACATGTCAAAATAAATATCAGATGTTTTTTTAAAACATGTTCCTTTCTACAACCGTTGATTGCTGGGCATTCCAATTTCTTCCATTCATTTTAATAGAAGTGGCCCGTCTATACTAAATAGTCTCAGTACCATTGTTTATATCAGCAAACTAAATACTGACAAAACACTATTTTACTGTGTTTTATAGTTTTTATGGTCAACATAAACAACAAAATGGCTACCTACATGTTGGTTACACCCAAAGATTTTGATTTGGTGGACAAAAAGCATTTTAAAATATGAATTATATTTTAAAATAATTATTTAACTTTTTTTTTTTTTTTAAGAAGTAACAATAAAAGATTATTCTGCACTAGTCATGCCAACATTTCTTTTTTCAGGAATTTCAGATTTTATTGAGACTGACTTTTTCTTTTCTTTTTCTTTTTTTTTTAACTGTCTCTGGACACCACATCACATTTTTTAATTTAAGCCCCTGAAAAATATCAATATGACTTTAAACTCAGCAATTGAAAAATGTTTATCATAGAGAAGTAAATGGTTTGTGTGAATTGCATTTTTTATTGAATAGATCAGGACAAAAATGTGCGTCACTTCATTGACCCTTAGGACACATGACCATAATATGCACCTGTTACCCTCTGTAATTGTATTTTCTGATTAATTTTGTGAAAAGATTCCACATTATGATCATGAAAAAGGTTTTTTTTCTAGATCGCTCGCCCACTGCAGACACGCATTTTTTCTGCTCCAATCTACTACTTGACCATGTTTGAAAGTGCGTGAAACATTTGAAAACTTGTGGCGTAAGTTTCATGTGAACACTAGGAAGGACAAATCAGACCATCGCAAACTCCGACATACCTGTTTTACAGTGTTTTCAGAAAACCAGCATCTTTTTTTGCAGTGGAGAGAGAGCTTGCAAGCTCGAGTTTGCCAGATTTCGGGACTAAAGTGTCACCCTGGCAGCATATATCCAAACTGTACAAGTGTCCAGATCTGACAAGTGTAGGGATTTCACCTATAGAAATCTGGCAACCTCACACATGCCGAAATCTAATTCTGACTGGCTAATCACCCTTTATTTAAAGTCTGTTATTTATCAAACATATTAAAATTAAATATTTTACTTGCATGATTAGTTCTAAGTAATACATGACACTTGATCTAAAGGGGGTGGTAAGGGTGATGGTGGTTTTAAAAGGGGGGTGCTTTTTGGTATTTCTTGCAACAAGGGGATGGCATCCCCTCATCCCCCTCAACTGGTGCCCTGACTGTAATATATAACATATTAATATTATTAAACTTAAGCATTGAAATTAAAATAACTGCAAAATCATTGCCTTAGATCATCTTTCGTGTAGACACGTGCCTTCCAACATCACAGCTTCCCTTACAAAAAATCTAGAGTTCCGACAAACTTGCTGCAAATTTCCCACTCACTATTTTCACATGCAAATGAGCTTGCAAATTCGCTGCAAATGTTTGCCAGAAGTTTGCAGCTCTTCACCAGTAATGGTGAACTTGCAGCAAACCTGGCCACAATGAATAGTTTGCTGCAAAGCTCATTTGCATTTGAAAATGAGTGCCGAATTTGTGGCATGTTTGCAGCAAGTTTGACAAAACTCTCGATTTTTGTAAGGGTCGGCAACTCGGGTATCATCTAGAAATTTATTTTCCAACTTTTAAATACGACTTTGTTGGATCATGCATGTGCTCTGAACTCGTAATTATGATATTTCCGACTCCACTTGAAGGGCACATTACACAAATGGCAGCTTCAAAATTCACGTTTGGGGAATGACAGTGTGTAATTTATGTTGTCGAACAAAACGTGAACAAGTATTTTCAAGTAATGTTTACCACAGAAATTATTTTACTTATAATCCAAAACTACCATTATAAAAACCCCTAGGAAATCCTGAGGGAACCCATATCTTGAAATGCGAATTCTCTTCTGGGTTTTTGGACTACAACCTGAACAGCTTTATTACATTGCATGCTCAAAGCCTAATGTGACTCCAGCTTCAGATGGTCTTTTATTAGTTAAATTGGTTTTGAATAGGTTGCACAGTTACCACTGAAATACTATGTCCACAATGTAAGATAAAATAAGAGAAGATGACGATTACAGTACAATTTGACTGAACAATTCTGTCAAAACAAGGAGA
Source organism: Myxocyprinus asiaticus (assembly GCF_019703515.2). NCBI lineage: Eukaryota > Metazoa > Chordata > Actinopteri > Cypriniformes > Catostomidae > Myxocyprinus > Myxocyprinus asiaticus. The sequence continues at coordinate 45,231,208 of NC_059367.1, forward strand.
CGGATGTCTAGCTAATGATTCCTGCAGTTTAGTGTGAACGTGATTTCGCGCCGAAACAAGCCGAATCGGTTGCGTGGTGACGCAGGCGCAGCGTGGGGTTTCCAAGCCGTGAGAGCAGGGTCACCGGCCGCGCCCATCTCTGCTGTCTGATGGCCGGAGCGAGCGTCTGACATACTACGCGTACTAGAAACACTCCAGCACCGGAGAACAACGCGTGTGGGACATACAGAACGGCTGAATCTGGAGCGAGCGTGGGGTTGGCCGCATTCATCACAACACATTTGACCGAAGCGTGTTGTTTTTTTTTTTTGCATCCGAATCAGCGTAGTTGCAGCTTTCGCGGCTGCGGGTTCGGGGAGTGCCGCTCCTCGCTGGCTGACTGACTGACTGAAGGACTGTCTGCAGGTCGGGCAGCTGTGGATCTCTGGTCGCTGTTTACAGTCAATGATAGATTCACAACAAACTGCCCCGGCTGAACACAGGTCAGTACTTATCTTTTCAGCAAATACCTCATTGACTTGACTCTTCTGGGGTCCGGTGGGGTTGGGGCCGCTGCTGGGCTTTCCAAACACACACAAAATGGCATTTTCGCTTCTGAAATTGTGCATTTTCTTAGTATAATTGCGGCAATTGTAGTTTATGAATCATGACCAGGCCACATAACTGGTTTAGTATGTGTTAACTTCCTCAAATCACGGTCATGTGCCAGAGATGGGCTGTTAGCTCACTAGCTGCACTCATAATCAAGCTGCAGTCGTCTTATTTTTAATTGATAATAACAACTATTACCAGGTTATTCGTGCTGTTATTAACGATGGCATCTACAAGCTACAAAAATGTATTTATATGGAATGATCAGCATTCATAGCTGCTAAACCTGACATTTCTCAGCGTTCACCATTTGGCCTGTTGCACTGATATAAATAACAGTATGCATTTGAACGGCTTGGGCATGTATTGGTGTGTATCTAGCTGCAAATGCAGATGATGATGCTGAAATGGACAGAGAAGATGGAGGATAAAGCCAATACCTCCCCCACTTCATCATGGACTCGCACTGTTTGAGCATATTTATTGTCATGTATCACCTTAATAAAGCCTTAATAGTGCACACCTGGAGTCTGTCAGTGAGCGTGTCTGTTTAGTGTTTTCGCAATGGTTTGCTTGATTATTTAAGTCACTGACATGAGCTTAAAGGTTACAGCGATGGTTATATGTATACAGTATATATGAAGTGTGTTTATGTCGGGATTGTTGGTGTATGTTTGATTGGTTTTTCACTGAGCCTGTGCTTTTAATGACCTTAAACGCGAGTTAATGGGATTCGCTCGATCTCTTTAACATGTGCTTTGTCGTGTGTGTTATATTCGTGGAGGAAACGTGAACGAGAAAGAGCAGCGCGATTATAGATCAATCTCGTTGTGTTTGATCAGTGTACAGATGAGAAATCAGATTCTTGTGCTCGTACGTTCGATCGATGTAGTAATGCCGGTGTGTTTTAAAAAGCTTTCTCAGCTCATGATGCTGTAGTGACAAATGCATGCGTGTGTTTGAAGTGTGTTCATGTGCTGAATGAATAAATGTGTGTGTTCACGGCCTACAGCTGCTGCAGCCAACAAGATGGCGACTGATGAAGACACAGCCCTGCCTCAACACACAACGCACATTACATACGCTCTCATATAGTCTGAAAACATTACATACTCTGTCAATTATCATTTATATATCTGCTCTTAACACGTTACACACACATCTGAACCCCATCGACACACATCACATACACTCTCAAATACTAATATACACCTGAACACATCTTTTATTATTATACATCCGAGACTGAACACATGCTCTCAAACATTATTTGAATACATGATATTAATATAAAACGCATGTATAAATGCTTGCATACTAGGGGTTGCACGACTACTGCTTTTATAGTCGACTTGACGAGCCCATTAGTCGAATTGAATTCAACTATTCGTGACGTCATTCTCCGAACCCCTTAATAGCACGAGTGTGGCAGAAATTCCACTCCCATACCAATTGAATATTATAGTATACAATAGAAAGATCTACGTTCGCTACAATGTAATGGGTTTTTAGCTATTTAGCCTGTGTGTAGGTAATAAACAATAGCAGCATAACTAAATGTCATATCCACAATATTCCCATGACGCTTTGCTGTTGATGTGGGCGGAACTTCCGGTTTAGCGTAAACAATCGTTGTGTACTAACGTAGCATTAAAAATGACGGGAACCTTAAAACAAATGATCACAGAATTATAGCGAGGCGATATTGTTCTTCCCCACCTATCTGTTAATGATTATGGGTTTCAGGATGATGGCCAAATATCACAAATATAAAAGCATTTTAGTTATTTTGTTGAGTCTTTATCCATCGATGGAAGAGACTGAGCAGACTAACCTGAAAAGCAATGTAGCCTATTAGCGCCTACACAGCTGTAAAAGTTGGACATGTTTTGAGAACTGTAGATAATTATGTTTATTTTAAAGCATATATTGAGTCTAGTCAGAACCTGAAGAGTTTGTTGTATCAAGATTATATACTTACTGCAGATACAGGGGTGGTCCAGACAGCAGGATGCTCGTGTGTAGACCTTATTCACGCTAGTGCCATCTTTGGTTTTTAATGGGAATGGAAATGAGACTGTGAGGGATAGACTTACCATCTCTTCAATGGCACAAACGGTATAAAGCTGTATAAAGCTCCTAGATCACATCTAATTTTCCACAACTCATGTCTAGAGTTCTTTGTATACTGAATGTTCTGGGACAGATATTTTATCAATGTTTTGTCTGTGGAATGATCCAAAAACACTTTAAACTGCAGTACAGCCCATTGAAGAGACTGTACATCTATCCCTCAAAGCATCGTTGTCATTCCCATTAAAAATCAAATATGGCACAGCTGTGAATAAGTTCTATAACAGGACTCAGGTGATGATACTGTCAAATATTTTGCGGGAGATGAATGTGTAGTAAGCGCAATCTAGCTTTATAATTGTTAGTTAACATACTTGATCTCCGTATCTAAATGCTATAACCTACATGAAATGTTTTAGTGTTGACTGAACAACTGATCCTGTTGATAGATTGAATTTATTGTTCTTGTGTAGGAAATAACAATGTATTAGCAGCCACACAATAAACTGTACTGTACAAAAAGAACTACATGCAATAAAAATAAGCATATTTTTTTGGACATATATTATAAACATTGTACACAAAAGTTCAATTTTCTCTGTAAAGCAACTATAAAACAGTATGTATTATTAAAAGCAGTAGCTGTACAAATACATTTAATTGATACTGAACTAATGTCCACACTTTTTTCCAAATCACCTTTTCCCTTTAAGGGAAGACATGAACATTCAGCAAAGACACTCAAAAGAAAGTGAATTGCAGGCAGGAAAAATGCAAGAAAGAGGAAAATCATAATACACTTAATTTCAATCTCACTACTGTACGTCTCATTTAATAATTATGGTCTTCCACTGTAGAATTGATCCATTCAGCATCATAGCATGAAAACAGTTGAAAACATTGTCACCACTCACAGACTTTTTTTACCTTTTTATACTCAGTAATAATGCCATTTCAAAACACGTGACGCATTCACAAAGGCCAACGCTGAATAGAAATAAACAAACTCAAAAATTCTAATGAACTTTCAGCACATGTACACTCACCTGTTAGCACAATAATGCTATCGTTTATGTAATTCATTGCACTCCGTTTCTGGATGTCTATCGTAGCCGGACCGTAACGGTGGATAATATAAGTAATCCCCGCTGTTGATTTCTTGCCAATAAAGTGAAAAGAGCACACACAAATTATTCCAAGCTTTTTCAAACAGATGTTCCTAAGTCAATCCTTCTGTAGGCAGCCGATGGAAGAGCAGCATCTGGGACTGGAGCGCTTTGCTTTGCGAGTGGTTTCTGACCATACCATTGCTGTTTTAAATAAAACTTAGTTTTGCTTGATTATTAGGATAACCACTAACTGCACACATTGTCTGGGGAATTTTAAAGATATCTTACAACATTTAAAAAGCAAGAATCTAACCGCATGACACGCAAGCAAGCAGAGACCGGCTACACACAAAACGCCAACCAATCGCACTTCCGCTAGCCAACCGGAAATTCTGCCCACCTAGCAAAATACAGTGGACTCACTGAGAATATTATGGATAGGAATGTGAAGGATGCGTGTCTCTGTGTTTTTTCTTCTGTGTTGCAGACAACATGTGACATGCAACTCACAAGCGGCAGTGTGCTCTCTAGTGGTGGATGAATGTATAGACAGTCTTTTCAACATCTGCTGGCATGATTACTGAATGCATTTGCTCTGAAATTAATTGAGGATCATTAAGCTTAGTCGATCAAATTATTAACAATAATTCATCGATTCATCATTAACATTCCTAGTTGAAAATTAACTAGCGCTGGTGCTAGCAAGTGCCTTTTTAAATGATTATGCATAACACTAGCACTTTTACTCAACACCTGCTGGCGAGTTTCTTAAAGGGGTCATGAAGTGCTGTTTTTAAATAATTTTATCATCTTCCTTGAGGTCCACTGATAATGTTATAAACGTTTTTTTTTTTTTTTCTTCACCAAAACGGTCACAATTTAGTAATATATGATCATTTTCCACCCTGTCTCTGGCCCTCTGTCTGAAACGCTCAGTTTTGGCATAAGCGCCTGCTTAACACTTCAGCGTAAACGGCCGCTGTTATGATTGGCTAACATCATGCTGCCCCTCAAATTCAGCAAACTCAATCTGAAGAGAATGAACCTCGACATAAAGAAAATTGCAGAGTTTACACATAACGCACATCCAACACATTGCATCTTAATATATAAAACTGTTCATCTCTAACACAACTGTTAACACTCCGCACCATAAACTATCAAACAGTCCAAGTGTTTTTAAATACCCCATCCTTCAATAACAGTTCCTTTGCAAAGCTTGAATCGTATTATGACGGTTCACAAACAATCAATGCTGACAGCCAAAAAAATGAACACACCATTGTCCAAAGCATGGTGAAATTATGTACATACATAAGGCGCGCTGAGGTGCACATTGTCGGAAGCACACCGAAATGGTCAAAGACGTCCTAGATACACCAACAGTTAAAAATAGCGCAGATGGGTGAAAGAACATGTCCATGACGCGTTTGTGCTCAAAGCACCACAGGTAGTAGCTGAATGAAAGAGAATTTCTTCTCCCTATCAGAGTTGTAACTTGACATCGCGCCTATTAAAAGCAGCGAGATACATGGCAGCAGTCAAAGAGTCTGTGTAGCTCATGTTTATATAAAAAATAATTCAAAATTGTCCAGATGGGTCCCCTTTGGTGTTATGTTAGAAATAGTTAGCCACAGAAGGTCTGCTCCCTTGAACTGCGCGCCTGTGGGTGAGATCACGGGTGCGATGATAATGTTGTGGGATGTGTAAATAGAAATGAGCAATGTTTCGTGACATCACAAACAGACAGATTTCAAAACGAGATGTTTCAGCAGGGGGGTAACTATAAATGCTCTTTTTAGATTGGGGAGGAAGTTTTGAGTTCTGAAATGTACAGTATGTTTTTATAGTAGTTACCTCTTGTGTCTAAATATGAGGAGAAATTTGATTCTCCATTGCATGACCCCTTTAAACGTTGGATGGCAGGGGAAGAATCATTTTATATTCATGAGTAAAGCGATTAACTGATTGGATGATTCTGTAATATTCATCAGGAAAGTGCTACCTGATTGGTCAGAAACTATAACCCAACCCATAAACCTAATCCTAACAAATCAGGTAGAGGTTATGGAAATCCACCACACGCTGTATTTCCTACAGAGGCGTTTTGTAAATTACGTGGAATGTGACTAATCGACGTCAGACTGACAGTGTCAACTGCATGAGTCATAGTCGACTAGTCTGTGCAACCACTAATGCATACATACTGTAGATTAATTACATATCTTAATATCTGAGCACATAACATACATGATATGCATTATTACGTGTATATGTATTATGGTCCATTTGATCTGTACACATTACGCATACTTACAGATGTCATTAACAAATCTGAGCACACATTACACATCCTTTGAAATACTAGCTCCATGCCAGTATCAGTATACAGTACAAGACACAATGCAAGATGAATCATGTACTGTAAGGTTTACTGTTACATGGAGGAGAGTTTTCTTTCTGTTTTCTATGGAGCAGATAAAAAAAAAGAAACCTTTCTATTCTGGTTTGTGGCTCATCATCAGTCATATGTAGCAGAAAGGCGGGCATATGAGCATGCTGTAAGGTGCTTTGGGCTGTTTGGTGTATATAATCTTATGTAACACAACCTCAACATCAGTGGAAACTCTACAAAGAGATCCAAAATCATCTAAAACCATCAGCCTGTGTTCATATCTATAAAGGATTTTCAATGTACTAGCCATAGTCTTGCTGGTTAACAGAAGTATGTCAAATATGGCATAAGGTTCCTGTTTTACATCATAGTGTATTTGGTATGGAGAGAGATTATAATTAGCATAAACGTGATCAAAATGTTCAAATATTAAAAAAAAATCTAAAGTAACTACTTCAGAATTTAAAAGTGTTTTATCCATTGTTTTCAACAGTCTGTCATAGAAACTACTAGAGGTATGTGACCCTCATGAATAGTTTTGCTGTTGTTGTTGTAATGCATTTTTATGATCTTTTTATCCCACTTGATGTTTTTAGTTACAGCTCTGAATAGGATTAAATTCTTTCCGTCTGTAGATGGCGGCTTTTAGGATTATGGCTTTGGTCAGTGATAGTGCTGATTTAATTTTTTTTTTTTTCTTTCTTTCTTTTTTTTTTTTTTTTTTCAGCTGTCCACGTCATAAACGTTTGTTTTTTGATCAGTCTTTTATGAAATTCGGCACAGCTGCATGATGTTTTATGCCACTGTAACTGTATCTTTCATCATGGCATTTTGTGTTTGATTTGTCAGTATTTCTAGTGCCGTTTCGTAACTTGACAGCAGGTCTGTCTGAATGATGGGGTCACAGCCTTAGTCTGTTCAGCTGCTTATTTTTAGCCTCTGATGGTAGCGAAATCAAACCAGGCAGCTTATGTTCATCTAAACTGCTTGAAAGCAAGTGAATTCAGAGTCTCATTAAATGTGACAGAGCAATACAAGGCTGAATCTCACGAATCACTGTCCAGATCACATGTCAATGTCAGAAAAATGGGTTGCAAACGCTGTTCATGTTGACTTTAATGTTGGGGTCTCAGGGTAGAGTGCCATGCCAGATGATCATTGCGTTGTGTTTGGGTTCGAGTTGGTTTAGCATTGCAGTTACACCACTGTCAAAACTGGAAGCATTTTTGATTACCATGGCCATCGAGTACTGCAACATGCAGCAGAAATCCTGTTGCAGAAACTCTTGTGAGCATGTTTCCTGCCTGCCATTTTTCTAGACTTGTATGCATGTTCTTTCTGCAACCTTTTGCTTCTGATCATAATTTATTTTGCAACCTATTACACAATTTGCAGTATTCATTTCAGATATTGTTAATGAGTATTAGCACAAATGATGAATGAGAGTTGGATATTTCATGGGCTCTGAGTTTATGGTTACAGCAATGGGAAAAAGGATCCAACATGACAGAAAAAATAGTTTGTCACCGTTGCGAGCTCTTGTGTTCGCCTCAAGTGGCCAGTAAGCTTTTTCTTTTACTGAATAATTTACCCTTCGCTAAGCCCCGCCTTAAAAGCATTTCTGACCAATCCTGTCTTAGCAACCTGCTGGGCTGCCTTTGCTCTGACACATGTTTGCTATTTTCCAATGAGATTCTAGGGATTAATGTGTGTTTGAGTTGCTTTAAATGGGATTTTATCCAAATGATCCAAAAAATGTCAAACACTTTATTGCCGGGTCACTTGAAATGGTAACAATTTCTTTTACAAAAAATGTCATAAATATGCTTTACAATGTCACTCTTCATTCCAGCCCATGTAATAATATTATCCATTCGGTTTATGAGAATATTTTGTCAAAACATCTGTAGGGCTGCCCCCTAAAAGTCGACCAAACGTTAGTCGATGAGAAGAGTATTGGTTGATTGGTCGGGTGGTCGCAGAAAAAAAAAAACTCTACAGGAAGTGGCGAAGTCACGCAGTCAGTGACAGACAGACATGATCGTTTACTCGGCTGGCCCATGTGGTATTAATTATGTCGGGCAGGAAATCCAAAATGTGGGATCATTTCGAGTGGGTATAGAATGACCCCAAGAAGGTGACATGCAAAATTTGCAGGCAAACGTTCGCCTATCATTCATCGATCTCAAACATGGCTTATCATTTGAAATATGTAAGTAGCCTAACGTTAGCCACTTAGCATGGCCGCTTGCTCTAACGTTAGATAACCTAGATAAATATGCGCTATTAGGATATTCCAAGTGTTCGTTGGGAAGCTAAATTAGTATCTCTCTTACTGCATGTTTAACTTAATGTGCATTTCTCTCTATAAATTAACAAAATGTTCTGGCAGTCTCCTTGCTGGTTTTTCCGACACATTCAGAATCATTACCACATTTGTTTATGTCTATGCGGAACTCCTGATATTATTTTGGCAAGCTCCATGTGACGGGGAATCAGAGAGACAGTTGCAGTGAGTTGGTATGTTTGTCACCCCTCCACCATTTTTAATTGGCAAGTGTGTCACACCTCCGAATGAATAGAGCGAGATCTCAGCAAAATGGTCGGCAAGTGTGACACCTTCAGTCAAAATCGAGAGTCTGCTAGTGTGATGCCGGCTTAATGCTGTTTGTGTCCAGGAATTGCATTTTTGGAATGCAGCAGGAAGTAGTTCATATGACAACTACAGTCAGCATACTACATTTTCAAACATTCATTGTTGCATACTATGTACAGCAGGGTGCTGCAGACCTGTCGTCCTGCAGTGCTTCATTCCAGCCCTCATTTAACACATCTGCCTGTCATTTTTAAGTGACCAGAGATGAAGGTAAATTTACAGGAGCATCAGCTGTTCTGCATCATGTACAGTTTTCTTTTTTCATCATTCATCTTTGCCCTCATTCCGTTTGGCCAATGTTCCTACCAGTTTTTGTTCTTGCTGAGCAAAGCCTTTTACAATTGGACAGCCACCTGAGTAAAATTATTTTTAAATATATTAGGGATGAAAATTCAATACTAATATACCTATTTTTGCTGTGGTATCAAAATTGGGAATTTGAGAATCATAAATGTCATGAAACTTTTATTATGTATACATTTTAAAATTGAAAAAAACCAACATGCTGTTCTACACTTTAAGCTGATTAATGGTTTTCCAAAACCTCTAAATGCAATTGTAGCACGGAGGAGGGTGGGGCCGGGCCGGAATGACACATGCCCGAACCCCAGTCAACCTGAGGCGAGCGAGGGATAAAGGCGACCGGAGACGACAGTTCGAGAGAGAAAAAACTACAGGCAGCTGCTCGTAGTTCTCTCTCGCACTCGAACTGCCATCTCCTAGGGTCTCAGGAGGTTAAAACATAAGATTATGTTCTAGGGCTGGGCAATAGGACGATGTAATCGGATATCGACGATGTCTTTCAAAGTAGGGCTGGGTATCGGTATTTATCGACAGTACACCTTTAACGACATAAAACATTTTCGATTTAATGCATTTAAGTGAAACTATCAAGCGTTATAATGTAAATAGACATGAAGTTTGGTTGCATGAGCAACCCTCAAGCGTGCGCCGTCCCTGATCATAAACAGCCTATCATATGGTTTGATAAAGGAGTGTGCTACGAGTGACAAGCAAACAGCCAATAACAAGTTGCGTTGCTGTGTGGTTCAGTTGTGTCATCGCCATGTGACATCAGAACACACGAACACGTGAAAATTAGTGCCATGCCTGCTGGCGATGAGGAGATGGTGAATAAAAAAGGACATGTCAGCTCGCCAGTGTGGCAATTTTTTGGTTTCTTTACGTCTGACCAACATCAGAACACTGTTGTGTGTAAGCTTTGCAAAAACACCGTCCCGGCCAAGTACGGATACACAAGCAACTTATTTCATCACTTTAACCGCTTCCACCCTTTGGAATATGCAGCATGTCGTCCACCACGACCTACATCTACCTCACCTCAACAAACAACCCACAAGCAGTCCACGATGAAGAGGTACTTGGCAACAATGCCTTAAGATATTTGTTTAAATTTTATTTTGTTTTTGACTGTTAAAACTAAAATTATTTTTTTGTTTGCCTTAATAGAGTGGGTAAATTAAAAATACAGTGGTTAATTCAAACCTTTTTCTACTGGCCTTTGTTTAAAAAAGGTTATTAAAATGTATCAATAATTATCGATACCGAATGATATGAAACAATATACCGTGTTACTTTTTTTAGCTGTATCGCCCAGCCCTATTACAAAGATCCCGATGCTGATTGCTGACGGACGATGATCAACAATATCGGGAAATGGCAAAACCATGGATCTGGGAAGTTGACAAATATATTAAACAGTGGCCAGGGTGTGAAACTAGCACCTGCCACCCACCAAATGCGACGAGGTTGAATCAAGTTCGCAAGTTCTTCTTCCAAATGTATTTCGTGTGCGGGTAATTTTGCTCATCTACCCGTAAAAGGCGGGCGACCTGTCTCGGAGTGGCACATGACAAGAAGTGCTGTTAGTCACAAAGATCATATTTTTAGGAACAGACAACAGAAAAGCCGTCAATGCTTGTTTCTGATTCGCTGTTTGTTTAGAGGCATGAAGCACGAGCCTGTCATGTGGAACAAGCGCATGTAAAGTGTTTTCACTCGTGTTGCATTCGTCTGAAATCTGTTTGCTAGAATAATGTCTTCTGTGAGAATGCTGCAAATTATCTCCGATCATCTCAGGAGGTGCTGTAAGTTTAGTTTGCGTTATTGCAACTCAGTTGGCATGCATTGTGAACACAACTCTGCAGGTTCAGTAATATATATCTTTGTTAGTGTTGTCACGGTACCAAAATTTCAGTAGTGGGTACCGATACCAGTAAAATTTACGGTTCTCGGTACCAATTTCGGTACCAGAGCATAAATATGCTAATATGACAATGTGCTATTGAACACACCTGTTTAGCCTATTTAAAAAGTTACATTTCAATATAAATAATATATTAAAAGAAATGCATGTTTCCTTCAAGTGTTTCTCAATCAAGGATGCATTGCTGATGTGTTCTTCAGTAGTTTTATTCTTTGCCAAATCATGTTTTCCTTTTTGTTATTATTAGTATTATTTTCCAGAACTCCATGTTTTAGAGTTTAATTTAATGTAATCATCAAAATGGTGTCTAATCAATTCATTTTTAAAACTTTTAACAAGTGAAAATAAAACTGTTCAACATGTCATTGCATTTTTCCCCAAACTTGTATTCAACAGCAGTCTTGCTTGTGATATTGCGTAATTATTATTATTATTATCATTTATTATCATAACAGTGAATCTTACATCTTACTATACAGTTGTAATATATTTTTATTCAATATCTTCAATTTCAGGGCTCTAGCTTATATTTTAAAACGTGCTTTTATTATGACGTGAATTTGTTTCCCTGAATCTTCACTTTCCGGATAATCAGTTTGTGATACGGATTTGTTTTAAATGACTGGTGTTTGTGTATGTGGTAATTTTGAAATGTTATGTTTTAAATTGTATTACTGTGAAGCACTTTGGTCAACTCTGTTGTCTAAATGCTATAGAAATAAAGTTGAGTTGAGAGATTAAAGAGCAAATGCTGTGATTTAATTATATAAATATATAGTTTACATGTGCTGCGTGGTTCACAGTAGATTAGTGCTCTGCTCTTTCTTAAACAATGTGAAGGATCCTCAATGTCTGTGGATTTTCCAGAGTATAAGTGGTAGGATTTATACATTTCATTTAAAGTACATAGCTCATCCATGCTAAGATTGCAGCCTTCAGTGGTTTAATAAATCACACTACGACATGTCACAATTTTAATTTGATTAATTGTCCATTTCAGTGCAAGGAGGAACAGAATATGCATTCAAAATGAGCATTTTAAAGCAGTCGTGTGTCAGTCTTACTGCGTGCTGGTACTGGATTGAGACGGTGCTCGGTACTGCCGGTACTACAGAAACACTGGTATTGTTCCATTTTTTAATTTTATTATCAACTTGGTACCGAAGTACCGGTACTTTTGAAAACACTAATCTTTGTATTAAAGAAACAAAGACGAAAGTCATTAAATCATGAAGAAATGCAAGACACGTTCACCTTGAACCTAAAATTTAGTTTACTTTTCTTTTCTTCAGGCAGCATTAAATGTATTACCAAAACAGAATACAAACACATATTCAATAAGAACACACATTTAACAGCATTATTTTGGGAACAAAAGGGAATTTATTAGGCTCATTTATTTTGATTATTATTGTCTTTACATTTATAATTGTCTTTAGTTCTTAATCTGTAGGCTACTAGTAATTTTTCATCTGTTGTGTTGACGGATGCTTGCGTGATGGCAAATGGGGCCGTTGGAGACGGTAAATGTTTGGATTTGGGGAGGTGGTTAAATAAGAATTGATCACTTTATTTTATTGCTTTTTTCGTTTAGTTTAAAGTGCAATTTGAATGGTTTAGAATGTCTTTTTGTTTGTTTTTCGTGTTTCAATAAATTAATAACATTTTTAAAGCAAAAAAAATTCACCGACCCTCGGCAGGGGGGTTCATAATGTAATCAATAATCGCTAAAATATTTATTACATATTGCCCAGCCCTATTATGTTTACATCAATCCCTTGAACTATCCCTTAAAAAACTAGCATGGAATAAATATTTAACAGGGCTCAACAGTAAGGGAGGTCTGGGGCCAGTGTGAGACCGTTTCGGGCCAGTTGACAAAACGGTTGCAATTAAAATGTTTGTACATTAAAAAATTATGTTGAGAAAAGTGTTTAATTATGACGCATTATAAAAATATTAAGTATAGTGACACTATGTAAAAATAACACTATATAAAAATGTGTTGCTTCAAAATTATTATAAATATTATTTGTGGTTGGGCCAGTGTAAATGTTGGCAGGGAAGTTAAAATCTAAACCACTGGACCAAATGGGCTAGCAGAAAAAAAATCCTTAATGTTGAAGCCCTGTTTTATATGCTGATGTGATGGGCTGTATTGAGCAGTTCACTGGACAGACTGGTTGATCTGGTTGCTGATAAATGTCTGTGATGGCTGCACCTCACACGGTTAATACAAGAAGTGATGCGTGTGCAGCGTGTCACCTGTGTTGATATCTTGCAGCTTCTTTGAATACAGGTCTGTTATGGCACTTGTGTGCTGCTTTGAATAAGCAAAGTAAACAGCTACAATACCGTACAACCAGCCTGCTCTAGCTCATACACATGTGCATGTGAAACCTCATCATTTGCAATTGAGATAAAGGCTTTGCATTCTGTTGGCAGCACTAGCGTTCGACTGAACAACAGGGAGTAATGTGCTCTGACCTGATGGGAAAGTTATTATAGGCTGTGTTTGGAATAGCATACTACTCTTACTATTTCTGCAGTATGAAAAGTAGTTGAAAAAGTAGTGTGAAGGTGTAGTATCTAAGCACATTTGTACATGTGTAGTCTCTGATGAAATGGAGTATTGCAGTGCAGTGAAAGGAGGAAGTGTGTGTGTGTGAGTGGAGCGTCCAGATAAACCGGTTTGGTCCGCGGCAGACAGCGGCATTCATAATGGGCACCGTCCCGAAACCTGGTGAGCTGCCACACTGTTGACTGTTTTCAAAGGCATGCATGGGGCTGAGTATTGGCGCTGATTTCCTGTTTCAGTTCCAATTCACAAGCTCCGCTTTGATTCAATTCCAAATTTTGATGTGGTTCAATTTGATACTAATTTATTTGGAAATATTATCCTACGGTTACAAAATCAACAGGCCTGTTTCAGTTGTTACATAATGGTCTGACCACTATGGTCCAAATCAAGCATTGTGACTGTAACACACTTCAGGTTCACTTTATTTTCACATTGACATATTTCCAAATATTTTCGACCACTACAGGATAATATACAAAGCTAATATTACACAATGACATTTAAAGAGGCCCTATTATTCTTTTTGGGATTTTACCTTTCCTTTAGTGTGTAATATAGCTGTTTGTGCATGTAAACGGTCTGCAAAGTTACAGAGCACAAAGCCCAAACAAAAGGGAGTTATCCTCTCCCACAGACAACACTGCTCAAGAACTACAAGAAATGGCTGGTTTGTAGTCCAGCCATTTCTTCCTTAAAGTATCTACGTCACTATGTAATACATTTGCATAATGCCCGCCCTCAAACAAAGGTAGTTATAGCCGAGGCCAGGATGAGTTGGGTTAGTGTTGTTGCCATGTCGAGAAGACGCTGTTTTCTTCACTGCAAAAGCAAAACCTCTTTGTTTGGACTTCCAAAGGCAGACGAATTGAAGTATCAGTGGTTAAAATTTATTTTTACCACTATTCCTCAGCAGTACAACCACAACAAATGCCGGATTTTCAAGTTGGTTACTCCTGAAAGATGGTGCAGTTTCCACTTTGTTGGGACAATCTGGCGCTTCAGGATCACAACCTTTAAGTATGTTAGATTATTTGTAGATTTATCTACTACTGAGAGTCCAAATCCAGAGTTTTATGTGTAGCTACAGTGTACACCCAGTGCACAACTGTAGGCCTCTGCAAACCTGCTAGCTAACATTATTGTGTTAAAATAGTTTTGCTAATCAGCTGCGGGCCCACTTTTACCTACAACTGTGTAGAATTATGCAGATTGTTTGTCGTTCTTACTGTCACGAATAGTGATCAAGTGTGGAGATGGATTTTTTTTTACAAAGGGTAATTACATCTGCAATCCACAGTAGTGCTCGGCTAACTTTCTATGTAATGTTATTGTTTTGGTAAGGAATTACTATTCAGCTGTGGGCCGGCTTTTACCTAAAAGTGTATAACAAAAGGGTCGATCTCAAAAGTCATATATAATAATATAATTACAAGCTGTATTGTTACGGCCGCTATCCTCGTTAGTCCACGGCTAACTTGCTCACTAACTCTTTAATACCCCCTGGTAATGTCCAACCGGGAGTAAGCCTCTGTTCTCTTCTCCGTTCATAGCTCTGGGGAAAAAAGTTCGGCTACACCCATTCCAGCAAAAGATGACTAACTTACGTGTGACTACGTGTCGTTTACTTGAAGCTTTAAGTTCACAATAATCAACAGTGTACTTGTAACAAAGCTACAAAATTAAAACTTACCACTGTGAAACGTTCTGCTCAAGTCGTACTTGTGAAGGTGGTTCGGGACGATCAGCTTGTTCTTCCAAACTTTCATTATCACACTCGGGCTAGAGCTGGTATGGCAAAAACCGATGCCACTGTTACCATAGTTACAGTAGTGTTTACAGCTGCTCAGGAAGACTTGGGAGCTGAAACTCGGTTACGGTAAGGGCCGTTACATTTCCAACACATGCTCTACGTGGTTGACCAATCACAACAGACTAGGCCAGCTGACCAATCAGAGCAGACTGGGCTTTTCTGAAGGGGGGCTTTAAAGAGACTGGAGGTAAATCAGAGCGTTTCGGCCAGAGTATGAAGAGAGGGGAAATGCAGTGTACAGTATGAGAAAAATAAAGTGGTTTTTTTTTACATTAAAGCATGTAAACCTATTCTAGTAGACCCCCAAAATAAAATGATGAGCCTGTAAATTAGCATAATGTGAGCTCTTTAATTTCTCCAGATTGTTTTTTTGATAATAGATAATTGAAAATGGGTAGAATTGAACGATTTACATGTGGAGCCTCATTGAGAGTCCCATATCTCTGGGATTTAACCATAAAGGGTCTTAAAAATGAAGATGCATAAAAGAAAGGGTGTTCAGAACCAGAATCTAAAAGGATATTTTGAAAGCTTTAATATTTTGTTTTACCTGTACTTTTGTTCCAAAATCATAGGTGAAAATTGTCATTTTGACCCTTACAAAATAAGTAATTAATCATGAAATATTAATCCATGGCATTTAAAATTTTGGAATTTGTCATTATTCATGATATTTACATTTTGAGCTGTGGACCTCTGGATGAGCTGACACAGAATGACACCAAAGTAATAAAAGTAAGAAACGTGCTTTAATGTAATCGGAGCGCTTGGAGTCACAGAGCAATTCTCACTCCACATTCTGTTAGATTTCACTTCACTCTGTCTAACATTTTGTCAAGCCTTTTTTGCAATTATTTTTTACACTAGTGTCAGAAAATCAAGAAAAAGACTTGATTTAATCTCCCCTCACAACAGAAGATAAAAATTACAAGATGGCTCTGCGGATGGTAGCCTCGGTGTGGAGCTCTCTAGTTCTGTTGTTGTTTTTGTTTGTTTGTCCTGTGTTTAGTATTTTTTTTCCAATCAGTTTTACCAGGGACGAAATGCTGAACATTCTGCGTCACATACCAGACAATCTTTTCCCGGTTTTTGACTATTCTAACATTTTGCTGGACATTTTAGTCAGAGGCGCAGCTGTTTTGTTCAAGTGCGCTATGAGATGCAAGCGAGCTGGCGCACTGGTCAAGCTCCGTCAGCCCAGCTTTCGAACAGCACTGCAGAGTATTCATCTAGCGAATCTCCGCTCTCTTACTAACAAAAACTACATCTCCTCACCCGTACAAACAAGGACTTTTTACAGACTTAACTGTCTGGTTGGGTCCAGCTACGTAATTGGACATCAGAAAACTACAAAGGACAGTTTGGACTGCTGAGTGGGTTATTGGTTGCCACGCCTTAAAGAACTATACACTTCCAGAGTGAGGAAAAGGGCTGGAAAAATCGCTCTCTACCCCACTCACCCAGCCCACTACCTCTTTGAACTCTAGCCTTCTGGCTGGCGCTACAGAGCACTGAGCACCAGAACCGTCAGGCACAAGAACAGTTTTTTCCCTCAGGCTATCCATCTCATGAACAGTTAAAACTGCCCCATTGAGCAATAATTATGAGCAATACACAATTTAGTCTATTTATATTTATCCAACATATCCTACCTCTTCTGCCATTACATTCCCTTACACTATCTGTATATAACAGATTTGTATTTGTATAGATTTTTAGAAGAGCATCTCAGCTCTTGCAGTGTGAATGGTGATCAGACCTTTGTAGCTCCAAAAACCACATAAAGGGACAATAAAAGTAATCTATATGACTCCATTGGTTAAATCCATGTCTTCCGAAGAGATATGATAGGTGTGGGTGAGAAATCTTTTAAATCTAAGTCCTTTTTTTACTCTAAATCTCCACTTTCACTTTTATATCTGAAAGCCACATGTGGTGCCTGTTTTATTTTCACATCTGAAAGTGAAATTGGAGATTGAGATAAAAAAAAAAAGGACATCCATTTTGATCTGTTTCTCACCCACACCTGTCATATCGCTTCGGAAGACATGAATTTAACCACTGGAGTCATATAGATTACTTTTATGTTTTCTTTGTGATTTTTGAAGCTACAAATTTCTGGTCACCATTGTATGGACCTACAGAGCTGAAATATTCTTCTAAAAATCTTTGTGTTCTGCTGAAGAAAGAAAGTCATACACATCTGGGATGGCATGAGGGTGAGTAAATGATGAGAGAATTTTCATTTTTGGGTGAACTATACCTTTAATGTGGAGGCACTAGGCAGTTACCTACTCTGCCTATAGCTAACGCCGGCCCTGTGGTAGAAGCTTTTATTTTGGCGGTACACTGAAAGAAGGCATGAAGGAAGAGAAATGCTCTCATTCACTTTTCTTTCCACATAAACCTGGTGTTATGAGGTTACTTTAGATATGGATTACACAAATGTGCAATTAGTGAATCAAGAGTGCTGCGAGTGTGTAAAGGATTTACACACAGGCCGTGGAAAGCAGCAAAAGCACCGTGCGGCTCCCGCTTTCTTTTATAGTGGAAGCTTTTTGTGCAGTCAAGACGGTGCTAGCGTCTGTTGCAATAGATACAATCAACAAGAACTCCATTGTGTGAATTCACCTACGCCGCACACAAACAGCAGCAGTAGACTTGCAATGAATGTGAGAAATATTCTGGACCTATTTTACCTCACCTCATTGAGAAGTGCCCTGGCAACACTTTTTTTTATTTTTTATTTTTTATAATTAAGATGCAGTTGGACCAAACAAATTTTAAACTGGGCTCACGGTGTTTCTTTAACTGTTTATATAGTTCATATAGTAGTTAAAATCAAATCGGTAGTAGAGCCTGACCGATATGGGATTTTTGAGACCGATACCAATTTTAGTGGGGGAAATTCACAGATTACCGATATGGTGGCCGATATAGCTAATTTGAGCTGGAATGAAAACAGACCTTTTCTATGTGGATTGTTCACCAATTTTGCACCGATATGACTATGCAAAGGAACTCAGAAGGCTGCTTTCTTATATTTTTATCAAAGAATATTTGACATTATTATTATGCACTGTCAACAAATTCTAGAAATGAACACTCAGAAAATAAAGAATAAATAAAAATACAATAAATAGCTAAATAAACAACAGTACTGTATGTTCAGTATCAGTCAGTTGCTGACTATTTAAATAAAGAATAAATAAAAATAAAATAAATAGCTAAATAAACATCAGTACTGTTTAGTATCGGTCAAATGCTGACCATTTAAATAAAGAATAAATAAAAATAAATTAAATAGCTAAATAAACATCAGGGGCCGGTTGCACCAGCTATACATACATTACAATTTAGCCTAGTTTTGGCGTAAATGGGCACTAAGTCAAAATTTATGCACTACTAAATATTTGAGCGTTCCACCACTACATTTATGTAGGACGTAACCCTACGAATAAACTAAATATTTACAGAAGCCTCCGACCAGCAACGGATGGAATAAAAAAGCAGACTTACTTAATTACATCAATGAGCTCATGTTTTGGTTGACAGGCTTCAGTCCTTTCGACATATATGATGGTGTTGGCATTTACACTCATTTACATTTACGAGAGAGAGAAAAAAATGTACTTTTAAGCGGCTCTTCAGTATGAAACCGATCTAACGGTGCCGTTTTTAGGCTGTGTCGCCTGGTGTCAAGTTTCAACACATTCAGAATATATATAATATATTAAAATGAATAAATGTCTATTTTTCCAGCCTGTTGTATTCATATTTATCACCCCTTATTTATTTTAGATAAAGTTCCTATTAGGGATGTGCGAGACTAGTGGACTAAACGGTTCTGATGCTGCTAGTCGACACTGGAATTACTAGTCGGTTAATATTTCCCCCCATTAAACTGATAATAATTTTTACACATTTACGTTTGGCTTTATATTTTTACAGAGGCTGCACTTAAATTACTGTCATATTAATGTTACATATTTTAAATAGAATTAATAATACAAATATTAGTTAAAAAAGAGGATATCTGGAGCAGATACAGAGTGTAATTTCACCTCAGGCTGCGCGTGCTGCTTCCCTCTCACTCGCGGCACGCGCAGGAAAATATCCTCTCACTAGACAAGCAAACTCGGCAAAGTAGTTATGAAATCACTTCGGTGGTGCGGGAATCGGCTTTCCAAATGTTTGAAAGTCCCTATGGATGTTTTCACATTTGAGTCTTCTTTACATCTGTGCATTTTCCGCTGAGCAGGCTTTTTCAAGCGCAGGACAGCCACCTGAGCAGGCTTTTTCAAGCGCAGGACAGCCACCTTAGGTGAGTTAAGTCCCATCTTTCACCGGACCATGTCAACGTGTTAATTTTACTCCTCTAAAAATATATATAGGTATGCAATGTTTTTTAATCTGCTGATTAAGAAGGCTATTTTCAACGAGGTGTCGACTGCTTAACGGGTTAAACTATCTTTTATTCTGTGTGCACGTCATGTTTAGAATACATTAGGTTTATTGCAAGCTACATCACAGGCCTATTTTTTTTTCTATCCTATAGCAAAAATTTTTTTTTTTTTTTTTTTTACATCGTAACTGTTATTGGTTGACGTTCTTTACCAAACAGCTGTCATATTAGATCAATGGCTAATGCACCACTGCACGTCGTGAAATACGTGCAACTTTTCAGCGCATTATTTTTCTCTCTCGTAGATTTGGCTTACCTTTTAATTATTTTCAACATCCTGACTGTTTTAATGTGTTAAGTAACTTTTACTTGGTGATTTCCATTTAGAACAGGCTTTTAATGGTTGTTCCATTGATCCTGCACTATTTATTCAGTTGTTTTCAATAAATATGTCTGTTAAATATTCGCTAATGTTGATTCAGTGAATGCATGTCATGTTCTATATTTAATGTACAATGATCATAATTCAAGGCAAGCACGTCGCAGATAAATGCCCCTATTCAGTAGAATTTAGCATCGGATTTGGAATAGATTAAGTATTTAATTTAAAGTATTTACATTTTTTTTTTTTTTTTTTTTTTACTGTTTTCTGAAGGTTGGTTTCTCTTTAGACTGGTCGACTAGTCGGTTATAAAACTTCCGTTTAAACGACTGTTAAATTAGTCATAGCGCACATCCCTAGTTCCTATATATTGTTATTTACACAGGGCAAATATACTATTTATTAAATCTACTTTTATTACGTATCCTATTTTAATGTCTGGAAAACCAAATATTTTATAAATGCAACGACTGGAATTGTTCGGTTGAAGGGGGTACCAAACTACCAAACTGTGAATCCTGAACAAAACAGTTTGGTGAATACATGTTTACACGCTGACAAAGTATGAAACTATGTGGTTAGCTAGTTAGCTGTAAGCTCGTTGCCACGGAGAAAAAAAGATGGATTTTATTTACTTTCCAGCATTGTGTCTCACTAACTAGGTAACAACATAGTGTGAAATCAACACTCAACAGACACAATCCACCGCTGCACCATTGTCTGCTGAGCTGCAAAAAGATGCTGTGATGTTTACCTTTCAATATGCTACATTACTGACTGCACTGACAAACTGTAGCTGGCTAACATAACAAACAGATGTGATCAACATGAGTGACATGGTTGTCAGGGACAGGGTTAACGTTATATTGGTTATATAAAATGATGGGGTCATTGTTTATTAACTTTCCAGTATGTATTTCACAAACTAGTTAGCAG
The DNA here is from genome assembly GCF_019703515.2 of Myxocyprinus asiaticus. Taxonomy (NCBI): domain Eukaryota; kingdom Metazoa; phylum Chordata; class Actinopteri; order Cypriniformes; family Catostomidae; genus Myxocyprinus; species Myxocyprinus asiaticus. Next base: position 45,252,373 of record NC_059367.1, read on the forward strand.
TTTACCGAGAAGACACTGCTGAACTCCGCCCTGTCTGCAGAACCACTGTCAGCTCAGCTCTGTAAACTGTGGAGTCGGCGCATGCTCTGCTGGACAAACTAAGTAATGACACCAATTCTAAAGCATTGTTTTCTGCATTATATGTTCTGAAAAAAGTTTTCATATCTGCGCATATCTGTAAACATATACGCAGATACCGATATATCAGTGAAAGTCTAATATCGGCCGACCGATATATCGGTCGGGCATTAATCAGTAGTTGGTTAGTAAAGTCATAATCAGTTGAGAACATGAAACATGAGATAAACGAATGATAAAATTAAAATTGCATTTGTGTTTATTGTTGATTTTTGTATGTCTGTGATCTGCTTACAAGAGAACCTGATGCTTTATTTTGCTCATCATAATCATGTATTATTTGTTGTTATTTATAATTTAATTAGAATTGAGTAAAATACTTTGTGTAAGGTTTATGACTAGCATAGACTCCATGACCCCCACTGAGTTCTGTTAATTTCTTTTTGCACTTTACCTGGCAAACCAACTCACAAGCGCCAGCTTTTTTATGGCTTTTTTAAATCTCAATGAGATTTGAGTCATAATATAACTGGAAAAGGTCTGCTATGAGCTCAGTAAAATTTTGAATGATTAGCTGTGAACAAAGCATTTCAATTATTGACTAAGTCAGACGCGGCTGCTGCAGCCGCTCTGAAAAAGATAAAATATTTTTATCTCTCGCGGCACTTGCCGCAAAGAGCCGTGCACGTGAAAGCGGCAGGATTTTGGGTATACGAGCACTGCTTGCACGCCACCTTCGATTTGCCGCCTGCGATGTGCCTCTCATTGAAAATAAACTAGACACTTGTGTAAGGGCCTTAACACTACAGAAAACAGTGCTGCGCACATTAGGGTTGCTCCGATACCAAAATTTTGGCTTCGGTACGATACCAACCCTGGTACCTCGGTATCGATACTAAATTGATATAATCAACAAATAAAAAGCCTCAGATTTTTGATGAAATTGCACAGAAAATGACTTGATTAAAAGAACTGCATAAAGGCTCGCAGATACAAATGAGTTTTTCGATTTATATTTTTCTGGATTCCATGTTAAATGTTTTAATTAAATGTTATGATCAAATGGTGTTTAATCAAATTGATTATATATATATATATATATATATATATATATATATATATATATATATATATATATATATATACAATTATTATTTTTATTATTTGACAAAACAATTGCTATTTTATTTTTGGTAAAATAAAATGCTGCACAACAGTGCTTCACAGTATTAATGAAAATATTAATGAAAAAATCTGATTACCTGTGGCACAAGGCTGCTATGGCTGAATCGCAACATGCTGATAAAACACTTGCATTTCTGATATTGCTTACAGATAATAATAATAATAATAATATTAAAACAACCATTTAATATTATAGAATTCTTATTATGAGTATTATTGCTACTTCTTGAATTAAATTTTTTTTTGAATTATTAAATTTTTGTACAGTAGTAATATTTTTCTGTCTTCAATTTTACGCATCCAGTTGAATAGAGCTTTCATACAAGCAGGACTTTTATTTTGACAGACCTTTGAGTTCTTCCTGTTTTTGATGGGCTATTTATATCAAGCTTCCCATTAATGCTAGGATAATCCCGTCGTGACACTCAAGCTGAAATCTCAGAGCTCCAGAGTGAACACCAGAGGAGTTCATTTAAAGGTGTACTCAGTAATTTTTTCCCTCATTAAAAGAGTTAAACTCCTAAAGACATGAATTGTAATTTTGCAATATATGTAGGAAATCATGAGCACTCGCATTAAAATGAAGACTCCAGTCATATCAGTAACCTGATAAAAGCTGTTTTATTCTACATGGAGAGGGTCCACACATGTTAGAATCACATAACCAGCTGAATACTACTCACTTAATCTCTGTAACTGTCCTGTTATTGGACACTTTCACTCATTGATTAAAGTAATCATGGCTGACTGTGAATAATACATTTCTACAATGGCATCAGAAACTGAAAAATATTGGTTTTAAATGATGCTGCATCCAAGCCACTAGATGTCCGTGTAAGTCCAAGATGACACAAAGACAAAAGTTACTGAGTGCACCTTTAAGTGTTAACAGCCGTTTATACTCACTGCATGAAAATTAAGCACCAGTAGTGTGTTGAATTTGTGTGAGTGTGTGTGAAGCAGATGACAGAGCAGAGTCTTGTTCATTCTGTAGCATGCAGTGCATGTGTCTGTATAATATTTAAATTACATCCTTCTGCTGTTTAATGATCACACTTGGCCATAACCAAATGTTTTTTTATTTTATTTTCAGTGTCATTGTTTATATCTCGTATCATTTAGCTAATTACAGCATACTTTAATATGTTACCGAAATTAGCAACACGATGATATTTTACCATTTTAAATTTTTTGATATTGCTATACTTTGTTCATACAGGTAAACCGTGCAACCCTAGTGCACATACAGTAAGCGAGCAAGCAGTGCATGCAGACTATTTAATTAAATTGCAGCCTTTGTGGATTGATTATAGCACTACGCCATATCGCGATTTTGATTTTAATGCTTATGGAGGGCCACGGATAGAGTTGCGGAATCCAGTCACAAAAACAAAATTAAATGTAAAATGCAGAGTCATGAAATTTGACATTTTTAGGATAAAATGAATGTGTGAATGCACTTTTTAATATGATGATATGTCCTATTGTGATGATTACACCACAAAAGGCTGAGATTTAATTACATAAATATACAGTTTGCTTGTGCTGCATGCTTCAAAGTGAATGTGTGAAGCTGGCCGCTCATACACTGAAAACTTCAAGAGTATCCCGCACAGTGTGTGTGTCTGTGTGTGTAGATGACAGAGAGCAGTGCACTCATTAATCATAAAGTGTGCAGCAGACGTAGACTAGGTATTTATAGAATTAAATCACAGCCTTTTGTGGTTTAATAAGCACATTAAACCATATAGCGAACTGCTAATCCTGAGGTGAAAAGCTGCAATCAAAAACATAAAAACTGAAAGTAAAAGTTAACTCAAAATAAAAGCTCAATTTAACTAGTCTGTATAGTAAAATATAATATTTAATGTAGTAATAAATAATAATAATGATAATTAAAAAATAAAAAATAAATCAATAAAAATGGCATTATATTTAAGCAATATTTCACAAGCAAGAGTGCTGTTGTACTGAATAAAAGTTTTCAGTGCTTTGATTAATACTGTGATGCTCTGCTGTGCAGCACTATATTTGACAAAAAAAGAAATAAAAAAATACTCCAGTGTAGCGTTTTGGACTGTGCTGTGAGGATCTGTTCATTTGACACTTAATTTGATAAAAAATAATGCAATGGTATGTTAAAAATGAATTGTCTTGTTTTTATTTGATTTAAATTTCTGTGAATTCATTTTTTTTTTTTTTTTTTATGATAAAATGTAATTCAACTTTAAAACACAGAATTCAGAAAAAATAAAACATTAATATTTTGTGTCACACATATCATTTGTTTTATCTGGCCCGAAACTCTCTCGCACTCACCCCAGGCCAGACCTCAGGCTCCTCCCTCCTCTATGACAAAACAGCTGTGGATTGATTGTGCATACTGAAGCAGAACTGGGGCCGGATTCACGAAAATGTTCTTAAGAAAAGAAATTAAGTTCTTAGGATACATTATAAGAAGTTTGTTAGAACGTTCCCAAGTACAATTCTTGAAAGATTCTTAAGAATTTCTCAAATATTTTCTTAAGAACATACCGGCTTTGACATTGTCTGATCAGCCTGCTCATGGGCTTGTCTTGTCTAATAGCCTACAACAAATTCAGTACTTCAGCACAGGCAAATCGGAACGATAAATGTATCTAATAACCTTTTTTTTTTTTTTTTTTTTTTTATATATAAAAGTAGCAAGCACCTCGCGATAATTTTTTTTAAATGTAAAGTGCGTGAGATGTGTTAGTTTAACGACATTAACCGCCAAAGGAGACTTTACTTGCTGCTAACCATTTGATAACTTTTAATTTGACATGGAGTAAAAAAAGAAAAAAACTTCAGGGGACCAGAGCTGAGGAAATTACTCCAAGGAAAAAGTTCTCCTTGGGAAGCTTGAGAATAATATCATGTCGGAAAGAGGTGGGTAAATGAGAGAGGCTGTCTCTGCTATGCCCCACTCCGATAGGGATGTGGATGGGGGTGAAAAAAAAAAAGTCTCTGTTTTCTAATGTTATTATTATGTTTCTATGAACACTAAAAATCACATAGAGAGAGCGCTATATGCAGCGCATCCATTTGAATAAGCATGATTGGTCACCACATTAAGAAGCTCCAAAACAACATTTAATGTTTTAATTTAGTGATGATATTTACATGGTTTACAAGCTGAAAATATAATTAAACACAAAACAGTCAAAAACGTTTTTCGGTCTAAAATAACATTTCTACGTAAACAGCCCACTGCGACTTCGGACTCAACATGAAAAACCAGTAAATTCATTAAACATCTTACCTTTTAGAATAAGACAACTGTGAGGTTATCCTAACTTTAAGATGTTATTTACGATGATATTCAAGAATTGTTTTTTCGAGAATTTGAATGCTTCTTACGTTTTTTTCTTAAGAAAAAAGATAAGAACTTTAAGAAGTTTATTCGGGAATACAAAATATTCTTAATTTTTATTCTTAAGTTACAAATTAAGAAGAAAATGGTAGTTAAGAAGGAATTTCTTCTTAACTTTTCATGAATCCGGCCCCTAATCTGATGATTCTGAGGTCGAGTGATGATGTTTGTGTTCATCTGAAAGAACCGAATGGAGTTAAAGAAACAGGGGCTTTTAAGACATGCCTTCCAGCAGCTTCTGTATGCTCCATATATCTGCATCGCCGTCATGCATTGTCCTTCTGTTTCCGCTGCATTTCCACGCATGAGCTGTGGCCACTGGTGTGTGTGTGTGTCTCTTGTAAAAGCGTTTTGGGAGGGGAGACGGGCAGAGTGCTATTAAATATTGCATACTGTCCTCAGCGCATGGCTGCAGGCACATGCTGTCAAATACACGCACACACTTTTAAACGGTCAGGCCTATTCAGCGCATGCATTTACACACCACACACTCTGAATGTTTTACACACTTCATCACCTCAGGTTGCAGATGGACACAAAGCGCAAAAATGATCAGTTCACTTAGTGACCACTGGCGGCACTCAGAGAGCAAAGGCTTTCAAGATTATGCGGGAGAGAATGTGTTTTTTGTTTAGTTTTTTTTAAGGAAAATGCTCCAAGACAGTCTTTCTCAACTGGTGGGTCGCGACCCAAAAGTGGGTCGCAGATCTATTTGGACTGGGTTGTGGATAGCAGGGAAAGAACAATACCACGGTTCTCCCATTGACAATTTTTCGGTGGCTGCCCAAGTGAAATTTAGGGCTGCTGATGCAAATGTGATGATAATCTCACATTCAGCTAAAGGTTTCTAATCTGCACTGCGATATATTTGCGGTTCGATTAAAGCTTTTGCATGAGTGTAACGAAACCCGCTTGCGCTAATGATCTGCTCTGCTCTAATCTACCGTATCTCTTACAGTAGTAAAAGTATCTGTGATATTTTAAAAAAAATTTTTATAGTTTCATTTTAAATAATATATTAGGTATAATCTATTAGACCTTATTTTTATAACAACAGTTGCAGTTGTAGTTACAATTTCTAAATGTGTTTTGGGTACTCTTTTTTTCATAAATGCTATAATTATTATTATTTAAGACTAGCTACGTTGACCTAAACATGGTAATGAGGAGCCATCCATGATCTTACCTGTGCTTTTATGTCATTGCTCTTTAAATATATAGGAAAGTAAATAAGGGGCTTTAAAGTCTGGACCACCAAGACTTGGGGGCAAATTATAAAATGTTCTTCCTGTGTAATATATGTTCTGTTTGAATGATGTTTGAAATTAGGAAATAAACGGGATAATAAATATAATGGGCTCATAGAAATAAATAAGCTCTTAAATTTTCAAGAGGGGGTGAGAAAATGTCCTGTATATTAATTACAAAAATAATGTCACTTGGTACTAGGGCTGGGCGATATGTAAAAAATATTTTATCAATAATCGCCTTAAAAATATCGCGATATCCGATTATATCATCAAACCCCTGCCAAGGGTCATTTAATATTTTTGCTTTATTGATTTTGCTTTAAAAATGTAATTCATTTATTGAAACATGAAAAACGTAAAAGATATTTCTAAATTCAAATTACACTAAAAATTAAACGAGAAAAAGTATTAAAATAACAAAGTGATCAAAAAATCTTATATAACCACCTTCCCAAATTCAAACTTGTGTTCCCAAAATAATGCTGCCTAAAGAAAAGAAAATAGATCTCAATTTTTGGTTTGGTGAATGTGGTCTTGTATTATTTTATGATTTAATCACTTTTGTATTTGTTTCTTTAATACAAAGATATATTTGAGCGAACCTGCAGAGTTGTGTTCACAATGTATGTTAAGTGCGAACTGCTCCGTGGAAATAATTGATGGTTTTTCTTTTGTCTGTTTTTAAAAATATAAAAAGTGTGTTTCTTAAAGCGTGTGTCTTTGTGTTTAACAGTATTTCTTGTCATGTGTTACTCAGAGACGTCTTACAGGTCTCCCACCACTGTTGCAGGTAGATGAGAAAACTTACCAGCTCATGAAATACCTGCATTTGGACGAGGAGCTTGCGAATAAGGAGCTGGATTCAGCCTCATCACATTTGGCGGGTTACGGGTGCAAATTTCAAACCATGGGCTACTGTTTAATATACAGTTGAAGTCAGAAGTTTACATACACCTTAGCCAAATCCATTTAAACTCAGTTTTTCACAATTCCTGACATTTAATCGTAGAAAACATTCCCTGTTTTAGGTCAGTTAGGATCACTACTTCAAGAATGTGAAATGTCAGAATAATTGTAGAGACAATGATTTATTTCAGCTTTTATTTCTTTCATCACATTCCCAGTGGGTCAGAAGTTTACATACACTTTGTTAGTATTTGATAGCATTGCCTTTAAATTGTATAACTTGACGTTTTGGGTAGCCTTCCACAAGCTTCTCACAATAAGTTGCTGGAATTTTGGCCCATTCCTCCAGACAGAACTGGTGTAACTAAGTCAGGTTTGTAAGCCTCCTTACTTGCACACACATTTTTAATTCTAACCACACATTTTCTATCGGATTGAGGTCAGGGCTTTGTGACGGCCACTCCAATACCTTGACTTTGTTGTCCTTAAGCCATTTTGCCACAACTGGAGGTATGCTTGGGGTCATTGTCCATTTGGAAGACCCATTTGCGACTGAGCTTTAACTTCCTGGCTGATGTCTTGAGATGTTGCTTCAATATATCCACATAATTTTTGTTCCTCATGATGCCATCTATTTTGTGAAGTGCACCAGTTCCTCCTGCAGCAAAGCACCCCCACAACATGATGCTGCCACCTCCATGCTTTACGGTTGGGATGGTGTTCTTCGGCTGGCAAGCCTCACCCTTTTTCCTCCAAACATAATGATGGTCATTATGGCCAAACAGTTCAGTTTTTGTTTCATTAGACCAGAGGACATCTCTCCAGAAAGTAAGATCTTTGTCCCCATTTGCACTTACAAACTGGCTTTTTTATGGCAGTTTTGGAGCAGTGGGTTCTTCCTTGTTGAGCAGCCTTTCAGGTGATTTCGATATAGGACTCGTTTTACTGTGGATATAGATACGTTTCTACTTGTTTCCTCCAGCATCTTCACAAGGTCCTTTGCTTTGGGATTGATTTGCACTTTTCGCACCAAACTACGTTCATCTCTAGGAGACCGAATGCATCTCCTTACTGAGTGGCTTCCCACGGCTGCGTGGTCCCATGGTTTATATACTTGCATACTATTGTTTGTACAGATGAATGTGGTACCTTCAGGTATTTGGAAATTACTCCCAAGGATGAACCAGACTAGGGGAGGTCCACGATTTTTTTCTGCGGTCTTGGCTGATTTTTTTTTTTTTTTTTTTCTCGTGATGTCAAGCAAAGAGGCCCTGAGTTTGAAGGTAGGCCTTAAAATACATCCAGAGGTATACCTCCAATTCAGTACACCACCTATCAGAAGTTAATTGTCTAAAGGCTTGACATAATTGTTTTTGGACTTAAAGTGACAGTTATCTTATTGTATGTAAACTTCTGACCCACTGGAATTGTGATATAGTCAATTAAAAGTGAAGCAGTCTGTCTGTAAACAATTGTTGGAAAAATTACTTGTATCATGCACAAAGTAGATGTTCTAAACGACTTGCCAAAACTATAGGTTGCTAATATTAAATCTGTGGAGTTGTTAAAAAATGAGTTTTAATGACTTCAACCTAAGTGTATGTAAACTTCTGACTTCAACTGTATCTGGAGACTTCCCAAATCCATGGGTTTGCCATTTATCGATATTGTCAATCATCATCTGTCAATGACTGTTGAAATCAGCATCGGGAGATTTGTAAGACATTGTCGAAATCTGATTACATTGTCCTATCGCCCAGCCTCACTTGGTACATGCCCTTATACTGGATAACCATGAACAAAACAATGCAAGATAAAAGAAAATCTGACCCAGGATACATAAAAAACAGGTTACGTTTTTTACAATGATGGGTCACCACTTGAAGTCCAGTGTAAAATCTGGGTCCCGACGCAAAACCACTGCTCTAAAATAGCCTCAAATTGTCCCGTTTGATTGTCATATCGGTTATAGAACTCAACAGTAGACTTTCACAAGTAAAAATCCTGTTAATTTTCTCCATAGACAAATAGATTTTTACAAATAATGCAGCAGGAAACGCTATCAGAGTATGTTAGTATGGTGTTCCATCCGCATCAGCTTAAAAATACAAGAACCGTTATTGGAAAGCCATGAAAACCATACAGTATTTTTTTATTTTATTTTTTTATTCTTCTTTTTAATGGAACCGGTTCTCGGTTCCATACCCTACTGATTTTGTTAAGCAATAATATGGTTCTGTAGAAACCACAAGGCTAAAAAAAATTATTGTGGAAGCAAGGCTGCAGAAAAAAATGGGTGCTCACTGTTGCGCTATGAGTTCCTTTAGAGAACATGAGACAGACTGCTGTGTAGATCTGAAAGATATTTAACTGTGTCTGTTTGACACCCTGCCCATCTCTTTTATAAACGTCTCTTGTAGGCTGTTTTGCACAAAAATATTACAATCAAAACTGAGCATATTACAGTAATGTCTCTTGTATCTTTGAAGTGAAAATACACTGAATAAGTGTTTGAGAGCAATAGTGAGTGTAAGCTTGTTATGGTGTATGTGTCTTTGTTCTAGTTTTGCTGCTCACCCCACCCTCCATTTCCTGTTTGCAACACATGCTCTCAGCTGACTGTGGGGTCATGTGACAGATAGATGCGTGTGCCTGCAGACATAAGTGAATGCTTTCACATTAGTTACAACTAGGACTGGGCGATCTATTAAGAAATGTCAACGTTTTGATTATATTCAAAATATATCTCTTGTTATGTATGTATTTGCTCTAAAGTACTGTTTAGTATCAGTCAAATGCTGGCTATATTATTACTGCATGTCATTTAGGGGCAGGTTGTAAAACAAGAAGCATTTACACCTGCTGAGTCAAGAGATAAACAGCAGCAGCGGTGTTACACTGTATTCTGCTATACAAGTTCAGGGGAAACTTTCAACGGTGGAAAACCAGATTTTTAAATATTACATTTTATAAATGCAATGACTGGAATTGTTCTGTTGAAGGGGGTACCAAACTGTGAATCCTGAACAAAACAGTTTGGTGAATACATGTTTACACATTAACTTCCACTCAGCTGACAATGTTGATTAAAAAAAAAAAAGAACAATTAATTATCACGCATAGCACAGATAAGATAAAGCCATTTGAATCTCTCTTGTTAACATGCACTCTTTTACAGACGCTTTTTACAGAAATGCTGGTTTTCTTAAAGAGACCGTACTGGCTTTTAAAGGAATAGATCACCCAAAAATGAAAATTTGCTGATAATTTACTCACCCTCAGGCCATCCAAGATGAGTTTCTTTCTTCATCAAAACAGAATTTAAGATTTTTAGGATTTCATTTCATGCCTCCTCCTTTAAACAATGTAAGTGAATGTACTCCATTTTTTGACGGTCCAAAATGCACATTTAGGGTGCATCAAAATAATCCACGTGACTCCAGTCGACAAATAAAGTTCTTCTGAACCCAAACGATTGATTATTTTTAGAAACAAAACAATACTTATATACTTTTTAACTACAAATTTTTGCTTCCGTACATCTCCATGATGTGCGTTACGTATTATGTAAGCAAAAGGGACTGAAATATACCCATACGAACAAAACTAATTGAATCGAGAGCGTGTGAATCAGAATCGAATCGTATTGGGAAATTGGTATCAATACCCAGCCCTACAGTTCTCTGTCTTTTGTTTTTAATGCAAGTATTTCAAAGTGTGCAGCTGTTTTGCACTGATGTCAGTTTTGTCATATATTTATTTATTTATTTTTTTTTTGAATGATTTGATCTTTCGGTTTGTGCCCATGAAGTTCAAATAACAAGAGCCATCTGTGATAATACAGCATTTAACTTCCTTCTGGAAAACACCTTCCCAACATTACACCATCATTCAAATCACAAACGCATTCAGTTGTAAACAAAATCTGTATGCTACTGAATCCTGAAGTCTCACAAGTTTCACCAGTGTTGTGCTGTGATGATTTTGAAGTTTTCTCTCAGTTATCATTGCATATGAACTATAACATCCTCATCAGATCAATTTGGAGGAAATTCATGCATTGCCTTCTGTGTTTTAACACATAGGCCTACAGTTGTTTTATTGGTTATGCTGATGGTTTGCAGGTAATGTTACTAATTTAGATCAAGGAGGGTAGTATTTGATCTGTGTAATGAACAAAAATGAACATTGTCATCATTTATTCATTCTCATGTAGTTTCAAATCTTTATGACTCTTTCTTCTGCCAAACACAATAGGTGAATTATTCAAGAATGTCCTCTTTTTAATCTCATGTAAATGTCAAGCTCCAAAATGACCAAATAAGCATTATTGTGTTCCCCAGAAGTCTTTGAGGTTTGGGTATGGAACGACATGCAGGTGAGTAAATGATGACAAATTTTTCATTTTTGGGTGAGCTTTATCTTTATCTGCTCTGTTTGTTTTTGCAGGAAGTGTGTGTGAGATCATGACGAGGTGATTGTATCTCTTGCAGTGGGTGCTTTGCATTGTAAAGCAGCCGTTGTGATGCATTCAGGCAGGCTGGAGCAGCTCGTGCTTGTGTGTGTGAGGGGCAGCTGGTCTAGTGGCAGGGGGTCTTAAATGATTAAACTCCAGCAGAAACAAGGCGGCATCTTGTATATGGCACAACAGTGTTCTGGACACCTCCTGTACTGCACTGATTTAGCTGCTCCTTGCACACCAGACACCTGTATGGACATTAGAACGTCATCTCCACCATGACTTAGGTTTGTGATGTTTTAAAGGAATAGTTTACTCAAAAACGCTCTTGTGTTTCAAACTACTACACCACAGATTCAGGATCTTGGTTAGAAGCAGCCAAAGCTGCTGTAGATGTGCTCAAGCCTCCGTTACTAATTTCAAAAGAGTCACTTTAATACTAGTAATGACAGCTTAGGCTGTTTTTAAGAAATAATTGAAGTAATCAAGTGTGTGTGTGTGTGTGTGTGTGTGTGTGTCTGTGTGTGTGCTAGGGTTGTAACGATCCATCGATCTGGGTCAATGCATTGATCAAATCACCAACGATATGATGTCATCGATTCAACACGTAAACATCGATGTATATATTTTTTAAGATGCACCTTTATTTTGAAATGTTCTTGCTAACCATGTCCATACGCTTTTCTATCAGGCAATGCAGCAACTTATGATATGAATCTTGCTTTATAAGTGCTAAATGTGCTTCTCATGTGGCCACACGGATATGCGCGGAATGATTGAAGCCTGAATTTGCGCTGTGCGTGCGTCAACGGGGTTGCGAGATCCGGTTACAGGATGGCGCTGAGCAGCTCACATGCACAATTAAATCAGGCTTCTCTTGATATCCTGGTGCATGCAAGACATTTGAATTCTACATGACAATGTTCCTTTTTAAAGCACTATGCAGCAATTCAACCAATTCAAACTGATAAACAGCCGCGATATTCTAAACAGCACTAAGGAGGAAAAGAGAAAAACCTGCCCTGCCCCGACATCAATTACAAGACTTTTCACATCTACACATAAACAGCCTTACTAACATTTATCACAGTAAACTGTAACAGAATTTTTCAATACAACTGTGGAAGGCTTAGCTAAGCAAAAAACAGGGATGGCACATACTCTCCTGTTGTGGGTATGTAAGTATTTTGAATTGAAAGACTTGCTTGATTGTTGAAGAGATGACAAATTGTCATTGTAGTTTTTACCTCATTCCACAAGGCACAATGAACTGTCATCAAACAATTTATAATCACATTTATGTGAAGTATTTTTATATTATTATTTGTTTTTTTTTTTCAATAACTGAAGTACCTTATTTTGTTGTGGATGCTCCAATCTGGATACTGGGTTTGCACTTTTCAGAGTGCTCAATGAAATATACAAATTATATTTTGGTTGCATAATGTAATGAGATAATGTAATTGATTGTGTAAAATGTAGCGCATAATATCGTAATATTGCAGACCCTTGAATTGAATCAAAATCACATCGAGGCAGACTTTGAGGTATTTGCAAACATCGGATCGCTGGCTAAGATAATCTATATAAGATCATATCGTGTTGAAACTTGCAATTTACACCCCTAGTGTGTGTGTGTGAGAGAGAGAGAGCACGATTGTGTGTAATTGCCTGCGACTTACGCGACTCTCATCAGTGATCGCTACAAATAGCAAAACTGTTAGTAGGTTGATAGTACCCTGCTCGGAGCAATCGTGGAAAAACAATGCTGATGTTCAGATTTTAATGAAACCCGCTCACTGACAGACAACTTTCTCAACTAAGTCATAGTAACACATAAAAGACACTCATTTGTCAACATCTACTGGTATAAATATGTCACAGGGATGAATCGCCACCTCTAGTTTTTTTATGCAAACCGTGTTGTTTCGGACTAAACTGCCAGTGTGTGAAAGCCCCCTGAGTGAGGGTAAATAGTGGGCAGAGACCCACACTAAAGTGGACCAAAAATCCCCTTTTAAGTTGTAAATTGTAAATCAGAAAACTTATCAGTTACATTTGGGTCGATAGAAAGATGTCTGATTGATTCATGATTTTTTTAAAAGAGAACAAGTGTGAACGAGTATTTTTCTACTCACAGCAGTGTGTGTGAGCAAAACAAGGTAGAAAAGCTTGACGGCGTCAGCAACAATAACTGACTTGCTCACACTCTACTGCGAGTATAAATGTACTCTTTCATTCTTCTCATATTTATTGACCTCCGTTTCCACCTGGTACTAAGATGTGTTTCAGGTGATCCGATCAGATGTGGTCAGCCCTAAATACAGGTCTAAACGGGGTCTAAAATGTTTTGTGATCGGATCACAGAAACCACATATGAATGTGGTCAAAAACGCATGTGTCCACATCACATTTGAGGTGTAAACACTAATCCGTCCTGTATGCATCCTGGAAACAGAGAAGCGCCACCCCTCACCTTCAAACAAGAGTTTAAATTTGCCATTTACGAGCGGCTTTAAAATGAAATAACCTTCCGGTCGTAAAATAAAAAAAAATGGATACATGCACAATAGGGTTGCGCAATATACCGTTACTAACGAAATATCATGATACCAAAAAATTAAAAATGGTACGATATCATCTTGTTGTTTATATTTCGGTACCATATTAAAGTCTGCTGCCATTAGCAAAATGTAATGTAACGTGAGAGTTTGAGATGAAATCAAAGACCATTTGAAAATAATAATAAAAAAGCCTCTATATGGCCAAGTGTGATCATTAAACAGCAGAAGGATGTCATTTAATTAAATAATATACAGTCACATGCGCTGCGTGCCACAGTATGAATAAGAGGCGCCTCCCTGCCCTGTCATCTCCTTCACATACACAGGCACAAACACAAACGCAACACACACTACTAATGCTTGATTGTCATGCAGTGTGTCCAATAGTATCCATCAGCAGAGCCACAGATCAGTGTGTTGAAGGTGTAAATGGCTGTGAACTCTCAAATAAACTCGTTCTCCATTGCAGCTTGTGGGAAGCTTGATATAACGAACCCTTCACAAACATGAAGAACTTCAAAGATCTTTCAAAATAAAAGTCCCGCTGAAATGAGAGCTCTGTTCAACTGATTACGTGAAATGGAAGACATTACGATAGAAAAATATAAAATACTACTGTATAAAAGTGTAATATTCAAAGCAGTCACAATAATACTCATGGTAACAATAATACAATATTAAATGGTTATATTATTAGTATTATTATCTGTAAGCAATATCACATAAGCAAGTGTACTGAATATCAGCATGTTGTGATTCAGCCATGGCAGCTTTTTGCCTCAGGTAATCAGATTGTTTTCATTTAATGTTTTCAATAATATTGTAAAGCTCTGTTGTGCATCTTTTTTTTTTTTTTAACCAAAGATATATATACCGATCAGCCACATCATTAAAACCACCAGTGAGCATCAGTTGTGTGGATGGAAATGCCTTGTTGATGAGAGAGGTCTACAGAGAATGGCCAGACTGGTTCGAACAGACAAAGTCTACGGTAACTCAGATAACCACTCTGTATAATTGTGGTGAGAAGTATAGAATCTCAGAATGCTATTCTGATATGCTGGTTGGTGCTGTTTTGGTGGCACGAGGGGGACCTACACAATATTAGGCAGGTGGTTTTAATGTTGTGGCTGATCGGTGTGTGTGTGTGTGTGTGTGTGTATGTATGTATGTATGTATATATATATATATATATATATATATATATATATATATATATATATATATATATATATATATATATATATATATATTTGTTGAAATGTATTATATTTTCATTTGATTAAAGCTGTACAGTATGTGTTTGATTAAACACAATTTGATCATAACATTTAATTAAAAACATTTAACATGGAATCCAGAAAAATTAAAACCGGAAAGGCATAATTTGTATTTAAAGACTTTATGCAGTCTTTTAGACAAGTAATTTTCTCTGTAATTTCATCAAAAATCTGAGGTTTTTTTTTATTTGTTGCCTAAGTATCGAGTTAGTATCGATACAGAGGTACCAGGGCTGGTATCGTACCGAAGCCAAAATTTTGGTTTTGGAGCAACCCTAATACACAATAACGAGAGCTTCATGGATCTTTTTTTAGTGTGTCTGATATCAACACAGATGACAAGCACGAACACCTGAAGCTCCTTTAATACAGGTGATCCACGAAAATAATGGATAATTCTGCTTGACATGTTGTGTTTGTGCTTAGATTCAATTTCAACCGCATCTGGGAGAAACAGCGTGCCATTTTTTATTTTTTTTTGCTTTCTTTGTCTTTTCTGACTTTGTGCTTTAATATCATGCAGTAACACACTGACATAGTGATTGATGTATGTCATCATGAAACCGATACCCTCCACTCCAAATCTGAACACAAGTGGTCACAGGAGATGCATTTAAACGATCAGGTGTAAACAGCCATGTGTCTCACCTGACCACATGTGATCACCCGAGACGCATCTTAATACCAGGTGGAAACGGGGCCATTGTGTCAAAGTTGCCCCTGTCCAACAGCAGAAGTGGAGTGTACAGACTCAGACTTTTATTCAGCTCTGTCTTCTGTAGAAATTATGCTAATGATGTACAACCATCAACCATTATACTGTAAGCTTACAGATCGTTGATGTATGAATTGATTAAATAAGTGTCAGTAACAATTTGCAATACGGCTGTATATATCTACATAGTGGTTCATATCAACTAATGATGAATGGTACTTTTAGCTACAAGACGTCCTCCAGCTAACTGCATTTTGTTTTACTGTATTTTTTGATAATTTGATTTTTGCTAGGGTCAAATTTACCCCAGACAGAAATAACAGTACTATATAGGGGTTGTGATACCAAGGCACAAAAGGAATCTGCAGACCTTTCCACAATTTCTGTGCCGATTCTTTGGCAAAATCTGTGATCCATATGCTGTTATCTTTTTTTCTGTCATTACTTGGCAGTGCTTGGCTGAGGTGACTCACTTCAAAGCTTATGATACACATTATTTTTATCATAACTAAATAATTAAATTACTAGTTTATAAAAACTTTAGATTTATTTTTATTTTTTTTAAGGATTGATATTTGCGATGCATAACTTAAAAAAAAGTACATGCTTCAAGATGAAAAAGTGCCTGATGGTTTTATATTAGGCCAGAGGAACATAATTTAAACATTTGAAGAGAAAGTAATAGGTTTTTGTGATAAGGTTCTTGTCTACCCCAAAGGAGGAAGCGGGAGACGGGCAATGTTTCTCAAACAAGGTAACTTTTATTCTTGTCACACAAATGTTTAACTCAAAAGAGCACAGTCTGTATATCTGGCCTGCTCAGCGCTCCCCCCCCCCCCCCTTCTGGAGAGGAAATCCACGAAATCTGCGTCCCCTGCCTGTGGACCACCTCGAACCTAAAAGGCTGTAATGCCAGATATCAATGGGTGATCCGCACATTAGTATCCTTCATGCAGTGGAGACATTGGAGTGGGGCATGATCGGAACAGAGGGTGAAGGCCCGCCCCAGCAGGTAGTACCGGAGAGTGATGATAGCCCACTTGATGGCCAAGCATTTCTTCTCCATGGTGCTGTACTTGGTCTCTCTCAACGAGAGTTTTCGACTAATGTGCAGCACTGGCCGTTCCTCCCCCTCCACCAGTGCGAGAGCACTGCCCCCAACCTGCGGTCCGATGCATCCGTCTGTAAAATAAATGGGAGATTTGTTTGTAAAAGCGGCCCGCCACAGGCTACAGCTTTCACAGGCATAAACACCTGTTGACACTGCTCCGTCCACTGGACCGGATCTGGTGCTGCCTTTCTAGTAAGATCGGTCAACGAGCTGGTGACAGCCGAATAGTTAGGTACAAACCTATGGTAATAGCCAGCCCCAGGAACTGTCTTACCTCCTTTTTGGTATTAGGTCTTGGGGAGGCTGCAATCGCTACAGTTTTATCAAACGCTTCTGTCCATGGCCCAAGTGGAAGCCCAGATACCATACCTCCACCCGCTCAATTGCGCACTTCTTCAGGTTTGCCGTGAGCCCCACTCATCTCAACGATCTCAGGACAGCCCGCAGATGTTGCAGGTGCATAGGCACCGTGCGGTCTAAGGACTCGGTCCTTGAGTTGCTGGAACGTAGCCAGAGCCCCAAACAAACCGAACAGAAGTGTCACGAATTGGTGTAAGCCGAACGGCATGGAGAAGGCCGTTTTCTCACGGGATATTGGGGTTAAGGGGATTTGCCATTAGCCCTTTGTCAAATCCAGTGTTGAATAAAAACAAGCTGTGCCTAACCGATAGAGCAGTTCATCAATATGAGGCATTGGATATGCATCAAATTTAGACACTGCGTTTACCTTTCGATAATCCACATAGAACCACACAACCCGTCGCTCTTAGGAACCAGCACTACCGGGCTGGACCAGTCACTGTTGGATTTTTCTATTACTCCCATCTCAAGCATTGCATCCAATTCTTCTTGTACCACTTTTTTCTTGTGCTCGGGATGTCGGTAGGGACGATTTCGTACCACTACCCCAGGGGTAGTCTCGATGTGGTGCTGTATGAGGTTCGTCCGACCAGGTAGAGGTGAGTACCCGTCCGCAAATTCTTTCTGCAACTTAGCAACGTCTGTGAGTTGAGACGGTGAGAGGTGGTCTCCACAAGTGCGTTTAAGTGAGATGACTGGCTTTTAAGTTCACCTCCGGCCCGACCTCCACCCTCTCCGGAACCACCGTTGCCAACGTCACAGGGACCACCTCCCTCCATAATTTCAGGAGGTTGAGATGGTAGATTTGACGTGCGTCACCTCTATCTGTTCGTTTGACCTCATAATCGAGATCTCCCACTCGTCGTGTGACCTTAAAGGGCCCTTGCCACTTGGCGAGTAATTTGGAGCTCGAGGTTGGGAGTAATACAAGCACTTTGTCTCCCAGTGCAAATTCCTGTAGCCGAGTGCTCCTGTTATACAGCCAGCTTTGGCGTTCTTGTGCTTGGAGCAAATTCTCCTGTGTGTGTTGACAGAAAAGTGTGGAGTTTTGCTCTAAGATCAAGAACATACTGAATTTCCTTTTTACTGTTTGACAGTCCCTCCTCAACTTCCCGCATGACATTGAGCACGTTGCGCGGTCAACGCCCATACAGTAGCTCGAACAGGGAAAACCCTGTGGAGGCTTGCGGAACCTCGAACTGCAAATAATAGGGGTTCGAGTCACTTATCCCAGTTCCTAGCGTCCTCGTGCATGAATTTACAAATCATATTTTTTAGGGTTTTATTAAATCGTTCCACCATACCATCTGTTTGTGGTGATTAAACACTGGTGCAAATTGATTTAGTACCCAATAATTCATACAGTTCGCGTAGTGTACATGACATGAAAGTAGTGCCTTGATCGGTGAGGATTTCTTTTGGAATCTCCACTCGGGAGATAATTCTGAAGAGTGCCTCTGCAATACTGAATGCTGAGATGTAGCGCAAAGGCACTGCTTCCAGATATAACATTGCATAATCTACCAGAACTAACACAAAGCGATGTCTGCATGCCGTCCGTTCTAATGGCCCGACAAGGTCCATGCCAATTCTCTCGAAGGGGACTTCGATTAATGGCAGAGGGAGCAATGGCGCTCTTAATGTGGCCGGTGGATTCACCAGCTGACATTTACAGCATGCCGCACACCACCTGCGAATGGGGGATTAGACGGTTTAGTGTTTTCTCTCGCCCTAAGTGACCCACCACTGGATTATGATGAGCCATCTGGAATAACATTTCCTGACGGCTCTTCGGTATCAACAACTGGGTTGTATCTTCTTTTGTCTGAGCAACCTGCATCACTCAATTCAACCGATCTCTAATAATTGAAAAGTATGGATAAGTTAGTGCAACATCTGGCTGGAGATATTGACCATCAATCACATTCACTTGATCAAAGGCATGCCTAAGGGTCTCGTCTCATGATTGCTCCAGAGGGAATTCTCTAAGTCCTCCCTTACGTCATTCTGATGTGGAGCTGACGTAGACGGCCCTGGCTCCGCCTCCCCAGAAAGCGAATCACACGCCACACACTGATACGCTTTGTTGCTGGACCCATCCACACACATTCCCCCCAAGACAGAAGTAAATGCCGGCCAATTCGTTCCCAAAATTAGTGGATGGGTGAGGCGGGAATTAACCGCGGTCTCCACTGTTTTTGTCCCTGAAATTGAATAGTGACTGTCATGACAGGGTAATTCTCAATATCCCCATGCACACACCTCACCTTCACCCACCGCGCCATGTCTAAAGCCTCGTCTTGATCCAAACATTGGTGGATAGTGATTTTATTACATCCGGTATCCACCAAGGCTTGATTGACAAGGGAGCCGGTTTGGGAGTGATTGCCTTCCATTTCTGGGGAAGGGGGGGGGGGTCAGTGCAGAGAGAGAGAAGGGGAGGGCTCATCTGCCTACGGATACGCCGTCATATGGTCCTCAGCCAGCTGGACGGCCTCCTCCAGTGATGCCGGGTGATGGCGCTGGACCTATTCCGCCATTCCGATCAGCAGACGCAGGATGAACTGTTCCAGCACATCCAGTTCGATGATATTCTCGGTGTCATGGTCCTTCTCCTGCAGCCACTTCTGGCAGGTGTCACGGAGCTGTTGGGTGAATGCAAACGGGCGGCCGCGCTCGCTCCACGTTAGCAAGCGGAAGTGCTGTCGGTGTTGCTATGGGCTGCAACCAACCCGTTGCAGGATGGCTTTCTTTAAGTCCTCGTACAACAGGAGGTTGGCTGCAGGTAGATGTTGGGCTATGAGCTGGGCTTCCTTGGACAGAAGCATGAGGCGGGCTGCCCACTGTACCTTTGGCCATTTCGACGACACTGCTGTCCACTCAAACAGTTCTATGAATGCCTCTGGTTCATCTTGTGGGCCCATTTTCCAGAGGGTGACCGGAGGCATGAAGGTTGCTGGTCTGGGTCGCGCTTGGGCCTTCCCCCTGGTGTAACAAGCTCTGGAGTGCCTGCTGGTCCTCTGCTTGAGCTCAGAGAATGGCTTGGAAGCGCTGGTCTTGCTCTCGACGCAACTCAAGCAGGGCATGGTGTTAAGCCTGATGCATGCTGGCGAGGGACTGGATAACTTCGACCAGCGGCGAGGACTCCATGACGACATGCTAGCTTCCTCAAGATCTAGGATTTCGGCACCACTGTGACAAGGTTCTTGTCTACCCCAAAGGAGGAAGCGAGAGACAGGCAATTTTTCAACTCATACAAAGTAACTTTTATTCTTTTTACACAAATGTTTAATTCAAAAGAGCACAGTCTGGGCATGAGTGTGCTAGCTCTCTCTCCCTTCCTGTTGCGTCAGCCCCCTTGTTATCGCTCTTCCTGGATTACTGCAACGAGAAACAGTTGTTAGTCATAATAATCACCCAGGGGTGAAGCCTTACCACTTTCCCCTAGACGCATGCTCCACCATGCCCTCGCCACCACCAATTTAGTATGAAATTAATATTATTTTTTTACACAAAACATTGGG
Organism: Myxocyprinus asiaticus; assembly: GCF_019703515.2. Lineage (NCBI taxonomy): Eukaryota > Metazoa > Chordata > Actinopteri > Cypriniformes > Catostomidae > Myxocyprinus > Myxocyprinus asiaticus. Next base: position 45,273,199 of record NC_059367.1, read on the forward strand.
ATCTCTGGGACCTCAAACATTAAGAAAGTCAATCTTCACAGAACAGGAGGATTGAGCATACTCAAACACATCTAGATCAATATTTAGATTCTTTAGAAATGTGTGTCTGGTTTTAGAGAGCAGTGTTTTGGAGGTGAGCAAAAGGCCATATCTAGGTCTCCACAGGCGCTGACCCCGTATTACCAATATTAGCATGACACTATCAGCTGGATTACACACAGCTTAAAGCACAGAGGCAGCCAATCAGCCGCTGGCGTTCAGGTATGGTGTTAAATGGATGTTGATCCATTCAGAAGCTCTTTATCAAAAACACAGGAACTGTGTCTGGCAATAAAGGAGACAGGTAAGAATTCTGCTTTCTCTAGAAATCTGACAACACTTCTTAACGGATGATAATTTAAGGAAGTATGGAAGTGTGACATTAGATGGATGGGTTTTTGTGTTTGAATGAAACACAAAAGATGTTGGACCTTAATAAGCGAAGACTTTAGTTCTTTAGTTGTGCAGTATTAGAAGTATTTACTATTATCTTAAGGAATATGTCCATGTTGTTTCTAGGGAGGTGTCACAGTAGTCAACAAGTCTGCAAAATACAGACTAGTCTATTATTTGACTAGTTTGTCTACATTTTTTAAGTATACAGTACTACGCAAAAGTCTTCGGCACTTGTGAAAAATGTTGCATAGTGAGGAGGATGTCTTAAAAAATAATGCCTTGAATAGGTTTAATTTATCAATTAACATCATACAAAGTCCAGTAAACATAAAAAAAAGCTAAATCAATATTTGGTGTGACCACCTTTGCCTTCAAAACAGCACCAATTCTCCTAGGTACACCTGGACACAGTTTGTCTTGGTTGTAGGATGCTCCAAGCTTCTTAGAAGAACTGTGGCAGGTTCTCCATCTCAATTGCTTCTTTCTCTTCATGTAATCCCAGACTGACTCGATGCTCAGAGAGGGCTCTGTGGGGGCCATGCCATCTGTTGCAGGGCTCCCTGTTCTTCTATTTGCAGAAGGAATGTTTGAGAGTATAAAATGTATATTTCCTATTGATACACTTAAGCTGAAGATCTTAATAACCATCTTGAAACAAATGTTTGTGTGAAACATCTTATGCACCTAAGACTACTGTGTGTGGTGTGTGTGTGTGTGTGTGTGTGTGTGTGTGTGTGTGTATATATATAATTTTCTTTGCACCGTTTTAATGAGCATGATGTGCTTTATATGTTAGACCGTTTGCACAGTAAAACCTTTTTGATAAAGTTGAGACTTCAAAATCATCCCCATTAAAGCACCACCACTACATCCACAAAACTTTCAGACAAATGTTTTCTTTTTTTTTTTTTTTTTTCAGTTAGCATTGCATTTTAAAGATGTTTTGTCAAGTTAAAAATGGTCCAACCTTGACTCTCCTATTAGTTGTTTTTGAATGCAAGAATGCGTCTTTTGTAAATGCCCCATTAAAAACATGTACAATCAGGGACATGTGAACCCGAAACAAACCTGATTTTACTGGGATTCCTTAATGCCGATTAATCGACTAGTCGTTCTGGCAACCCATTGAATAGTCGATTTAAAAATGGTCAGACATATTGTAGGTTACTAGAGGAACTCCCTACTTCCACATTTTGGTTCACTTAAAGATTGAGTCGAATATTTGTCAAAGGGTTTTGTTGCAAAATTTAGTGTTGTTCATGTTGAAGTAAGATGCGAGCTAAAGTGTTGGCCGGTGGATTTGGGTCACCAGGAGCATTCATCAGCAGATTTGGTGTTAACCGGATTTGTGTGGACGAGCTGAATCAACGGTGTCCCTGGATTACAGGAGTGACATTGAGAAAGGGACAAGGTGTCTGTCCACTCGTACTCTCCACTGGTTCTGTCCACCTTACCACTCACTTAATTTAACAAACGCCCAACATTTGCTTTGGATTGCTTCTTTTTGCCAAATTTCCAAAAAGGGGGTAGGTTATGTTTCTGTTATGGCTTTAATTTTTATATTTATCTATTTAAATGAGTATCTAGTCTGGAATAGTATAGAGTGAATCTCAAGAAATCTGTCAAGAATATGTGCAGGTCACATTTCACCCTAAAATCAAAAAGAAATAAGAAATTGTTTTGCATAAAGATGATGAAGTCTATTTTAGGACAATCCCCCCCCCCCCCCCATTCTCATTAACATAATGCAAAGAATATGTAATTCTCATTACTGTAATGTGTAAAAAAAATTAAAAATAAATAAATATATATATATATATATATATATATATATATATATATATATATATATATATATATATAATACAACATTGTTTTTCTTTACAGCTGATTTAAATAAAAAACATTGTATTTTTTTTCTGCAACACTAAATTACTGTATTACGGTAAAGAGACTCATGTGACTCACCATTGAGAATATTTAGAATTACAAATAAAATGTCCAGATGTTTTTCACTAAAATATTATCATAGAAAAAAAAAAAAATCTTTATAGGCTTCATTTTTTTAAATCCAAAATATAATTTCATTATTTTTCTTTTGATTTTGGGGTGGAATATGACCCAATTGACCCATGGGTTTGTGAGATTCGTCTGTGTAATTTATCAGTTTTATAAATGGTACGGAATTAGCTTCAAGTTTGAATTGATTTAAACATGAACAAATTCTTTTGTCATGTCCTAACTTGACTTTGCTGTGCCATTATATGAAGCCATTTGTATGTTGTGTGATGTGCTGGTGTGTCGGTAACCATGCAGAAATGGTGATATTTAGCCCAGGCTCACTGCACAACCCTGTTGCTTAGTAACGGCTTCACCGGTTGGCAAGGACACAGGCAGAGAGAAAGAGAGACTCGCTTGCATCCCTTCATCAGTGTTGAAATGTCTTTTCTCTCCAGTCATTTTGGGTCTCTAACTATAGCACGGTCTGATGTCAGCTGTGTTTTTACATAAACTCTAATTTTAGCTTGGATTTGTGATATACATATACAGTATATAATTATTGTGAGTAGCCTATATATATATATATATATATATATAAAATAGATGGATAAAATAGATGGATGTATGTGCTTATTTATTAATTACACAGCTCTCTGGAATACTTGATTCTGATTGGTGATTTGCTGCATTTTGCAGGCAAATGTTTTTGTACAAGGAAGCTAAACTGTATAATTGACCATTATCCCAGGGATGTGATATCCTATATAGCTGTGTTCGTTTCATGTTTTTCTTATCACTCTGCAGTCTTTTCACATGATAAAACCCATATCAATATTTGATGTCCATTTATTCATTCATGTGGTAAGTACGTGTATAATAAGTAGGGATGTGCCAGGGTGGTTGACTAATTGACTAGATGTCTAACAACTTACTAGATGATTGGTGGGGTCAACTACTAACATTCATATTTTTAGTGGTGGTGGTTTCAATGGTAGATGCATTTCTCAAATTAATTAAGAGACGCAACTTCTTGGAGAATGTTGTTGCATGATTATAGCTTGCTGTGCTTAACAGTGAATAACAGTCAGCATGGTAAAACCCTCTGCAAGAAGTTTTGTCTCTTTAATGCTTTAGGTTTAGTCCTTTGTGCTGCTGTTACAACCATCAACGCGCAAAATCAACAATATATTTCAAGGCAATCACTGTCGGACATTAAATCCTCTGCTGTGAGTAATGTTCCTGTATTTGTGAGGTGTTGTGGAGAGATTTAAGTCTTTTGCTGATTCTGTTGAATATTGCTTGAATAAATAGTTGCAGTAATAAGGTTTAAACTGCTTGATGTCATGAACTAGATGTGTACCCGCAGTATTATCTTGCAGTTCTGCGTTTTTGAATGTGAGCGAGGATCGTCCAGAAGCACTCTAGGTTACGTTGAAGCACATAATCAGTTTTGTACTGTTCTTTATTGGGGCCTTTCTTATTTTTTTTACTTTTCATTTTCACAGTTTTGTGCAATAAGATGTTGTAGTTATTTAGCCTTTTTATTTGTTGAATGTCCGTTAGTCACCATGTTAAGTTGTGCTGCTCTTATCCTTTGAAACTTGTGTGATTGGGGTTACGTGAACATAACGGAGTCCAATTATACATTATCCTTAACGCAGACTGGTCGACTAGTTGTTCCAACAACTGACCGACTAGTCAATTATGAAAATTGGTAGTTTTGCACACTCCTAATAATAAGCAGGATAATGTAGTCATTCTGTCATAACATAATGTGTTCATATATAATATAATATGATGGTGTGTGTGTGTGTGTGTGTGTGTGTGTGTGTGTGTGTGTGTGTGTATATATATATATATATATATATGGGCTGTCTATTGATTAATATTTTTATTTGAATTAAATACATAATTAATAGAATTAATTGCATAAATTAAAGTTTACAAAGAAAGGCTCCGAATAAAGATAATTTACTATCTTATAATTAAAATAATTGTAAATATAATCTAATATGTAGAAATATTACAGATATTTCTTATACTTGTCTGCTGCCACAATATACACATATATGATATAAAGCATTTAGGGAAAAACAAAAAGTGGCTTTAAAAGTAAAAAATTGTTCCATATAATTGAACATATCCTTATTATTGACCTCCCTCTATTCCCACCTAGTGGTTTGGATCCAGCATTATTCAAACACAAAAGTTTTCAGGTACCAGTTCCAATGTAGAAATTCACTATTCACAGTCAGCCATAATTAATGTAATCCTGGAGTGAAAGTGTCAAATAACAGGATGGTTATTGAGATAAAAAAGATGCAGTGTTTTCAGACCTCGAATAATGCAAAGAAAACAAGTTCATATTCATTTTTAAACAACACAATACTAATGTTTTAACTTAGGAAGAGTTCAGAAATCAATATTTGGTGGAATAACCCTGATTTTCAATCAATTTCATGCGTCTCGGCATGCTCTCTACCAGTCTTTCACATTGCTGTTGGACACCCCCAGATCTTCACCGATCCTGCTTCAGCAAGGCTGGAATTGGGCAGATTCGTCTTTGTTGAGGATGCATGAATCAAGCCACGTACAAGATTATCCTGGAAAAAAACATGCTTCCAGGAGCTCTGACAATGCTCTCCAACTCTGAGGATTGTTTTTTCCAGCAGGACAATGCTCCATGCTACACAGCCAGGTCAATAAAGGTGTGGATGGAGGACCACCGGATCAAGACCCTGTCATGGCCATCCCAACTGAAACCCATTGAAAACCTCTGGAATGTGCTCGAGGAAGATGGATGGCCACAAGCCATCAAACAAAGCTGAGCTGCTTGAATTTTTGCGCCAGGAGTGGCATAAAGTCACCCAACAGCAATGTGAAAGACTGGTAGAGAGCATGCCAAGACGCATGAAAGCTGTGATAGAAAATCAAGGTTATTCCACCAAATATTGATTTCTGAACTCTTCCTAATTAAAACATTAGTATTGTGTTGTTTAAAAAATGAATATCAACTTGTTTTCTTTGCATTATTCGAGGTCTTTGTTATTTTTTATTTTGACCAGTTGTGATTTTCTGATAATAAATGCTCTAAATTACAATATTTTTATTTGGAATTTGGGAGAAATTTTGTCAGTAGTTTATAGAATAAAACAAAAATATTCATTTTACTCAAACACATACCTATAAATAGTAAATCCAGAGAAACTGATCATTTTGCAGTGGTCTCTTGAGTTTTTTCCAGAGCTGTATAGTAATACATTGTTAAAATCAAAAGTTGTATATGTTGAAATTAACATTAACTAAGATTAATAGATGCTGCAAAAGTATTATTCATTGTTAGTGTTAATTTTTTTAACGCATAATTTTTTATCATATAATTAATCACACTAAATTAATGTGTTAATTCGACAGCTCCAATAGTTATATATTCAGGGGCCAAAATTAACGTGCCACACCAGCCAATACTTTTTGTCTCTGTTTGTTCAACATGGAATTGGAATTACTTGGCTATTTTTCTCTTGTATATGATTAATGATTGATTGCTCAGTTATTTTATTTATTTTTGTATTTTTTGTTCTACAGATCAGTGTGAGCGCCAGTGTTTGGACTGAGTGAAGCCCATCGTTTAGAGGAAAATGAGCGAACTCGACCAGTTACGTCAGGAGGCTGAACAGCTCAAGAACCAGATCAGAGTCAGTCACTATATACACTTGTTACCTTCACTATATATAGCACACTTCCATTACCCACATTCACTTATCACTAGGGATGCACTGATCCGATACCTGGATCGGTATCGGCTCCGATGCTGACGTTTTTAAACGGATCAGGTATCGGTCCGACGAGCCCAATCCTAATCTGGTACTGTGTGCTAGTCATGTTCATTACTGTCAAGCTAAAAAAAATGACATAAAAGAACCATAAAAACACCATTACAGTAGTTCATATGACTCGTGCATTTTATTCAAAGCCACTTGAATGAACAAGTGAATCACAAAAGACTGTGTTTTATAAGTAAATATATAAAATGCACGCACAGTTCCAGCTCTGTTTACACACACACTCGCGGCTATTTTTAGCTTTCACGCATTGCGCAACATTTGAGCGCTTCTCACGAACAACATCTCAGATGTAGATGCTCAATAGTTCGGTTAACTTATAATATGCATTTAGAACGCCACAAGAGAAGCGAATTAAACTACTGTGAACTTGCCTACAAACAGACACATACAGGACTTAATGGAGAGTTTAGAATGTCAAAATAAAAGCGTGAGGGTTTAAAAGTTAAAGGTGCATGATTGAGATACATTACTATATATTACTATTATAATATATTATTATTATTATTATTATTATTATCATTTGTTTACAAATTATAATAATATTTAAGTTGAATGGGTTCCAAAAAATAACTGTGTGAATGAAAAGTGGACTGATATCTTACAACTAAATTGAACAAAAAAGAGATCTGAATCTTTAAAGTCCAGATACAAGTTGAATGTTTTTTGCAAATAAAAAAATTAAATGGCTTCTTTTCTACTGATGACATATACTGGATTTACTGTTAATTTTGCTGCTACATTATCCAGTATACTAGTTAATAATAAAGTGTTTCTTAATAAGCTATACATTTATATTGAAATAATGTGTAGTTAGAGGTTTGTGTTTCTTTACATATTGAGGAGTACGCCCAATTAGTTCCACACAATAATGTAAAGATATTGTAAACTGATTATGCAAAAAACAACACTGATATCGGATCGGGATTGGTGTTGAAAAAGTGGTATCAGTGCATCCCTACTTATCACACACTACATCTGCATTACTCTCAATAAAATAAAGGCTCCTCTCACATTCACTCATCATATTACACATTAACAGGGTTCCCTCGCATCCTGGAAAACCTGGAACTTTGCAATGCAGTTTTCCAGTCATGGAAAAGTCATGAAAAATTAAAAAAATACCTAAATATACTGGAAAATAATTATTTGTCCTGGAACATATTTTAGTATAATAAAATGGTTTGACTGTGTTGCTAGCAAGGTTTACGTTACATGTACAAAAACATTGTAGCAATCAGGACTCGGAATAGGAGTCAAATACACAAACTGCTGGTGGCTGCGGATTGTGAAACAATATTAAAGGTTAAGGGTGCTTACACCCTCATGATTGATTACAGCAGCAGCCAATCGTGTGCTTGGCATTTGTGGTCCAACCGAGGCACATAGTCAAATGATTGGTTACAGCTACAGCAGCGCGAGCACATTGAGAAGCGGCACTCGTGAAACTTCTCTTTCATAAACAAACTGAATGACCTGGTACATGTACCGACCGACTGAATGAGACGGGCATGTTGTTCGTTCACTTCAGCATTGGCATGTGAGTCTACATTGTTTATCACGGAGAGAAAAGGGCGGAAGAGCCATTAATGTGTAAAAGTGACTGATGTTTATAAATGTTGAGGGGCTTTCACAAGACTCGCGTCAGCTCCGCCAAATACATTGAAGTCTACGAAGTGATGCATCAGTGCAATCTCGGCTCCAACAGTAATTGCATTCACTAAATTTTTTTTGTTTAAAAACGCTAAGACATAAACATAAATGAGTCGAGTCCTTCATTTTCTGCAAAGCAATTGTCTTTTTTTCTCTTCCAAATAAATGTTTTCAATATTTATTGTGCACTCCTCCCGCTTTCTTGCGTGGGAAGCTCGTATATTTGCTCCTCCTTGACACTTTCTGCAACACTTGTCATGTGGAGGGCAAAGCGCTGCTTGACGCTGGAGTTGAATAGAGCGTTGATGACTCAACACATGTGAAATGTGCTTTACAAGGATGAAAGGACATTATTGAAATTCAAAATTATTATTATTAGGCTATTGTTGTCTTTTCTGATAAAAGTCATGCTCAGCAGTTTAAATACTATTGGAAAATGACACAGTAGATCTGCTTTGTTCTTAACATGTGTACTGAAGTCAATAGATTTGACATGCAAATTTGAATAAAGGAGAAGGTAAGGATGTTTTTGATATTATTATTATTAGACTATTATTGTTGTCTTTTTGGATGAAAAGTCATGCTCGCCAGTTCACAAAATGAACAGAAATTATAGATCTGCTTTGTTCTTATAATGCTAAAACACTACAAAGTCTCTTGGCAAATTTCGGTGGTGAACATGATGATTCAATGAATCACTCATTGCACATAAGATGCTCATTTGTCGCCACCTAGTGGCATCTCTAGAAAATTTGTCAATCAATGAAACAACAAATTTGTGAAACAGAAGCAAGCCACACCAAAATACCCTTTATTGCAGCTAATTTTTCACAATTGTGCAGATAAGTTGCTATACTTGAATAATTCAAATAGCTTAAGTTGGTGCTTTTAGCTTATTCTTTAAAAAAAATACCCTGAATACATGTTCGTGGATCAGTTATTCTCAACTTTTTCATCCCCATGATTTTGCATCCCTGCGAGTTATAAACTTTAGACAACGATGACAGTCGGACCACTGATTTAAAAAAAACAATTAATTCACACTGGGTTGGTAACATGGTGATTTGGCCTTAATACCTCGGGATGTTAATTAATTTTCAATAATTAAATGATCGGAGACATCTTATAGTATGTGGAAAACACGGAATCATATAAATGACATTAGCAATAAAATGCAGAAAGTCATGGAATATGACCTATTTGGATGAAAATGAATGTTTGAATGTATAGTTAATCAAATTAAAGCTGTGATATGTCCTAGTGTGATAATTAAACTAAAAAAGTCTCTGATTTATTTGAATAAATAATCTGCAAGTGATGTACACTGTATGCTCATACACTGAAAACACCTTATCACAATCATCATGTGCACGCTTGTGTGTGAGAGCACTCTGAAGTGCGCAGCACATACAGACTGTATATTTATTTAAATCACAGTTTTACAGGGATTAATAATCACACTGGGCCATGGAGCAAACTACTTATCTTGAGGTAAGAAACTACCATAAAAAAAAAACACAAACGGCAAAATAAAATAATGGACGCATGTGATTTTGCTTAAATATTACAATTGTTGGCTGTATAAATCTCCTTGAAATGTATTGGAAAATTGCGCCTTGAAAAGAGTGGGAACCCTGATTAATTTTGTTTGTTTTTACTCCGATACCGTGTCCTAACCAGATGCGATGTGATAAAGTGAGCTTTTATCCAAATCATCCATGATAAGACATTTGAGTGATTATTTGGTTTCTATTCATGTAATGTTGGGTAGTTCTGCCAACAGTAAAAACTCATTGGTCCAAAATCCCACTCCATATTAGTACTAATTGACTAACCGCCAAGACAAGTAGTCTATTACCTTATTGTGTGGCGGGTCAATGTTTACCTTATGTAAATGACTCAGAAGTTAACCTAAATTTTTCTGCTATTTTTTACATTTTGAAAACATTGACGGATAATTCCAAATGATGTTCTTGTGTTCACTTTATTTACACTTTAGCGTAATTTCAAATATAACAAATATAGATGCAGTTTGTAGACTGAAGAATTTTCCTACTGCTGAAATCGTGTGATCCAAGTGGCAAAGCTAACATATGTGGATCATTTGCATGTCTAGCTTCTGAGACAGATGCCACATCTTTTGACTTGTTTGGGAATATGGGTTAATCAGAGTTTTTCTTCTTTAGGATGCACGGAAAGCATGCGCGGACGCCACGCTCTCTCAGGTAAGACTAAAGAGTCAGAAACCCATGCAAGCAAATAGCTCCAGACTTCTAGTGTAATCTCAATTAATTGAGGGTTGAGTTTTTTTTTTATACTTTTTTTGTTTTCACCTGTTTCCTGTAGATCACAGCCAATATTGAGCCTGTGGGGCGGATTCAGATGCGCACTAGACGGACACTGAGGGGACATTTGGCAAAGATCTACGCCATGCATTGGGGGACTGACTCAAGGTGACCACATACAACCATGTGCAATAAATAAACTCTGTCTACACCGTGTATTAAAATAAATGATTCTCCCAGAAGTTAATGTTCTGTCATTAACTCCAAACCTGTGTGACTTTCAGTCACCATTTAATTTTATTGTATTGGTAAAAGATACAACGAAAGTGAATGGTGACTGATTGTATTATGCCTGACATCTTCTTTTGTGTTCCATGGAAAAAAGTCATACAGGTTTGGAAAAATTATTGAGTAAATGACAGGATTTTCAATTTTGAGTGAAATAACCCTTTAACACCCATCTCAGGTGATTCGGCCACAAGTGCTCATGTGAGACAGGTCACTGTTTACACCTGCTTATTACGTCAGATGCGTTTCCTGTGACCACTTGAGGTTGGATTCTGAAGGGAGGGTCTGTAATTTCACTCACCATGGCAGTGTGTTACTGCATGATGTTAAAGCACATTGCTCCACCCAAATATACTTCCCAAGTTTCAAACCTCAAACGTGGAATTCTAAGCAGAATATGAATTATTTTTGTTGAGCACTTTACATGATCTGAGTCAGGTACTCAACCAGAATGAACTTTTTACTGTCACGGATGCTGTGTCAACTGTCTGCTTGCTGCTCTAAACCGTTAGCTGTCACTATAATCATACGATTTCAACTGGCTGATGCTGAACAGCTCAGCACTGCTCTTTCTCACGAGAGGTATCTTATATTCATATTGCACTAATAAACACCAAAAAACTTTGCATATCATTTGCTTTTAAAGAATGCAACAAATAAGCAGGAGGTTGAGGATAAAGCCTGGTTCATGCAGTGTGAGAGACAAGGAGCTATTGAAAGACATCATACCTTATAAAAATCCTTATCATTTGTCACATTACACCCTGGAAAGTTAAATAAATTTAGTCTAACCTTTTCCAGCTGTATTTACACATTAAAACCTTCAGACCTTCAAAGTAATCAAAGTGAAAATAATGTAAAACAAAATCTGAACAATTATTAATAATGAATTAGTAAAATACCTGGTTTAGATAAGCGATCATCCCCCTAAGATTAACCATTGCAAACTTGCACAGGTGCAACCAGTCACCATTCAGATCACATACCTGGCTAATTGGCCCCCACCTGACATCAGTTTGAGTGGTTTTGATTAATTCAAAATAAAACTGGCTGTTCCATTAGAATTCCATTACTAGTAGTGCATGGTAATGAATTCAAGAATTCACTGTGGTTGGAAAGGTGGTTTCAAAAGGGCTCTGGGAAAAAATTGCGGAAAAGGCACAGCTTCGGAAGAAGGGTACAAAAAAGATTTCAAAGGCTTTTACTATCCCTCTGAATACCGTTCAGAGCATTATTAAGAAGTGGAAAGCGCATGGCACCGTCCCTCCAAACTGGATGACCGTGCCATGAGGATATTGATCAGGGAAGCTATCAAGAGGCCAAAGGCAACTTTTAAATTTTTTTTTAATGTGTTTTGAGTTCAAGCTGTAAGAAAAAAAAAAAGTGACTTCCAATGATTTTCTTTTTATGATATTCTATAGACCCTGTAATTAAGATAACTACCTTTTGGAACAGCCTTCACATTGAGAGTGCGCCTGTGATATCTTAAATAGCTGCATCCGGAGAAAGATCGCTAGGTTTTGGAAAAGACCCAAAAATGAGTTTAAAACGCATCTTAAAATACATCAGCACATTCGCTCTGTCCCAAAACCTAGAGAAATGGGGTTTTCATCACATTTAAAGGCATCATAGGCACTCTCCAGACACGAAAGCTGCTCCAAATGGTAGAATACCCAAGATATCAGGTTTTGGCATAATTCTAAGTCAGAATTGTATGTAACCCTCATTGGATAAATCAATGTATTAAGGAAAATATAGCTGCAAGCCCACCTACATATGGCATGTACGGAAGTGTCACTGGACATCAGTGATATGACTTAAGAAAAGCAGCATAAAGAACACAGGTAGAATTGCTAAAATTAAAATACAATGAATTATGAAATTTTAATCAATAGGTGGCGCTGTCCCAAGTTAATATGGTGAGGTCAGGGTTGGGTCATTATGTTACACACAAAGTTTCATGAAAATACGGCAAAGTGTTGCAGAGATACAGCCTCAGATGCTTTTTGGCGGCTTGCCATCAAATTCGTTGGAGCGCTATTCGAGAACTGTTTAGTGTATCGAAAAGCTTTTGGTAACATTTAGTCGTAAGATGATACACATCAAATTTTGTGCAAATCGGACATACGGTCTAAGGAGGAGTTTGAAAAAGTTGAGTTAGAGACCCCAAATTTGGGTCAGTAACATTGAAAGTGTCCTCTATCAGTGTGCCAAATTTCACAACTTTTTAACAATACGGTTCTATGGGCTGCAATAGACTCCCAGTCAGAGGAAGAAGAATAATAACAAGCGGCAATCATCGGGGGCCAAGCACATATGGACCTTATTCACAGTAGCGCCATATTTGGTTTTTGATGGGATGAAAATGAGAGTGGGTTTTGCTGTTGTTATTTAGTATTTAAGGTATTAAGTATTTTGGATCATTTTGTGGACATTGAAAAAAGATTCTTACCCAATAAATTAAAAATGAACAAATCAGTAAACAACAAAGTCCACAAAGCACATGTTGTGAATATTAGATGTGATCTAAGACCTTTATATGGCTTCATTCAGCACGTGCAGTTGAAGAGACTGTAAGTCTATAATGTATTATACTGATATGTTTTTGTACATAAATGGACTGCTTGTAAACCAGTTCGCCGAAATATACTTTTAGAAAGAATGGCAGCTACTCCAGAGTATATTTCAAATGTATATTGTGAAGTAAAGACTGTGCATGTTAGGTTTGTGTATTGTTTCTGTGAGAACAACAGAAATCAGCATAACAATCAAACAGAGCAATAATACTGTAAAGAATAAATGTTGTCATATTACTTGAACAAAACAGGTTTAAAAAGGTGCAGTAAACTAGTGCTGGGCAATATGGCTTCAGATATTATCTCAGCATTTTGATAATTACTGTATGTATTTCCTCTGAAATGGCTAAATCTATTTAAAAAATAATAACGGCATGTTTCCCCAGTTTTTCACTAATTGAACAAAAGGAGAATGAGATCTAATCACTTTCATTGATAAGCACTTTTATATTTATATTTTCTATACAATGATACATAGTAGCCTAATAAATAGCATTATTTACCTATGTATATTTTAGCTTAAACATTTTTTGTGAATGAACAAGGTGTGCAAAAACGACTTGAACCCAGTAGGACATTGCATAATACTGAAATATTACTGTGGGACCCAGTCAAGTTTTTCATTGTAATATAATACTGAATTATCAATATTGTTTTGAGGATTATATTTGTTTTATATACAAGTAATACATTTTCTGCTGTTTCTTTCGAAATAAATTGCAGCCTTATTTAGTTGACCTCAAAAATAACTTCTGAATATATTTTATTCCACGAACTTTGGAACTTTGGCAAATAATCGATTAGTTGTTCTCTGGTGTAGGTCGTTTGACACAAGACCTGTGTAAATGCTGGAGATGTTTGTGAAGTTACAGCTGAATGTATCGACAAAGGAACATTCATAGCACATTTTATTCATGTCAGCAAATGCTGCATTATGCTGTGTTGTTGTGAATTTGACAAATATATGTTTTAACTGTGATGGTATTATTTTGAGCACGAGTAACTTATGGTTAAGTGTCATCACATGCAGGCTAACACTTCACAATGTACACATTAATGCAGTCATATTATAGTGAGTGAGTATATCTCACTGATATGGTGTCGGGTTACAGCCCTGCAGGTGCGCTCCTCATAGTACTGAAGAGCTAACTAAGCTTTTTGTTTACAGATATATTTAACAAATAATAAACTTGAGAATATGAATAAACACCTTTGATGATAAATAACTGAGAAATCAGTCGAGTCTATAAGCATTACAAGTATTACATACTTATTTCAATGGAAAGGTTTCTGAGGTAAAATCAATTAAGTTAAACATTAACACTCACTAAAATGCATTTAAAACAGTGATGATGATGATGATGATGATGAATATTACGCACACACAGCAGTATCACATAAAGAAAAACAGACTTTTCCTTAACAAATAAACAAGAAGCCAGGAGACCTTTGCAAACCAAAACTTCTGCACATGGTAGACAGATTGCTTTGCTGAAGCAGGGAATTTTGTAGAAAGATTTCTTGTTCTGTGTGTTCCTCTGGTGGACAAAATTGGTACAACATCCTGCATCTGTAATTCACACAGTTAACTAATAAACTAATAATTTTGATGTGTTGCTGACAACAAATTTGTGAAATTTAGCATGTGTCAGACTGTCTAGGTGTTTATTATCAAAATGATCATATTTTTACTGAATAGATCCTGTGGAAACATTTGTCTTGGTGTCAAAATTCAACTGCTTTACTTAGCATGGCAACTTAGCAAAGGTTTTTCTTAAGTCATAGCTCCCCATAGCTTCATAAATTTATGAAATCTTGCACATGACCTCAGAATGTCCGTGTGTTTTATGTTTTAAGTTTGAATCTTGCGCTCACAATATATAGGCCAATTAGTCATTATAGGCCACACCCAAAAATATATTGGCTTATATCTTCCAAACGATTTACAGAATCAAAATTCTTTTGATAGCTTTTTGTCAGGAGGGTCTGTAGATGATAAATATGACATTTCGTGCAAATCAGGAAAACAACCTTGGATGAGTTTGAAAAAGTAGGTTTTTCAAAAAAGTCAGATTGGAAGGGAAGTTTTAAAAGGAAGCAAAAATGGAAATCCATGTGACCATATGATTTAGGGGCACTGAAGGATTCAGAAAAAACTACAAAGTTTATTCTAGCCTATATGGTTCCAGAGTTATTAGCAAAAATGTGTATTAGCTTATTAGTGCCATTGTGTTGCCAATTCTCACAAATTTTTAGATACAGCTTTGTGTAGACACCCTGCTTGTGTATAATACGTTTCATGATCATCGGCCATTCACAACTCAAGTTATTAGTTGCTGAAATTTGATTGGCTGCTGGCAGCCATTTTGGTTGATTTGTTGAATCAATATTTTAAGGATATGTTAGCTTGAAACAAAGAAAGTACATATTTAATTTGAACTTAGTCGACCTAACGGCTGCGGAGTTATGACAGTTTTTTAGTTGTATTTTTCACCAGATGAAAATGATAGTGTGAGGGAGAGACTTACAGTTTCTTTAACTGGTTGCACTGTTATTTAAAGCATTTTGGATCATTATGAGGACAAAACATTGAAAAAAGAATCTTTCCAAAAAATGTTTTTTTTTTTTTTTTTTTTTTTTTTTTTTTATAAATCAGTAGACAAGAAACTCCACAAAGCACAAGTTTTGAATATTAGATGTGACCTAAAACCTTTAAATAGCTTCATACAGCACATGCAGTCTATATTTCAGCCTCAGTATTCATTCCCATCAAAAATGTAATACACTGCCACTGTGAATAAGGTCTTTGGCTAATGCAGGCTATTAGGTCATTAGAATTTTGTCCTTTCGACTATTGGAGTGCATCTGGCAAATTAGATGAATATAGCAGTAAGTACATTATTTTGTTTTTTTTTGACTAGGTGTTATTTCTGTTATAATTTATGCACACATTGATACATAACACACAGCAGAGTAAAGGGAATTCTTTGACAGGTTTAAAGACTCTCAAGTATTACCTATCTCATGTCTCCCTCTAGTGGACAAAATTGGTACTACACCTGTACTGTCCTTCAGTGTTGAATTACCTGATCATTTTAAAGTGTTGCTGAAAACAGAAATTGGTGAAATTTGCCACATGTCAATAGACTTTCCTGGTGAGAATGACAAAAAGGATTGGAACCATCCTGCCAAGTCTGGTGTCTCTAGGTCGTCCAGTTTTTGCTGCCCAGACACTTTTAGGGCAGAATAATAATAATAATAATAATAATAATAATAATAATAAATATAGCTGCAAGCAGGAATTACCAGGTTCAAGCGGCATTGGGCCTTTTAAGTGCATGTGCTACAAGACTTAAAGAATTATTCTGATAGCCAGTAAGCACCTAAAATAGAGATAAAGCAATGTAATTTTCAGCAATCACAGGTAAACAACCATAGAGATTTAGTGTTTTTTTTTAACATGTCTGATTGTTATAGGGCCACCTATTGTCCGATCCACACCAAATTTTGCATGCTGCTTTGAAAACACGTGCATAATCAGTGTAAGATTGTGCATGTAAACACGCTCATTGATAATATCTTGTATGTCGCAACAAAAATTTAATGAAATTATTCGTAGGGACTCAAGAGAATGAATGAGACAACCTTATTTTTTATTTAAGGGAGAGAAACTGAACATTTTTGGTGAGCGTGTTTGATTTTTTTCCCCAGCTCACACAGCTGTAAAACTACTTGTACAATACAATGTTACAAAAATAGTGATACACTGCTACTTTTTGGAAAAAGCTACTCCGTTTTGAAAACTGCTAACAAATATAGTTTGTAACATCACTACTTAGTTACTCCCCAAAATTGTTTTGTTTTCAGATCTGATTTTCGTTATTTATATGTTGCACCATCTCTAAATATTAAACCTATAATAGAGATTATAAAAATGATGTAAGCTGTTCTATGATGTTCAGATGTCTACAAGCAAATATTCAGTGTTACCACTGGATTAATCTCGCTCCTCTAAGTGTCCAGTCCTATATAAGAATGAATCATTTTGCTAACGTGAAAGTGCTTTTCTAATTTTATTCAGTTAGATTAAAAAAAAGACCTTTGCATCCAACTGGTCTGACACGGAGAGTGTTCCTCGACTGCCATCGGGTCCTCGAATAGCATATAACGTGCGAGAATAGGCCGTCGGTGGACTTTCTGGTGCCTCACTTGGCCAAGATGGTGCCCCCCTAGGGGGTTGGTGCCCTATATAGGGAGTGGTGATCCTGGTTACATTCTTGTAATTGCTCTTAAAGGAAGTGCACACTCACGTTTTCTGTATATGTGTTGTTTTTACTACTGGAATATCAAAATACAGTTTAAAAGATACTTCTCGGAATAGGACTTCCTCTTTATGCAAAGCATGCCATTTCCACATTGGTAACATTACATGAGTATGTTTGCACATGTTTTACATTATTTTGCATGTGTTGTGTTTTACAATCATCGTCTCTTAGTAGATGATTTTCAGAACTTGATGTAAAAAAAAAAATAAAAAAAATTCAGAATGAGTTGAAATCTATCATTATCTCTTTTGTCTCTTCAGGCTTCTTGTCAGTGCTTCCCAGGATGGAAAACTTATTATCTGGGACAGCTATACTACAAACAAGGTAAAAGCTGAAAGCCAAAGATCTGTGTGAACTTGAATTATGGTTTTATGTAGGAATGGGTAAAAATATAGATTTTTTGATGAATCATGATTTTCTTTCGAATGATCTCGATAGGATTCTTTAAATCCCAAGCGCAACCCTCTACAGTGCGAGTAAATCACTCGCATATGGCAATAAATTGCACACTATACGACAAAAAATGTCTGTGATTAACCACTGGTTACTGGTAAATGTTCAGATTTCACTCGGCAGTGATTGAGTTGTATAGTGGTGAACAAGTTAAACATCGAGATCCTTTTCACTGCTTGTTGAGAGTAAAAGTTTGTTTTGACTCATTCCATGTTATGTGTGTCCAAAGACAAGATGCATTTGTCATTGAATAATGTCTCTTTTAAAATCCTTTTTTAATTTAACAGTCAGTTGTTCATCAAAAACAACTAAAAATAAATATTTAATTATTATCACAAATAGCACGGATGCGGTAAGGAAACCATTTGACTCCACTTTCGTTAATATGTGTTTAACCAAAACACTTATGTGAGACGCTCGCTGAACTGCTGCTATTCTTAAAGAGACAGGACTGTTTTAGCACTTTTCTACATATTAGGAGTGTAAATCACAAACTTCATCATGATATGATGTTATATCTGTTCTCTTAGCCAGCGATCCAATGTGTGCCGATACCCAGGGCTCGAGTTGAGAGGGGATGCGAGGGGATGCCATACCCCTTATTGCAAGAAATACTAAAAAGCACCCCTTTAGATCAGTTGTGTCACGCATTACTTAGAACTAATCATGCAAGTAAAATATTAAATTTTCTACGTTTGATAAATAACAGACTTTAAAAAGGACGATTAGCCGGTCAGAATTAGATTTCGACGTGTCGGGTTACCAGATTTCTATCTGTGAAATCCCCCAATTAGATCTCGACACTTGTACAGTTTGGAAATATAGACCTTTTTCACAGACTGTGATGACGTGTTTCCGCCTTATTTAGCAGCGTAAATCTTGCAGACTTTTTATATGATAATTCTTTTAAATATTGAGTGCAAGTTTACAACATTATGCTTTGTGTTATATTACCGTGGAATTAGTTTTAAAAAAAATACCCCAGCTGCAAGGGGGTTTCGATTACAGCTGCCGAGAGAGTGACAGTAAATTTTATCTTAATTTTGTCTTAATCCACTGCTCTCTATTTTTTAACTCTTCTGGAAAGTAATTCAAATGTAATAATGGACTTTTGCTCTTGGAGCAAATGGGTAAGTGAAAATAATATTTGCTTTGGTCTCCCATTCACTGCTGTTGAAGTTTACCCTGCAAACGTTTACTTCCGTGTTCCAAAACCTGGAGTGTGAAAAAGGTCTATTCTGCAAGGGTGACACTTTAGTCACGCAATCTGGCAACATTCTCTTCACGGCGAAAAGACGCTGGTTTTCAATGACTTGTCCTTCCTAGTGTTCACATGAAACTTAAGCCACTGAAGGTAATGCAAGTTTTCAAAAGTTTTGCACACTTTCAAAAATGGCCAAGAGAACAGTACAATAAAATATTTAGTCTTTCTTTAAAAAGAATAGAACAGAAGGTAAGATATTGCTATGAAGAGTGTACAGTTACAACATGCACATGTTTTTAATTCAAACAATTTACAGAGTTCTTCCATAAAAGTGTGTAGAACAACTTTCTTACACCACTGTTTAAGCATCCTTCATAGAAACAGCCCAAACTTCCAGTACTAGTTCGGTTATCGGAGTAGAAAAAATGTGTGTCTGTGACAGTGGGTGAGCAATCTAGAAAAAACATTTTTCATGATCAAAACATGGATTCTTTTCAACAAAATTGATCATAAAATACAGTAACGGAGGGTAACGGGTGCATATTATGCCCTAATGTCCTAAGGGTCAATGAAGTGACGTTCATTTTTGTCCAGGTCTATTAAATTAAAAATACATAAAAAAATGCAATTCACAAAATCCATTTACTTGAATACACCTCCTCTACGATGAGCTTATTTTCAATTTCTTAGTTTAAAGTCATACTAATATTTTATTTTATTTTTATTTAAAAGTAAAAGGGCTTAATGTAAAAAACTTTAATGTGGTGTCGAGAGACAGTACCAAAAATTCAGTCTCATTAAAAGCTGAAATTCTTGAAAAAAGAAATGTTGGCAAGACTAGTGCAGAATAATCTTTTATTGTTATAAAAAAAAAAAAAAAGCAGTGAAACAATTGTGTTCTAAAATAAAATTCAAATTTAAAAACACTTTTGTCCACCAAATCAAAGTCATTGTGTAAAACCAACATGGTATCCATTTTGTTTATGTTGACCATAAAAACTATAAAACAGAGCGGACACCTTTAGACCCTCAAGACTGAGCGTGAAGTTTTAAAAACATCTGATATTAATTTTGACATTTTTATGAAAAGGCACATGTTGTTCAAGTCATGTGGTGGAACCCTGAGGAAAAATTGATATTCATGACTCAAAAATTCATAACATATATATATATATACACACACACACACACACACACACGCGCGCACACACACACACACACACGCACACACACTTTGGCGGCCAAATGTTTGGAATAATGTACAGATTTTGCTCTTATGGAAAGAAATTGGTACTTTTATTCACCAAAGTGGCATTCAACTGATCACAATGTATAGTCAGGACATTAATAACGTGAAAAATTACTATTACAATTTGAAAGAAATGTTCAGAACTTCTTAAACTACTTCAAAGTGTTCTCATCAAAAAATCTTCCACGTGCAGTAATGACAGCTTTGCAGATCCTTGGCATTCTAGCTGTCAGTTTGTCCAGATACTCAGGTGACATTTCACCCCACGCTTCCTGTACGACTTGCCATAGATGTGGCTGTCTTGTCGGGCACTTCTCACGCACCTTACAGTCTAACTGATTCCACAAAAGCTCAATGGGGTTAAGATCCATAATACTCTTTTCCAATTATCTGTTGTCCAATGTCTGTTTCTTTGCCCACTCTAACCTTTTCTTTTTGTTTTTCTGTTTCAAAAGTGGCTTTTTCTTTGCAATTCTTCTCATAAGGCCTGCACCCCTGAGTCTTCTTTTTACTGTTGTACATGAAACTGGTGTTGAGCGGGTAGAATTCAATGAAGCTGTCAGCTGAGGACATGGAAGGCATCTGTTTCTCAAACTAGAGACTCTGATGTACTTATCCTCTTGTTTAGTTGTACATCTGGGACTTCCACATCTCGTTCTGTCCTTGTTAGAGCCAGTTGTTCTTTGTCTTTGAAGACTGTAGTGTACACCTTTGTATGAAATCTTCAGTTTTTTGGCAATTTCAAGCATTGTATAGCCTTCATTCCTCAAAACAGTGATTGACTGATGAGTTTCTAGAGAAAGCTTTTTTTTTTTTTTTTTGTGCCATTTTTGACCTAATATTGACCTTAGGACATATCAGTCTATTGCATACTGTGGCAACTCAAAAACAAACACAAAGACAATGTTAAGCTTCATTTAATGAACCAAATAGCTTTCAGCTGTGTTTGATATAATGGCAAGTGATTTTCTAGTACCAAATTAGCAATTTAACATGATTACTCAATTATAAGGTGTTGGAGTGATGGCTGCTGGAAAAGAGGCCTGTCTAGAATTTATCAAAAAGTACTTTTTCAAATAGTGATGGTGCTGTTTTTTACATCACTAATATCCTGACTATATTTTGTGATCAGTTGAATGCCACTTTGGTGTATTAAGTACCAATTTCCTTCAAGCAAAGAAAAAACAGCAAAATCTATATATTTATTCCAAACTTTTGGCTGGCAGTGTATATATATATTTTTTACCTTGAAAATGTGTTTGAAAACTTTTGGGAAATTAACGATTAAGTTGTTTATAATCTCATGTATTCAAGGTGCAAAAAAGTATTATAATACTTGGTCACACCACATGACCTTTTTGGACTCAAGACGGCGCCGAGTATGGCTGCTGCGTTGCGAGCTCCGACACAACATAGCAATGTTTTGTTTGTTTTGTTCACAATTCTTATGTTTTTTGTCTTGGATGTTGTCTGCCTTATTGTCTACGACAGACAAACACTTTTGGACATTGGTTCAGCGATCTCACACCGAAAACCGGACTTCACATTCCTCAATGCCGACCCGCTGTTTACAAACACGCAAGCAGAGCCCTTTGCTGGGCAGCACTGCCGCGGAAACGCAGGAGGAAAAGGGGAAACACAGCCGGCGTTCTCATCAGAGTAAGACGCCGTGCAAATCGACCCCCGCTACCCACTATTCTACTGGCAAATGTTCAGTCTCTGGATAACAAGCTCTGCGAGCTGAAAGCGCGGATCTCTTTCCAATGAGAGACGAGGGACTGCTGCATTATCTGCCTAACAGAAACTTGGATGTCTGCGGAGATTCCAGACTCGGCCATTGAACCCGCGGGGTTCTCCGTGCACTGAGCGGACAGAGTGAAAGACCTCTCAGGTAAAACTAGAGGAGGTGGTGTATGTTTTATGATCAACAAATCCTGGTGTGATCAGAGGAACGTACATTCCATCAAGTCTTTCTGTTATCCTGATCTGGAATTTCTTATGCTTCTGTGTCGACCATTCTGGCTACCGAGGGAATTCACAGCGGTCATTATCACTGCTGTGTACATTCCCCCACAAGCCGACACAGACCTGGCACTCAAGGAACTGTATGGGATTATAAGTGAGCAGGAAACCGCGCACCCTGAGGCCGCGTTCATTGTGACCGGGGACTTTAATAAAGCCAGTTTAAAATCAGTCGCACCAAAATATCACCAGCACATTAGTTTCAACGCACGAGGGGACCGGGTTTTGGATCATTGCTACTCTCCGTTCCGGGATGGCTACAAATCCCTCCCCCGCCCACCATTTGGCAAATCGGACCACTCTTCCATTCTGCTTCTGCCCGCTTACAGGCAGAAATTGAAACAGGAAGCACCCACCCTCAGAACGATCCAGTGCTGGTCGGACCAATCAGACTCTATGCTACAAGACTGTTTTGATCACACGGACTGGGAGATGTTCCGGTCCGCCTCTGATGATGACATCGAGCTTTACGCTGATAGCGTAATGTGTTTCATCAGAACGTGCGTAGAGGAAGTGATTCCGACCAGAACTGTACGAATCTATCCGAATCAGAAGTCATGGATCAATAGCGATGTTTGCGCGGCACTTAATGTGCGGACCTCCGCTTTTAATTCCGGGAACGCGGAGGAGCATAAACAAGCCAGTTATGCCCTCCGAAAAACTATCAAAACAGCAAAACGCCAGTACAGGAGCAAGATTGAAGGACAGTTTAACACCACCAACTCTAGAAGCATGTGGCAGGGAATTAACATCATCACGGACTTTAAAGGGAATAAAAACTCCGCCATGAACACCGCTGCCTCTCTACCGGATGAGCTAAATACTTTTTATGCTCGTTTCGAGGGAAATAACACCGCCCTCGCGGAGAGAGCTCTCGCGGCTGAAGCTACAGAGGTTAGTTCACTCTCCGTCTCTGTAGCGGATGTAACCCGATCCTTCCGACATCAGAGCGTGCGCGAACCAGCTGGCTGGTGTTTTTACGGACATTTTCAACCTTTCCCTCTCTTTGTCTGTAGTCCCCACATGCTTTAAAACATCACCATTGTGCCTGTTCCAAAACAATCAAAAATAACTTGTTTAAATGACTGGCGTCCTGTTGCTCTGACCCCCATCATCAGCAAATGTTTTGAGAGACTAATCGGAGATTACATCCGCTCCACTGATGATACCATTGCATCTACAATACACACTGCTCTCTCCCACCTGGAAAAAAAGAACATTTATGTGAGAATGCTGTTTGTAGACTACAGCTCAGCATTCAACACCATAGTGCCCTCCAAGCTAGATGAGAAACTCCGGGCTCTGTGCTTAAACAGCTCGCTGTGCAGCTGGATCCTGGACTTCCTGTCAAGCAGATGCCAGGTGGTTAGAATAGGCAGCAACATCTCATCACTAACCCTCAACACTGGAGCCCCGCAGGGCTGTGTTCTCAGCCCACTACTGTATTCCTTGTACACACATGACTGTGTGGCAACACATAGCTCCAATGCCATCATTAAGTTTGCTGATGACACGACGGTGGTAGGTCTGATCACTGACAATGATGAAACAGCCTACAGAGAGGAGGTGCACACTCTGACACACTGGTGTCAGGAGCACAACCTCTCCCTCAACGTCAGTAAGACAAAGGTGCTTGTGGTGGACTTCAAAAGAAAAGACAGAGAACACAGTCCCATCACCATCAATGGAGCACCAGTGGAGAGAGTCAGCAGCTTCAAGTTCCTGGGTGTCCACATCACTGAGGAACTCACATGGTCCGTCCACACTGAAGTCGTTGTGAAGAAGGCTCATCAGCGCCTCTTCTTCCTGAGACGGCTGAGGAAGTTTGGAATGAACTGCCACATCCTCACACGGTTCTACACCTGCACTGTGGAGAGCATCCTGACTGGCTGTATCTCCGCCTGGTACAGCAATAGCACCGCCCACAACCGCAAAGCACTGCAAAGGGTGGTGCGAACTGCCAGACACATCATCGGAGGTGAGCTTCCCTCCCTCCAGGAAATATATACAAGGCGGTGTGTGAAAAAAGCTCGGAGGATCATCAGAGACTCCAGCCACCCGAGCCATGGGCTGTTCTCACTGCTACCATCAGGTAGGCGATATCGCAGCATCAGGACCCGCACCAGCCGACTTCATGATAGCTTCTTCCCCCAAGCAATCAGACTTCTGAACTCTTGATCTCCCACGATCAAAATACATCAGCACTGCACTTTATTACCCTTACTCTTATATCTCACACTGGACTGTCATAAATTATATTATTATTATTATATTATGTTCTCTCTTAACAACTGATTATCAACCGAGAGCCTGAATGTCAATACAGTACAATACTGTACATTCTAATATATATATATATATATATATATATATATATATATATATATATATATATATACTTTTTTTAAATATATTTTTATTTTTAATTTTTATTGAATAATGTGCATCTATATAGTAAAAAAAAAACAAAAACAAAAACAGCGTATTGTATACTGTACAGTGTATGTTATTATTTGTATATTGTTAAGTGTAATTATGTGTATAACAGATGTTTAAATTGTGTTGTGTTAATTTGATGTTATTGTAAATTGGTATATGTCTCATCACTGTCACGACTGCTATGTTGATCGGAACTGTACCCAAGAATTTCACACACCATTGCACTTGTGTATATGGCTGTGTGACAATAAAGTGATTTTGATTTGATGACAATTTTTTTTTAATTTATTTTGTATCCCTTTTCCTCTCGATTTGGAATGCCCAATTCCCACTACTTAGTAGGTCCTCATGGTGGCGCGGTTACTCACCTCAATCCGGGTGGCGGAGGACAAATCTCAGTTGCCTCCGCTTCTGAGACTGTCAATCCGCGCATTTTATCATGTGGCTCGTTGTGCATGACATCGCGGAGACTCTGCATGTGGAGGCTCATGCTACTCTCCGCGATCCACGCACAACTTACCATGCGCCCCATTGAGAGCGAGATTCAACAAAAATGCGTACATATTTGTACAGATTGTCAAAATAAAGGTGCATCTTTTTTTCTTTTTTCTTTCTTGATTTTCTCCCCTTTTCTCCCCAATTTGGAATGCCCAATTCCCAATGCACTCTAAGTCCTCGTGGTGGTGTAGTGACTTGCCTCAATCTGGGTGGCGGTGGACGAATCTCAGTTGCCTCCGCGTCTGAGAGTGTCAGTCTGCGCATCTTATCATGTGGCTTGTTGAGCACATTACCGTGGAGAGGTAGCGTGTGTGGAAGCTCATGATATTCTCCACGGCATCCACGCACAACTCCCTACGTACCCCACCGAGAGCGAGAACCACATTATAGCGACCACGAGGAGGTTAACCTAATGTAACTCTGCCCACCCTAGCAACCAGGCCTATTGGTTGCTTAGGAAGCCTGACTGGAGTCACTCGGCATGCCCTGGATTCGAACTTGCGACTCCAGGTGTGGTAGTTGGCGTCTTTACTTGCTGAGCACCGGCAGAGGCAGTGTGATGCTCTGGGCAATGTTCTGCTGGGAATCCTTGGGTCCTGGCATTCATGTGGATGTCACTTTGACACGTACCACCTACCTAAAGATTGTTGCAGATCATGAACACCCCTTCATGGCAACAGTATTCCTTGATGGCAGTGGCCTCTTATAGCAGGATAATAAGCTTTGCCACACTGCAAAAATTGTTCAGGAATGGTTTGAGGAACATGACAAAGAGTTCAGGGTGTTCCCTGGCCTCCAAATTCCACAGATCTCAATCCGATTGATTGGCTGTGCTGGACCAACAAGTCCGATTCATGGAGGCCCCACCTCGCAACTTACAGGACTTAAAGAATCTGCTGCTAATGTCTTTGTGCCAGATACCACGGGACACCTTCAGAGGTCTTGTGTAGTCCATGCTTCAACAGGTCAGAGCTGTTTTGGTGGCACGAGGGGGACCTACACGGTATTAGGCAGGTGGTTTTAATGTTGTGGCTGATCAGTGTGTGTGTGTATATATGTGTGTGTGTGTGTGTATGATATATATATATATATATACATACATACATACATACATACATACATACATACATACATACAGTTTACATACACTTAGGTTGAAGTCCTTAAAGGAATAGTTCACCCAAAAATGAAAATTTGCTGATAATTTACTCACCCTCAGGCCATCCAAGATGTATCTGAGTTTCTTTCTTCATCAAAACAGAATTTAAGACTTTTAGGATTTCATTTCAGGCCGCCGCCTCTAAACAATGCAAATAAAATGTATATTTAGGGTGCATCAAAATAATCCACACGACTCCAGTCGATAAATAAAGTTCTTCTGAACCCAAACTATTGATTATTTTTAGAAACAAAACAATACTTATATACTTTTTAACTACAAATGTTCACTTCCGTATATCTCTGTGACGTGCGCTCATGAGAGGGATGACGTAAGCTCGTTGGTAAGGTCACGCGTCACGTGGAGGAGGAGTCAGGAAGCGTGTCATTGTTTACATTTTTTTTATTATTATTTGGAAATTATTTTTTATTTTTTTATATTGTTTTGAAATTGTTTTGGACTGTTTTGGTTTGTGAACGGCACTTGGTCCGTGCTCTGTGCAAGTTTGTATTGTAAACAATGATGCGCTTCCTGCCTCCACCTCCACGTGATGCGTGACCTTACCAACGAGCTTACGTCATCCCTCTCGAGCACTTTTGATGCACCCTAAATATGCATTTTGGACCGTCAAAAAAATGGAGTACATTCACTTGCATTGTTTATAGTAGGAGGCCTGAAATGAAATCCTAAAAATCTTAAATTCTGTTTTGATGAAGAAAGAAACTCAGATACATCTTGGATGGCCTGAGGGTGAGCAAATTATCAGCAATTTTATTTTTGGGTGAACTACTCCTTTAAAACTAATTTTGTAACCACTCCACAGATTTAATATTAGCAAACTATAGTTTTGGCAAGTTGTTTAGGACATCTACTTTGTGCATGACACGAGTAAATTTTCCAACAATTGTTTACAGACCGACTGTTTCACTTTTAATTGACTATAATCACAATTTCACTGGGTCAGAAGTTTACATACACTAAGATAACTGTGCCTTTAAGCAGCTTGGAAAATTACAGAAAATGATGTCAAGCCTTTAAGCAGTTAGCCAATTAGCTTCTGATAGGAGGTGTACTGAATTGGAGGTTTATCTGTGGATGTATTTTAAGGCCTACCTTTAAACTCAGTGCCACTTTGCTTGACTTCATCAAAAGAAATCAGCCAAGACCGCAGAAAATAATTGTGGACCTCCACAAGTCTGGTTCATCCTTGGGAGTAATTTCCAAATGCCTGAAGGTACCACATTCATCTGTACAAACAATAGGACACAAGTATAAACACCTTGGGACCATGCAGCCATCATAACTCTCAGGGAGAAGATGCATTCTGTCTCCTAGAGATGAAAGTAGTTTGGTGCGAAAAGTGCAAATCAGTCCCAAAGCAAAGGACCTTGTGAAGATGCTGGAGGAAACAGGTAGACAAGTATCTATATCCACAGTAAAACGAGTCCTATATTGACATAATCTGAAAGGCTGCTCAGCAAGGAAGAAGCCACTGCTCCAAAACTGCCATAAAAAAGCCAGACTACAGTTTGCAGGTGCACATAGGGATAAAGATCTTACTTTTTGGAGAAATGTCCTCTGGTCTAATGAAACAAAAATTGAACTGTTTGGCCATAATGACCATCGTTATGTTTGGAGGGAAAGAGTGTGGCTTGCAAGCTGAAGAACACCATCCCAACCGTGAAGCATGGGGTGGCAGCATCATATTGTGGGGGTGCTTTGCTGCAGGAGGGACTGGTGCACTTCACAAAATAGATGGCATCATGAGGAACAAAAATTATGTGGATATATTGAAGCAAGATCTCAAGACATCAGCCAGGAAGTTAAAGCTTGGTCGCAAATGGGTCTTCCAAATGGGCAATGACCCCAAGCATATCTCCAAAGTTGTGGCAAAATGGCTTAAGTGAAACAAAGTCAAGGTATTGGAGTGGCCATCACAAAGCCCTGACTTCAATCCGATAGAAAATGTGTGGTCAGAATTAAAAATGTGTGTGCAAGCAATTAGGCCTACAAAGCTGATTCAGTTACACCAGTTCTGTCTGGAGGAATGGGCCAAAATTCCAGCAACTTATTGTGAGAAGCTTGTGGAAGGCTTCCCAAATTGTTTGACCAAAGTTAAACAATGTAAAGGCAATGCTACCAAATACTAACAAAGTGTATGTAAACTTCTGACCCACTGGGAATGTGTTGAAAGAAATAAAAGATGAAATAAATCATTCTCTCTACTATTATTCTGACATTTCACATTCTTAAATTAAAGTAGTGATCCTAACTGACATAAGACAGGGAATGTTTTCTGATTAAATGTCAGGAATTGTGAAAAACTCAGTTTAAATGTATTTGGCTAAGGTGTATGTAAACTTCTTTCTTCAAATATATATATATATATATATATATATATATATATATATATGTGTGTGTGTTTGTGTACACAAGCATATATATATATATATATATATATATATATATATATATATATATATATATGTGTGTGTGTGTGTGTTTGTGTACACAAGCATGCGTGCATGGAATGAACTTGGAATTTTTAAGTTTTTAAAAAGCTAAAATGTGACCAAAATGATGGAAAAACTAATGATAAAATAATATTTGTAAAATGTATATTTATTTAATGTATTTAGTGAGGAAGGTCCCCTGTATAATTAACAGCAAGAGTGAATTTCTTTCAAATGTATGGTGAATGGACATTATATCTGAGATGTTATATCTGAATTATACCCAAATAAAAAAGAATCCTGAATCTAATGAAAACGAGAGCTTGAGAGTCGGGAAAACTGTATCAATACCCAGCTCTAGTTTTATGTACATTATAGAACAAATCGTGAGGTAACCATATTGACCAATCCCTACTAATGTTATAGTAGGGATTGGTCAATATGGTTACCTCATGATTTGGTTCTATTTACGATATGAGGTTCATGATTCGATATAATAGCACTTAAATGACAAAATATTACAGAAAATGGTTTCTTTTCTGAAAAACTTTTGAGCAAAATACACATAATTTCTCATCAAAATAAAGTTCTTTAAAACACAATATAAATGCTCAAAGTTGAAATAAGAGTTGCTCATATACCTTTCTCTATAAGAAAAGATCACAAACAAATAAGATTTCGAAAATAGTGGGCTACATTCAGGCTGATCAGGTGCAAAACATGGAATAGAACTGAACAAAACCTGTCCTGAAAAAAGGATGTGTGAGTGTATTAATTTTTTTTTTTATCATTTTGTCATTATTATAATCACATTTTAACTTTGTAAAAATAACAAAATTCTACATTATATTAATTAATATTATATCATGAAATTTTATATATAATAATGATATGAGCTATCACTGTTTGAAGTAATGTGTACAATTTACAAGTAATAACATTGAGTTTACATTCATTTATATAAGAAACGCTAAAAAGGTACTGTCACTTTAAGAGTTTCAACATGTGTTCCGGTTCAGTGAACATTAACGAGGATCTCTCTGTTTCTTTAGCGCATCCATGCTCCATGAGATTAAAATTAATATTTATTTTTACTTTTTTATCTGACTGTAAAGAAGAGAAAGGATATTAAGACACAATATTCAATTAAAGTGGAGCCGCCTCATTTTTGATGGATACATTACATGAAGGAAATGATCAGTTTTAATCTCAGGCACTTTAAAAACAAGGTGATTTTCCAGGTATTGCAGTACTTACATTTCTAAAAGCTAAATTCAAGCACTTTAAGGGCCTTGTGTGAACCAGAGTATGCGAGTGGAGTGGAGCGGAGCGGAGCGGCAACAATTTTCCCTCCATGCTCAAAGCATTCTTTAATCACTCCGCTCCACTCCAGGTTGTCCATTTCCCGTTCCACGCTCCTGGATTAGAGAAACCCCGCTCCATAGCAAAATTAGCGCCTAACTACCTATCCACTGTGAAGTTATTTCAGTATGCTTTTAAATATCACAACCCTCTCTCTATGCAGAAGAAGTATTAAATGAAAAATAAATACACAATTCTAGGAGAAAAGCTACAATGTGCTTTATTAGAACACTAACATTAGCCTAAAACTAAATTAAATTATTTGAATAGCTTACTTTTGAAACATGTCAGCAGCATTCTCTAGATTTAATAAATTACATAAATTACTAGATGAAAAAACCATTAAATAAAAAATAAAATTACCAAATGAAATTTTTTATTTTTTATTTTTTTTTTTTACCAGAACGAAAACAAAACATTAAATTTCATCAAATTAATAAATTATATATAAAATATATATAAATAAATAATAATATTAGGCCTATGTATTATTGCCTATTTCTATTATTGCACTTCTTTTAATTAACCTTGCCCTATAATTTTGTGAATGAAAAGATTACATTCTCAGAATGTTCTACACTTTTTTTTTTTAATTAAAACTAGATAAGACTATTAAAACTATATGTCTAATGCAGAGTTCACTTTTAGAAAGATTTAAAAAATCTACCTCTCTCTGCTCACATTTGCTGAGCTTCTTCATCTGCAAATGTATAATGCATAAATTAGCTGGCATTCAATTAAAGTCAAACTACGCAATATTAACATTGATTAGTTCAGTTGGTGTTTTAGGTTGTTAAGTTCAATTCTGTTTAATGCGGGACATAATAGCCTACAGTTAAGTTTGCGATGCATTTGATTACAATGATGATATGATTATTCAAAATATTTAATAGGGGAGAGAGATATACTGTATGTATTACTGACCTTTAGATTTTCTCTCCACATGTGAATGGATTATCATCATGTTTTCTGGTCACGTCTTTTAGGATTTCACAATGAACCTTTGATTGTGGCAATCACCTCCCCACTCAGGTTCTCCATATAGCATATAGTTAACTCAAGCTTTACCTCAAGATAAACTAAATAATCAGGAGCGTTAACCTTCGCGCAGGAGGTCGAATATTACCAAGTGCTGCTAGATTTTACATTTATATTTATTTTTATCATTCTTTATGGTTATATCAGAAATTCAATCTTTCCTTCATGCCAATAGTGTTTATCACTGCTTATCACGTGGTGAATTATTGCATTAAGGGCCGTTAACAGGTGTTGTGCTCGTGGTGGAGCGAGAGAAAACAATGACGCTCAGATTTGTAAAAAACCCGCTCCAGGCAACATCATGCCACTCCACTCCTTGCTCCGCTTCCACTCTGCTCATATACACTGTTGTGAACCCTGTAAACAGTGTCAAATAAAGCACAGTAGTGGTAAAATCAAGCGATAGAGAGAATGATGTTTGACGGCTCATTTAATTTGATCACATGGACTGAAAACAATGTTGCAAATGTCAAAATATATCCTTATATGCCACGGTATGGTCATTTTTTTGGTTTGCGATATATCAAAATTCAATATATCGTCTCATGCATTGTCCTGTGATGAGTGAAACTTTAGAATGTGCATGCTGTGTGCGTAACACTTTATGACATACATACTGCATGTAATAAATCAGTGCGTATTTGTCTAAGCACAGGGTATTCAACCAGTGAGTAGCTAATGTCTAATTTTCTAACTAATGATTTGAGCAGTTTATAACATAATTGTAATAATGTCATTTTAGGTAATGTTCTTAACAGTGTTACAATGGTCATGGATATTTCTATAGTTAATATACGATTATTTAGTTATGCAAATATTTATTTGGCTGGAAATTTCTATAAAATCAATAACAACTGGAAAATCATGGAAATTCATTAGTCAGTAGGGGTGGGGAACCCTTTCTTAATGAAAGTGTTACTTTGAAAAAATATAGCTTTTCTAGGGGTCCCTGGCTCTGTAAAGGTTGAAATCACTTGTTCTAAGTCACAAAATTGTTCTCCTCTTATATTCTCATACTACTTTTCATTTGTGAACTCAATCCAGATTAAATTTTAACTTCTAACATATCATACCACTGTGTATTATTAATCTTCTATATCTGGAATTGGTGCAAATATTTGATGTGCTGTGTATTGACATGTAGGTGCATGCTATTCCTCTGCGCTCTTCGTGGGTGATGACTTGTGCGTACGCGCCATCCGGAAATTACGTGGCCTGTGGAGGTCTGGATAACATTTGCTCCATCTACAACCTGAAGACCCGCGAGGGGAATGTGCGCGTCAGCCGAGAACTGGCTGGACACACAGGTGCTCAGTTTTCAACTGTTTAGGCAGTTCTGCACAGTCGTACCTACAGTTCTGATGTTGTGCTCATACATAAGAAACTGAGACTAACTTCGGAGTTTATTTAGTTTTGGGGTTTAGTTTATGGTCTCACTATTTTTTCCTGCTGTTTTACTGCTGTTTTCACCAGGTTATCTGTCCTGCTGCCGTTTCCTTGATGATAACCAGATTGTTACCAGCTCAGGCGACACCACCTGGTAAGTTACTGCACCAGAACCAAGTACCAAGTATCTGGATGGATAAATAGACAGACAGATAGATAGGTATGGATGGATGGACAGATAGATAGGTAGGTACATAATGACTAATGATCCAATACAAAAAAAAAAAAAAAAGAGTTGTAAAGAATTATAAAACTACGTCTGTTTCCTTATTATAATTTTTTATTTTATTTTTTTGCTACATCTGTTTAATATTAGTGCTCTGTGGGATATTGAGACCGGGCAGCAGACAACCACATTTGCAGGTCACACCGGTGATGTGATGTCACTGTCTCTGGCCCCAGACACGCGCCTGTTTGTTTCGGGTGCCTGCGATGCCTCTGCTAAACTCTGGGACGTCAGGGAAGGCATGTGCAGACAGACTTTCACTGGCCACGAGTCTGACATCAATGCCATCTGTGTAAGCAACACTCACATACATACTCCAGAGAGTCACATATAGTTACAAGGGTTTCTGTAATCATCCAATGAACCAACTTGTCAATTAGTTCACCGCCACCAGCGTTGCGTTTTTAAATGTGCACAAAGTGATTATTTAGAGGTTCAAGCCCCTTTCATGCTTACAATATGAAAAGTAATTAATGGAATTTTGAACTTTTGGTTTATCGTCAAACGGTATGCCAAAACGTACATAGTGGGCATGAACACTTTTATTAAAACGGTTATAACTTTCAAAGGGATTGAGATATTATCACCAAATTTGGTACACTTATGTATGGGGTCATTTTGAGGACACATACAAAAAAAATTGCATGCCTCTGCCTCTTGATGGCGCTATAATAATTAAAAAACTAAAAATGGCTCTAACTATGGAACCGTAGGTACGATTTAAATTTTGCATGCTGTGTCTTTGTCCAAGGTGCCATCAAGGTCTATGAGGACAGTTGCATATCTTGAAAAACATGGCCATTGACCAATGTTTTAGCAGCTACTTGACAAGGTTAAAAAAGACGTATCAAAACGAAACGTGGTAGGCCTGTTTGTGTCTTGGCCTGAGAGGTCTGTGCAAAATTTGAAAAGAAATTGACCACCGGGAGGCACTGTTGTGTTTTAAATGCACATAAATCAATGTAAATACGGCTGTCTTTCACAAAGAAACACGTTCTTCATATAATAGACCTCCTCTTTCTGAACAACTTTGCCTCAAGAACCATTGGTGTGAATCAAATCATTTGTTAATTATTTGAGATTATTTAACAAAACTACTTTTTCGAACTAGTCCTAGGCCGTTCACCTGATCAGAACCAAATCAGTGCAAAAAGGTTCTCTGGAGTCCCAATCTCAATAATGATCAAAAAAAGTTTGAACTTTCGATGCACCGTTGCAATAGTATGCCAAAACGATGGCCACTTTTTCTTAAATGGTTATAACTCTTGAACAGAATGAGATATCATCACCAAATGTAAAACACTTATGTAGGAGGTCAATTTGAGGACACATGGAAAAAATTGGGTACCTCTGCCTCTTGGTGGCGCTATAACAGTCAGAAATGTAAAAAATACCATATCTCTGTGCTACCTAACCTGATGTTTCTGAAAATTAAGGCACTTTATCATTGTTTTAGTTGCAAACAGACTGTCTAATTAATACTTAATATATGTTACATATGCACTTAAAGGACCTTAAAGGCTTGAAACTCGTTAATCCCTGCTTGCAGCTATATTTTATTTTATTTTTGAAAATCATGTTTGAAATGATGAAGATGAAGACTAGACATATCAGTCACAGTTTGTGCTTTATTCTGGGCGCACTTTCGTAAACATCGACATGTTGAGATCATACGTCCAGCTGAATATTATTCTCTCTCCTGTAATTGGACACATTCAGTCTCATAATTTGTCATGGCTGAATGCAAAAATCACATTTTAAAAACATCTATGTAAAATATATTTAAAAAATATTATTATTAATATATTAATTTTCATTCAAAGAGTTGACAAATTTGGGGACGGAAAGACAGGAACCGCAATGTGGCCTAGTGTGATTATTAAACTGCAAAAGGAAGTGATTTAATTAAATGAATATATCTATGTGCGCTGCATGCTTAAAGTGAAAACGCGACACTGTTCTTACTCAAGCTTGTGTGGAGCTCATGATACAGTGTTTCAAGCGGTCTTGGAGATGTTTGCAATCAGTGAGTGCGTTTATATGCACAACAGTATGCTGAAAGTTACCAAATATCAGCTCATTGTAAAAAATTAGATATGAGATGTTTAGGGTTTCTCTGGTGTTGACATCAGCACATTGGTTAAGCCGCCAGAACGCTAGTAAACATGCAGAATGAAATCGGGCTAATGGGCAAAAATATGTTTGTGCAATCATTTTTTCAAACAATTTATTACATTTTACAAATAATCGTTGGACGATTCTGCATGGAAAAGCACTCAGTTTTGCTTATAATGTGCATTGAGAACACAGCATGCTTGGAGTTCACTTTTTCACATTCATGTTATTCCATTTTTGTCACAACAAGTTACTATAGTAATAACGTGACACCGGTGCACAGAAAAGGAGATGACAGCATTTCACTAAATTTTGATGAGGAGCATATTAAAAACACTTTTGTTATTAGAGCTGTTCAGGTTGTAGTCCAAATACCCAGAAGAGAATTCGCATTTCAAGCTATGGGTTCTCTCAGGATTTCCTAGGGGTTTTTCTAATGGTAGATTTGGATTATGTGAGTAAAATAATTTCTGTGGTAAACATTACTTGAAAATACTTGTTCACGTTTTGTTCGACAACATAAATTACACACTGTCATTCCCCAAACGTGAAGCTGCTGTTTAAAAAAAAAAAAAAAAAAAAAAGTATGTTGCTAACAAGTTGCTAAATGATACAGATTAGTCAACTAGTCATTCAGGCAACCCACCATATAGTTGAGTTCAACATTATGTAGTTCAACACATCTCTTGTCAGCACACTTAAATACGCATCTACACTTCATGTTTTAAATGGCTAAAACTATCATTTTTCTCCTCCTATCAGTTTTTCCCCAACGGGAATGCGTTCGCCACAGGCTCGGATGACGCCACCTGCAGGCTGTTTGACCTGCGTGCTGACCAGGAGCTGATGGTTTACTCTCACGACAACATCATCTGCGGCATCACCTCTGTGGCCTTTTCGAAGAGCGGACGACTGCTGCTCGCCGGCTACGACGATTTCAACTGCAACGTGTGGGATGCTCTTAAAGCCGACCGTGCAGGTCAGTATGAAAGGCGACAGAGAAATATCTTCCACAGTAATGTTCTGTTATTAATTGATTTGTTTCGCAACCTGGTGTTTAAAACTTGTCTTTTCAGATAAGATCAAGGTTTTTCCAGTGAGAAGAAAATTGTAAACCATGTTTAAAAAAAAAAAGAAAGATCTATAGACCTCTCTACTCTCTGGATTTGATTGGATCGTGAAATGTTAGGCTGTGATGTTTTAGCTATCATTATTAAGATACTAATCAATGTCTTCTTGTCTTTGAAAATACTGTATTTCTCAGACATCGACATTGTGAAATATTCCTCAGAGAGCAACAAATAGGAGGATCAGAAACAGATGAGAAGTCGTAGAGTTCAAATTTGAACCGTACAGATTTACTGATGCTTAAGTTATTTTATCTTGTAAATTCTTCATGTAAATGTAATAGGTCACATATCAGTCTATATGTACAGTCATGGGTGAACTCATTGTTTGAATATGATTGGCATGTTGTTGTGTTTTTGCAGGTGTTTTGGCGGGTCATGATAATCGTGTTAGCTGCTTGGGTGTAACTGATGATGGGATGGCTGTGGCTACAGGCTCCTGGGACAGTTTCCTTAAGATCTGGAATTAAAGCCGGAAGGTAAACTCATCATCTTTGGCTACTTGGTCACTTAAAAAGAAAGTCTGTAAAATGATTACCTAAAAAGGTAGAGTAAACATGCAACCTTTGCAAAATAAAAGAAAAAACATTAATACTTAAAAACATATTAATTGAACTTTTTTCAATTCATTAATACTTTCTTCAAATGTCATTTCAAATACAAATGCATCTCTACTGCCATCTACTGTCTGTAAAATGAGCTGTATCTCAGACCACAGTTGACTTGGCCTTTGATGGATTGCTTCATGTTATCAAATTGTTTTTTTTTCTCCCTCCTCAGATGGCGTCAGGACTCTAAGGTTCACTGGAAGACCATTCCACAATCAAAATGTTAAATTTTATTCTCCTATCTCCTATCTTCTTAAACACGACAGAACTGACCCCAACATCTATAAACGACAAAAGAGCAAAAATTTCTCCTTTGGAAATAATAAAAAAAAAAAAAGAGCACAATTGTTTCACTCAGCTAGATTGTAGTTGGTAAGTTGATAAAAGTTGGTAATTGTGCATTCCTTTTGGGACCATTTTCTGATCTTGTATTGAAAGAACATAAAAGACTCATTCCACTGCTATTGTCATTACGCTAACATCATCTATCTTCAACACGAAAAGAAGCAGTTTTTCTCCAATGAACGAGCTCGATGGCTTTCTGGGCCTTTTTTTGGACCCCACCCCCCTGTCAATTGTTGGTTAAGGTTCAAAATTGAGGATCACAAGCGTGCTTATCAATGTTATCAAAATCAGATCGGGGTCCACTAGCTGCTATCGTGGGGTCTAGTTGCAAATTTTGTTTGCACAAGTAATACAGTTTTGCATGTATAATGTTGAAAACTGTTAACTAACCAAGCACGTGCTGTTCACAATGACAATTGCTTGATTTTCAAAGACAAACAATGTCAGTTTTAACCATGTCTCTCCTTGTGCTTTTTTTTTTTCTTTTGAAAAATGTGGAGTAATTCATTGAAGATTAACCAATCATTATAATATTATTTTTTCTTTTTTTTTCTTATCCAATTTTTCTCTATCTGTTTGAACTTGATGTGGAGGATGTTGACAGGTGGGATGGGGCAGTTCTTCATTTTTCGATTTTAACAGAGGTGCCCGTTTTGTGCTTGGAAAACAGTTACTACTCTGTGAATGACATGTTGTATAAATCAATGTTTGAAAATAATGATATGGAAAACTTTTTAAGTTAAAAAAAAAACCAATATTTTGGTTGTCTGCCATGAGTGGGAATCTCGTAGAAT
Organism: Myxocyprinus asiaticus; assembly: GCF_019703515.2. Taxonomy (NCBI): domain Eukaryota; kingdom Metazoa; phylum Chordata; class Actinopteri; order Cypriniformes; family Catostomidae; genus Myxocyprinus; species Myxocyprinus asiaticus. Next base: position 45,311,142 of record NC_059367.1, read on the forward strand.
CGCATGCTGTAGAATTGCTTAAAAGAGGTGCATATGGAACTTAAGTCCTTGATGTTTTTCTTTAAAAAACAAAAACAAAAACAAAAAAACTGTTAAATAGATCACAGTATTTATATTTTTTTTCCTTTTTTGTTTTCTTTTTTGCTACTCAGTGCATACATAATTCAGTTTAACATTCAAAGCTATGCACTTAAGAGAAGCAAACATGTTGATCACAACACATGAATGGTGAGCTGTTTCCTGTCCCTGGAGAGCTTGTGAATCCCCGAACACACACACACACCCACACACAAATAACCAGAACAAAGAAATTCTCATTCTCTCTGTAGCAAAACAAAATTTCATATACAAAGACAATGCTAGAGACATTTTGTAACGAACAGGTTTTTTTGTTCTTTAATAAAAATAAAAAAAAGAAGAAAACGCAGAATTTGAATGGCAGAACTCTTCTCGATATGTATCAAGAAAAGCTCTTTCCTTAGCTGTAGTGGCATTTCTTCCATTCTGTTATTCCTCTGCAACATTCTGTACAAAAACAAAAAAAGTGCTGTCGTTGTGCATTAGGCCTGGAGTTGGCAACGAAAATAAAAGACTAAAAATGAACTAAATTTCCTTTCTCCCTCTTTCTCTGCCTCTCTTTGCCTCTTCCTTACAAATAACACACAGCTCTGTGCTCCCCTCTGTACCCTTATCCATCTTTTGTATTTAATTTTAAAGTCTGTGTACAACAGAGAGCTGGATGCAAGATAGAAACTATATTAAAATGTACTGTTATTTAAGATGTAATAAACGCAGTTTGAGACGATCTTATGTTGCTTCTCTTTTTTTCCCAAAGGAAATATTTTGACATGCATGTACTTATTGTCATCTTCAGGACACCTGAAAGGAAACAAAGAAAAATAAACTACAAATGCCACTATTGCAATTGTTCACAGTGTTCCAACAGTCATGCAAAATGTGGAAATATTTGAGAATTTTAAAATTGTGATTTCCAGGCCTGGAAAAGTTATGGAAAGTAATCAAATTTGGTCTAGGAAAAGTCATGGATATATCTACAGAGACAATATTTTTTCAGGGTTCCCATGTGTCCTGGAAAACATGTAATTTTGCAATGCAGTTCCGCAATCATGGAAATGAGAACAATACCTTAATGTCCTGGAAAATATTTTATTGTAATAAAACTGTTTAACTGTGCCGTAAACAGTTTTTGCTATATGTACAAAAACAAGGTAATAATCGGGACTCTGGATAGATGTCAAATACACAAATTTGAATCGTTTTGTCACTACTGGCACCTGCAAGCAAGTATTGCTGCAGCCCAGAGATCTCCAAACGGGGGTGGGTTAGGGGCTCTATGTCTTTGCCGACCCCTTTTTGGAGCTCTGCCTGCAGCTATTTACTTATAAAGTATTGTGCAAACACATGAACGGTTAACTGTCACGAATGAAGTCCTGTCACGTACATTCTCTGCACATCTACTGTCGTCTCTGACAAAACAGTTTTAAGTATTGATATAGAGTAAAATATGATTTTTTTCATCCCAACATTGCTGTAGTGTTGACTACAAAAACACTGAAGTTGTAAACTTCAGACAGTGACGACGGTCGGACTGCTTATGGTGATAGCGTGGTTATGCAACCTTTACACAGCGAGATGTGTGACCGTAGTCTGCTTAAACAACGGTTATCACCTGCAGGGCTCTTATGATTTCCGCGATGCGGAAAACACGGACTCAGAATCACTGAATCCAGTCATAATAATGGCATTAGCTATAAAACGTGGAATGTAACGGAATCTGACATTTGGAACGAAAATTTATGTTTTAATGTGCAATCAAATAAAAATTGCAATATGACCTAGTGTGATTATTAAACAGCAAAAGGCTAAGATTTAATTAAATAAACATAAAATGCATGCTGCATGCTTTAAAATGAATGTGTGGTAAACTGGCCGCTCACCCAGCAAACACATTTACGTTGAGTCGACGTTGCTGCACGTTCCATTTTTACTTTGCAATGTTGTTAGTGACGTGTTCTTCCCTAAGATGCGAGAAGGCTGTGACAGTGTTGATGTGGAACATTCAGCAACTGCGAGACTATGTTAATTTGCTACATTTGTTTATTCCTGATGCCATAGCAACTACTCTTGATTACCCATTAAAACCCCAAAATAAAATAGCAAATTATTCAACAGCATTTTAAATATTGCTAATATTTTGCATTGTTCTTTAAAAGTTGCGTTTACAGTAAAAATATTCAATTATAATCAACATGTGCCAACTTTGAAGAGTAAAAATGCAATACAGGCTCATATCACCGACTTTACTCATACAAAGAACCAAATAGCTTTCAGCAGTGTTTGAGATAATGGCAAGTGATTTTCTAGTACCAAATTAGCAATTTAACATGATTTACTCAAAGATAAGGTGTTGGAGTGATGGCTGCTGGAAATGGGGTCTATCTCGATTTGATCATAAATGACTTTTTTCAAATAGTGATGGTGCTGTTTTTTACATCAGTAATGTCCTGACTATACTTTGTGATCAGTTGAATACCACTTTTGTGAATTAAAGTTCAAATTTCCTTCCAAAAAAGCCAAATCTGTACATTATTCCAAACTTTTGGCCACCAGCATATATTTATGTAACAAGAAAAGACACCGAGAACTGGATTCTTCAAACACAGGTAGGGAACTTTTAACTGACCACTTCTCTGATTTACAGCTTCACAATAACACATCAACTTCACACTAATTCATCAGCTTTACACTAACACATCAGCTTCAGAATAACACATCAGCTTCACAGTAAGGCTCTCGACCCTGTCTCTCTCGATCTGGCACTGGCATGGTCCTTTTATGCCGCTCTCCCCAATCTCACTACAATTAGAGACAGGTGTTAGTCATAATTTGGCTCAGGTGTATGCACCCTTACCGCTCTCTCTCTCCCAACGGATGCTCGACCACACCCCCGATGCCACATATCCCCACCGCCCGACTCAGGCCCCCCCCCCCCATTTCTGGACAGGAAGTCAGCGACAGCCATCTGCGCTCCCGGTCTGTGGACCACCTTGAATTTAAAGGGCTGTAGTGCCAGATACCACCGGTTGATCCACGCGTTGGTATCCTTCATGTGGTGGAGCCATTGGAGTGGGGCGTGATCTGAGCAGAGAGTGAAAGCCCGCCCCAGCAGGTAGTAACGGAGAGTGAGGACCGCCCACTTGATGGCTAGACACTCCTTTTCCACGATGCTGTACTTTGTTTCCCTCAATGAGAGCTTGCGTCTGATGTACAGCACCGGGCGCTCCAACCCCCCCACACCACCTACAGCCCCCAGCCCCCTGTCTGAAGCGTCCGTCTGTAATCCAAAAGGGAGAGAGAAATTAGGTGCATGTAAAAGCGGCCCCCCGCAAAGTGCGGCAGTGTCGAGTAAAAACGAGCAGTGCCCAACCGATCGAGCAACTCATCAATACGAGGCATTGGGTAGGCATCAAATTTAGACACCGCATTTACTTTTCTATAATCCACACAGAACTGTACATACCCGTCGCTCTTAGGCACCAGAACAACCGGGCTGGACCAGTCACTGTGGGATTCCTCTATTACTCCCATATCGAGCATTGCATCCAATTCTTCCCAAATTTTTTTTATTTTTTATGTTCGGGCAATCGGTAGGGACGGGTACGTACCACCACCCCCGGCTCGGTCTCGATGTGGTGTTGGATGAGGTTCGTGCGACCCGGTAGAGGGGAAAACACTTACACGAATTCTTGTTGTAGTTTGGCAACCTCTGCGAGTTGGCACGGTGAGAGGTGGTCTCCACAAGTGACCGGGGTGAAGTGATTGTGTTTTGTGTTTACCTCTGGCCCGAGCTCCGCCCTCTCCGGAACTACTGTAGCCAACGTAGGGAGTAATACGAGTACCTTATCTCCCGGTGCAAATTCCCTTAGCCGAGTTCCCATGTTATACAGTCGGCTCTGTCGTTCTTGAGCTTGGAGCAAATTCTCCTGTGTTAGTTGCCCCAAGGAGTGGAGTTTTGCTCTAAGAACAAGAACGTACTGAATTTCATTCTTACTGCTCGAAGGTCCCTCCTTCCAAGCTTCGCGTATGACATCAAGCACGCTGTGTGGGCGCCGCCCATATAGCTGCTCGAATGGGGAAAACCCAGTGGAGGCTTGTGGGACCTCTCGTACTGCGAATAACAGGGGATCGAGCCATTTGTCCCAATTTCTTGCATCCTCGTGCACGAACTTACGAATCATGTTTTTAAGAGTTTTATTAAATCGTTCCACCAGGCCATCTGTTTGTGGATGGTAAATGCTTGTGCGGAACGATTTAATGCCTAATAATTCGTAAAGCTCGCGTAGTGTTCGTGACAAAGGTTGTGCCCTGATCGGTGAGGATTTCTTTCGGAATCCACACCCGGGAGATTATTTTTAAGAGTGCCTCCACAACACTACGTGCTGAGATGTTGCGCAGAGGCACTGCTTCCGGATATCGCGTTGCATAGTCCACTAGGACCAATACAAAACAATGTCCACGTGCTGACCGCTCTAATGGCCTGACGAGGTCCATTTCAATTCTCTCGAAGGGGACCTCGGTCAGTGGAAGAGGGCACAATGGCGCTTTTGGGGTAGCCGGTGGATTCACCAGCTGGCATTCGCAGTATGCCGCACACCACCTGCGGACATTGCTGCCAATGCCCGGCCAATAAAAAAGGGCTATTAGGCAGTTCAGTGTTTTTCTTTCCCCTAGACGACCCGCCATGGTATTATAATGAGCCGCCTGGAACACCATTTCCCGACGGCTCCACGGTATTAAGAGCTGGGTTGTATCTTCCTTTGTTTGAGCATCCTGCGTCACTCTATACAACCGCTCGATTATAATTGCGAAATAAGGATATGAAAGTGCGACATTCGGCTGGAGTTGTTGACCATCGATCACTCTCACTTGAGGCGTGTTGAGGGTTTCATCTCGCAACTGCTCCAAAGGGAAATTTCCTTCGGGAAATCCCCTGAGGATGGGAGGGGCTGCAGCCTCTCCCCCCCCCCACATCATCCTGATGTGGAGCTGATGAAGACGTCCCCGGTTCCACCTCCCCTGCCAGAGCGTCACACATTTCATATCTCGTCGCTTTTGTGCTGGACCCATCCGCGCATGTACCCTTTAATACATTTCTGAATTCAGGCCAATTAGTCCCCAAAATCAGCGGATGGGTGAGGCGGGAACTAACCGTGGCCTCCACTCTTTGCTTTTGTAAGACTGGCACCGGAATGTCTACACCTAAAAGGCTCTGTGAGAACCAACATCATAAAACTCTCTCACAAAAGCTGAACTCTACACCTGAATATCACTACGTGTGATAAATTGCAAATCACCTTTGCATTGTTTTACAAAGCTGAAATCTTCACCTGAATATCACCACAGTGTGATAAATTGCAAATCACCTTGCTGCCCCCAATTCTCTCTCCCCCTTCTCTCCTTCAACAGCTCTGGACCAACACAAAGACATAAGATTTATATGTAAAAATATAAGAAATACCATGAAAACAAAGAATGCAACTGTATGTGTTTGATATCATTTAAGAGGTCTCTGTGCGACTGGTATAGTGGTCTCTTTCCCATGTTGATAAAACTAATGGTAACAAAGTTATAAGGTCTTTGCCAAATACTGCATAATTTTGGAGGTCTATCCCCCTGCTTGACCTACAATTGAAATGATCTCCTGTATGTTAACAAGGTTAAACCCCAGGAAGTCAAGAACCCATTCACCCCCAAATTCTCATTGTTCAAAGGATAATACCATTTGGTACACAATGTTTATTCTGTCTAGATATTTAAGGAAAGTTGTCAGGAAGCTTGGGGAATCTGTAAGCAGATCTCCCGTGCTGTACCGCTGCATGTAGTTTTGTCAGGTATGTTTCTTTGACTTGTCTTTTATTTTTAGTAATGCTTGTTTATTCTGATCATGTGAAATTAGCTTTGATTTGAATTTCTGCAACAATGTTTTATATCCTACCTGACAAATAAATTGTTATTATTTGATTTATTCTGAATTCCTCTGAAATCATTACTGGAGCTTTAATATAGGAGGAAGCCATTTAAAGACTCTCAGTTTGAATTTAAACCACTCAGAACAACCAGGTAGGACAACCACCTAGGACAAACCGGGTAGGATTTGAATTTCATTAGACCAGGGTAGACCATACTGGAGCTTCAATATAGGAGAAACCACTCAGGACAACCAGGTATGATAACTACCTAGGACAACCGGGTAGGAGAAAGCCATTTAAAGACTCTCAGTCACTGCTCACCGCCCGTCTTAGCAAGTTGTATGTACGTGAATAAGCGGCAATATCATCTGGTTATGAGACAAGCCAAACCAGACGATATTAGTTAACCCTACAACCGCTGACTAAGAACGGAACTGGCTATCCATTTTCGGGAGGTTTACGTAATTTAATAACGGCCAGCGTAAGTCTCCAAAGATCGAAAGGACAATGAATAGAAGAGGATTTAGAGTAATCAATAACCTAAAAATTTTAAATTAAAAGAATGATCACAAATTAATTAGAGCTTAAATATAAATTAGAGGTCAACTTAAAATTGGAGTCAGATTAACATAAAATTGGAGTCAGATAAAGTGAATAACGGAATCAAATGTGTGAATTAACAATAATTGCTTTACTTCAGTGCTCAGAAATGACAGAACAATGGCAGAGACCTTCAAGGGCAATTTATTGAAGTTCCACTCCGGAACGGATAGAAAATTATCCCTTTTTACACTTTGTTCCCCTAAATTTAATAACAAGGGTCACCACAGTGTAGTTGTGAATATCCCCATGTACACATTTCACCCTCACCCTTTTAGTTGTGCCAAAGTCTCTTGTTGAACCAATCATTGGTGGATAGTGGTCTGGTTACAACCTGTATCCACCAAGGCTTGGTGTGTACTCCCCTTAATTCTTACTAGTATCCTATACCCTCCAGCCCAATCGGGGGCAGCCTGTGGTACATCGGGTATCCGGACTACAGAAAAAAATATATTTCTACTGTATAGTAGGGGAGTAAATATTTGCACTGATTTAGATTCGATTATGATTCTTTACCTAACGATTACAATGCATTGTGAAATTTGGTCACGATTCAATCTGATTCGATTATTTTAGCACTAGAGTCACAGATGCAATTAGGACCAAGGAGGTTTGACTTATGTGTGGCTGCATACTGTATATAAACAGAAAAATTATACTAATTCTACATGCATTATAGATCTGATATGAATAAAGGATAACTTAATGCAAACACACACACAGATGGTAGGTAAACCATGGAATAAGCGTTAGAGATTTGCATATTGTGTAATGTTAGCATTTACTGCACCAATAATTACAAATTAAATATATCATGTGGAGACAGATAAGACCCATGTTTAAATCAAGCAGGGTCCTAGGATTAAAAACTATTCATTAGTAGCGTATAAAGGCAGTTTTACATGGTATGTTGTACCTGCATGTTCCCTATTCATTTTCAATGGGAAAGGCAGCAGAACGGAGGCTGCCACATGTTATCGACCAATCAAAGGTCATTTTAATCAACCTGCATTTAGCTTTTAACTGGTCCATTCCCTTCAGAACAGTTTGAAATCGCTCCCTATATCCTATATAGTGCACTATGTGTGAACGAGTGAGTGATTTTGCTCATTCACATTTATTTAAGCTGTGTTCTATTATATTTAGGCTGTGTTCCATTAAAGTAATATCACACGAGCAAGAGTGCTGTATGTCCAGCAATCAGCACAGCTTTGATTCGGCCGTAGGCATAAGGCCACAGGTAATTACAACTGTGCTGATAGATGGACAAAACAGTGCGATTGCGAGTATGATATTGCTTTTATACAACAGTTCAACAAACAAGTAATTAAATAAATAACAGGTAAAAACTAAAGACTGTCACAAAAATGCTCTTGTGTGTGGAACTACTTTCTTATGCCGCAGGATCTGCCGTTGCTAATTCGGAAGATGCGCCCAAACCTCTGTTACTAATTCAAAAACCACATTCTAGAACTAGTAATGGCAGTTTGGGCTGTTTCTAACAAGTTATTGGAGAAACAAGGATATGTGTGTGTGTGTGTGTGTGTGTGTGTGTGTGTGTGTGTGTGAGAGAGAGAGAGAGAGAGAGAGAGAGAGAGAATGAGAGAGCAACTGAGCATGTGATGACCTGCAGCTGTTAGTTTAACTCTATTCCTCAGCTGTAGTGTGATAGTAATCCACACTGATCATGGAGAGATGCTGCCATACATGCTATCGGAATTATCCTACAAGTATTTCACTCACGTTCAAGTGTTTTGTTGTCAGAGAGAAAACATAGAGGATGCAAGTTTCATTTGTGTATATTTCTTGTGGAACTCACACGACACAGAAAGCGTTCTCTCCTCCACCATGTTGAAAGTTACATCTGTCGTGACTCTCAGCTGTGATCAGCAGTAATGCTAAAGCTGTTAGTTTAACTCTATTTCTCAGCTATAGTGTAGTAGTAATCTGAACGATCATGGAGTGAGAGACAATTCCGGATGACTTCAGAGAAACTTGCGCACTGACTGACGACAGTTTGCCAATGTCAGTTCAACTTGCTCATAGCACAAAGACTCAAATCTTTAATATCATAGGGATGAATGAAAAGACACACATGACATACTGCACTGACACATCTGCACTGCTCTTACACTTTAATTTGGAACACATGAACGCAAGCAGAGTGATACAAACAGTAAAGCATCCCAGTGCTGATGGTGTGAGCTATCAGCACTCTTGGAACGCCTTTCGTTCAATATGATTCGAGGACCGGGACAAATTGTTGTATAGTTGTGGTTAAACTATTTTATGGAGAAATAACACATTTTATGGAGATATAAAGCAATATAAACATAATATATCAAAACTGGAGAAAAAAGCAATGACAATTTACTTTGGTCAAACTGATGCAAACCGTTATAAATAATGACACAGAAAGCCGAACTCTGTGGCATCCATTAATTTACCTGCTTATCCTAGGTTGCAGGGAGTGAAATTCAATTTAAAACTTAGACATTTTTATTTAAAGCTTTAAGGATTTATATTCTATTGAAAAATGTTATGAACTTTGTTGATATTCTATAATTCTATAAAATCAACTTTAAATACCAAAAAATCTTAAAATGTTGGCACATTTGTATTCTGTAGGGTGAAAGCGACTTGTGCATTGTTAAAAGTTGCATTTTTGTCTTTAAATACATACTTTATTGAGTTTGAAAGATATCATGTTTAACAAAATCTGCATGTCCCCCTAATACCTCAGTGAGGTATCCTGGGATGTAATTGCAACAATGGAACATTTTTAACACAAGTAAAGTTAATAAACAAAAATAGATTTCATTTAATATGTATATATTAATTATATTGTTAATAAAAATAGATCTTTTTTTAATATTTTATGAAAAAGGTGTATCCCTCAAGGTGGTTACAACAATGGAAATCACCCTTTAAAGAAAAGAGGAAATTCTATTTGGACCACTTCCTGTGTTTAAAGGTCATTGTACTGTAAGTGATGGCTGTTTTGAGAAGATGATGGTGAGTTCATCCTTTTTTTTACTAAATCTCACTGAATTTGACTACATTTCTGACAATTTCTGGTTGAGGACAGGAATTATTATCCCTACGGTACAGCAACCATGCATTTACATACAGTACATCAAAGACATTAATGAAAATACAAATGTACCATTTCCGTGATCAAAGCTTTGCACTGTATAATGCAACCAAGGAGTCCATCAGATCAATACTTTCCATGTTCTTACTATACATCATGAAGGACAATTCTATGGAAAGAATATAGTATCAAAATTATTAACACGAGTAAACACGTATCCATCCATTTGATAAATGTCACACATGTATCAGAATCAGAATCAGAATGGGCTTTATTGCCAAGTATGCTTACACATACAAGGAATTTGTCTTGGTGACAGGAGCTTCCAGTGTACAACAATACAAAAACAATACAAAAACAACAGCAAGACATAGATAATAATAAAAAAGAATTATACACATACGTACATACACATGGGTAGTGCAAATCTAATACAATCTGTTATGTACAGTGCAAATGTTTTTTTTTTTGTTTTTGTTTTTTTTTTTTCCCAGAGGAATGAAATGGCAGAAGAGGTTGGATGTGTTGAATAAATATAAGAAAGACTAAACTGTGTATTGCACATAGTTATTGCTCAATGGGGCAATTTAAGTGTTCATGAGATGGATAGCCTGAGGGAAAAAAATGTTCCTGTGCCTGACGGTTCTGGTGCTCAGTGCTCTGAAGCGTCGGCCAGAAGGCAACAGTTCAAAAATGTAGTGGGCAGGGTGAGTGGGGTCCAGAGTGATTTTCCCAGCCTTTTTCCTCACTCTGGAAGTGTATAGTTCTTGAAGGGGGGGGGGGGGGTGCAGGGGGCAACCAATAATCCTCTCAGCAGTCCGAACTGTCCTTTTTAGTCTTCTGATGTCTGATTTCGTAGCTGAACCAAACCAGACAGTTATTGAAGTGCACAGGACAGACTCAATGACTACTGAGTAGAACTGTATCAGCAGTGCCTGTGGCAGGTTGAATTTCCTCAGCTGGCGAAGGAAGTACAACCTCTGCTGGGCCTTTTTCACAATGGAGTCAATGTGGGTCTCCCACTTCAGGTCCTGTGAGATGGTAGCGCCCAGGAACCTGAATGACTCTACTGCTGCCACAGTGCTGTTTAGAATGATGAGGGGGGTCAGTGTTGGGGTGTTCCTCCTAAAGTCCACAATGATCTCCACCGTTTTGAGCGTGTTCAGCTCAAGGTTGTTTTGACTGCACCAGACAGCCAGCTGTTTAACCTCCCTTCTGTATGCAGACTCATCGTCATCTCAGATGAGGCCGATGACAGTGGTGTCATCTGCAAACTTCAGGAGCTTGACAGAGGGGTCCTTGGCGATGCAGTCATTGGTGTAGAGGGAGAAGAGTAGTGGGGAGAGCACACATCCCTGGGGGGGCACCAGTGCTGATTGTACAGGTGCTGGAAGTGAGTTTCCCCTGTCTCACAAGCTACTGCCTGTCTGTCAGAAAGCTGGTAATCCATTGACAGATACACATGGGAACAGAGAGTTGGTGTAATTTAGTCTGGAGAATAGCTGGGATGATGATGTTGAAACTGAACTGAAGTCCAAAAAAAGGATCCTTGCATATGTCCCTGGTCTGTCCAGATGTTGCAGGATATGATGCAATCACATGTTGACTGCATCATCCACAGACCTGTCTACTCGATAAGCAAATTGAAGGGGATCTAGAAAGGGTCCAGTGATGTTCTTCAGGTGGGTCAACACCAGTCTCTCAAATGATTTCATGACCACAGACGTCAGGGTAACAGGTCTGTAGTCATTAAGTCCTGTGATTTTTGGTTTCTTTGGGATGGGGATGACAGTGGAACGTTTGAAGCAGCATGGGACTTCACACTGCTCCAGTGATCTATTGAAGATCTGTGTGAAGATGGGGGCCAGCTGGTTAGCACAGGATTTAAGACATGCAGGTGAAACGCCATCTGGGCCCTGTGCTTTCCTTATCCTTTGTTGTCAAAAGACGCGGGTCACATCATCTTCACAGATCTTAAGTGCAGGATGAGTAGCAGGAGGGGGGAGGAGGGGGGTTGCAGGAGGTGTTGGTGTTTGTGTGAAGTGAAGGTCAGAGCGGGTGTGGGGTGTGAGATTGGGCCTTTCAAATCTGCAGTAGAACACATTCAGGTCTTCAGCCAGTTGTTGGTCCACCACAGGGTTGGGGGCAGGAGTCCTGTAATTTGTAAGTTGTTTCATGCCACTCCACACTGATGCAGGGTCGTTAGCTGAAAACTTGTTTTTCAGCTTCTCAGAGAATCTTCTTTTAGCCACTCTGATTCCCTTATTCAGTGTGTTCCTGGCCTGATTATACAAGACTTTATCCCCAACTCTGTAAGCATCCTCTTTGGCCTGACGAAGCTGCCTGAGTTCCACTGTAAACCATGGTTTGTCATTGTTAAATTTTAAATAAGTCCTAGTAGGAATGCACATATCCTCACAAAAACTGATATATGATGTAACAGCATCTGTGAGCTCGTCCAGATTGGTGTCTGCAGCCTCAGAAACACTCCAATCAGTGCAGTCAAAGCAGGCTTGTAGTTTCAGCTCTGCTTCGTTGGTCCATCTCTTTGCAGTCCTTAAAACAGGGTTAGCAGATATTAATTTCTGTCTGTAGGTTGGAAGAAGATGAACCAGACAGTGATCAGATAGTCCCAAAGCTGCTCTAGGAACAGAGCGATATGCATCCTTTATTGTTGTGTAGCAGGGATCCAGTATATTTCTGTCTCTGGTTGGGCATGTAATGTGCTGTTTGTATTTGGGCAGTTCACATGTGAGGTTTGCTTTGTTAAAATCCCCAAGAATAATAATAACTGAGTCTGGGTATTGTTGTTCCGTAACTGTGATTTGATCAGCCAGCTGTTGCAGTGCTGCAGTCAAACATGCATTTGGCGCGATATACACACTCGCCAAAATAAACGAGGAAAACTCCTGCGGCGAGTAGAAAGGCTTACAGTTAATAAAGAGCGCTTCCAAATTATGACAGCACATCTTCTTAAACGTTGTTACATCTGTACACCAACTTTCATTGATGTAAAAGCATGTTCCACCGCCTCTCATTTTCCCCATTAACTCCGTGATGCGATCCGCTCTGAACAGCTGTAAGCCCGGTAGATGTAACGCGCTGTCCAGAATGGCTTCACTCAGCCAGGTTTCTATGAAGCACGAGGCAGCAGAGTTTGAAAAGTCCTTGTTTGTGCAGGTGAGGAGATGTAGTTCGTCCGTTTTGTTAGGGAGAGAGCGGAGATTTGCTAGATGAATGCTCGGCAGCGTTGTTCGAAAGCCCTGCCGACGGAGTTTGACCAGCGCGCCTGCTCGTCTCCCTCGCCTGCGTCTCATAGCGTGTTTAAACAACACAGCCGCGCCTCTGACTAAAATGTCAAACAAAATGTCCGAATATTCAAAATCCGGGAAAAGATTGTCTGGTATATGCTGTCGAATGTTCAGCAGTTCGTCTCTGGTAAAACTGACTGAAAAAAGATTACTAAACACAGGACAAACAAAACAAAAATAACAAAACAATAGAAGCGCTCCACACCGAGGTGGCCATCCGCAGCGCCATCATGATGCATACAATGTATCTTACTATCCACACACAAATGCCTTTCAACTTGTGTCTGTGAAATTCAGAATTAAATGAATGTGCCACAGTTTATACAAAAAAAGACACATTTGTGAATTAAAATGTTCTCTTTTGTATAAATGTATTACAATTTGTGCATGCAACCAAAGGAAGATGTTCCAAATCAAACACAAAATGGTCTTGTGAAGTGTTGAATGTGCAATTGTGGATCAACTGACATGTATGCATTCATTAATGTCTATTTGTGTCTACTCTCTTTCATTCATTTGAATTTTGAGACTTCATACTGCATACTGGTTTTGCCTTGCACGATCCACACGTAACTACGTAATAAAAGCAGCTACCACTAGAAAGTGGTCTCATTTTACAGATGTACCATCAGGCGGGGCGTGGTTTATTCACAAGGTCATTCGGCATGCACAGTTTACAAGCACCACTTCAAACAAATGGCGTCTGAGATCAGCAGAAAGAATCAAAGGTTTGTCTCAATTTTTCTCAATACAACCAAGGATAATGTACTATCAGATTGTAAAAGGTGATAAAAGCCCATTTTAGAGTGTAAGTCCTGGTGACAATACGTTTTACATGTCAGAAGCTTGAGCTAATAGGATTCCAACACCGGGTCTTTGTTCCAGGTCAGCGTTAGAGTCTGCTACTTCAGTCTTAACTAAGTTTCTAGACTGAAATTCCTGTCTACACAATGGGAAATATCTGTTTGTGTAGTCAAAGCATGAGTACAGTTCTTAATGTTGTAGTATCCAATAGGGCTGGCTGGAATGGTGATATATATTGTGGCGATAAAGTCTCAATCGATAGAAATGTTTCTATATCATCTATATCGTGGTATGCAAATATCTGTGCATGCAATGCTCCACTTGGCTGAAGGTGAGATGGATAGTGAGAGAGACGAACAAACAAACATGGAGATAGATGAACAAACAGAATGCAGGACGACTCTGAAACAAGTCAAATGCAGGAGGAGGAATATATTTTTGCATTAAAAGTTGCAGTCTCATGTTATTGGATGAGAGCCCTATTTATGACGCGTGTGTACACAGCGCGCGCCTCAGCTGCTGTTAATTAATTACCATTGACACCAAGCTTTCCTACCGACTGTTCTCCCACTAGCACAGAGTGAGAAGTGATCTTAATTACATCAGGAATTAATAAATAACACCTTTGTCAAGTGCATTTATATCAAGTAGACTATATAGTTACCAAAATGGTTTCCAGTATCTAATGGAAGACAAAATCCAAAAATATCCGTGAGTGAGGGCTTTGCTTCAGAATCAAAGCAAATGTGTTTCTTTAATTGCAGTAGCAGAGGGGGGCCTGGGTAGCTCAGCAAGTAAAGACACTGACTACCACACCTGGAGTCACAAGTTTGAATCTAAGGTGTGCTGAGTGACTCCAGTCAGGTTTTCTAAGCAACCAATTGGCCCAATTGCTAGGGTTGGTAGAGTCACGTTTGGTTAACCTCCTCGTGGTCGCCATAATGTGGTTCTCGCTCTTGGTGGGGCGCGTGGTGAGTTGTGCATGAATGCTGCGGAGAATAGCGTGAAGCCTCCACATGCGCTATGTCTCTGTGTTAACGTGCTCAACAAGCCACATGATAAGATGCGCGGATTACCAGTCTCAGACGTGGAGGCAACTGAGATTCGTCCTCCGCCACCTGCATTGAGGTGAGTCACTATGCCACCATGAGGACTTAGAGAATTGGGAATGGGGCATTCCAAATTGGGGAGAAAAAACAAAACGATTGAAGTAGCAGACTCTAACGCTGACCTGGAACAAAGACCCGGTGAGCCAGGTGTTGGAATCCTATTAGCTCGAAAGCTTCTGACATGTAACACAAACGTATTGTCACCAGGACTTACACTCTAAAAACTTTTTTCGCCTTTTACAATGTGACAGAACATTATCCTTAGTTGTATATGAAAAAAATTTAGACAAACCTTTGATTCTTTCTGCTGATCTCAGACGCTGTTTGTTTGAAGCAGCGCTTGTAAACTGCGCATGCCGAGTGACCTTGTGAATAAACCACGCCCCACCTGATGGTAAATCTGTAAAATGAGACCACTTTCTAGTGGTAGCTGCTTTTATTACATAGTTATGTGTGGATTATGCAAGGCAAAACCAGCGGTAAGGAAGTCTCAAAATTCAAATGAATGAAAGAGAGTAGACACAAATAGACATTAATGAATGCATGCATGTCAGTTGATCCACAATTGCACATTCAACACTTCACAAGACCATTTTGTGTTTGATTTGGAACATCTTCCTATGGTTGCATACACAAATTGTGATAGATTTGTACAAAATGGAACTTTTGTATCCACAAATATATCTCTTTCTGTACAAATCACAGCACATGCATTTAGTTTTGAATTTCACAGACACCAGTTGAAAGGCATTTGTTTGAGGATTGTAATACACATTTGAGAAGATTTTTTCAAATCAATGGGTAGATGTGCATACATTTATGAAAAAATGTAGGGATTATTCATTGGTAGGTGTTTGTGTGTGGATCTTGCAAGGAAAAAAGGAGTGAAAATAAAGTCTCAAAATTCAAATGCATGAAACAGAGATGACACAAATAGACTAATGAATGCACGTGTGTCAATTGATCCACAAATGTGCATTCAACACCTATATTTTATAAAAGATAATTTTGTGTTTGATTTGGAACATCTTCCTATGGTTGCATGCACAAATTGTAATACATTTATACAAAAGAGAACATTTTAATTCACAAATGTGTCTTTTTTGTACAAACTGTGGCACATTCATTTAATTCTGAATTTCACAGACACAAGTTGAAAGGCATTTGTGTGTGGATAGTAAGATACGTGTGTGACATTTATCAAATGGATGGATACGTGTTTACGCAAGTGTTAATAATTTTGATACTATATTCTTTCCATAGATTTGTCCATACATTTCATGTTCATGACCTGATTTGTACACCTATGTCAGAGTAGTAGAGTGAATGGGTTGTTGAACTGTTCTATGTTAATGTCTATTGCCAGTCAGTCTGGTGCAGTTCAGCTTAGCCTGTAAAAGCAGCGGGAAGTAGAAAGGGAAAAGCGGGGAGGCACAACTGCTCCGGGAATGGAACAGAGAGGCATGAATGGAGGATAGTGAGGGAAGTATGGGGGTAGGAAGTGAAGGAGAAAATGGTGGATCTTATAGGGAAAGTTGGAAAGATGTAAGAAGTAAACGAGGGGAAAAAAGGAAGGATAGAGTGGTTCAGATGAACAGAGTGAGAAAAATATTAAATGCATCATAAGGTTTGGTGATCAATTTGGGGTAAGTAAAATTAATCCATTAAAATTGACAAAGATTATAAATAAATCTATTGGAAATATAGATTTTGCAAAAGTACTATCTGATGGAAATTTTTAGTGGGATGTAACAAAGAAGAACAGGCAAATAAAGCTCTTAAACTTAAGGAAATCGCCGGAATTAAAGTGGTTAGTACAAACAAAGTAGGAGAAAAAGGTAGAAACGGGACAAAGAGGTGTTATTTCTGGGGTACCACTTAACATAGACATGGATAAAATTAAAAGTAACGTAAAGGGAGGAATAATATTGAATGCGCAAAGAATGAAATCAAATGTGCTTCGTATAAAATGTATTTAATACATTTAATGAATAGTAACATTAATACAGTTAATAATGGCCATACAATAAAATACAACAGGATAAAATAAAAACAAAAAGATCAGACGCCATTAAAAAATCATTTTTATACTATACTTCACACTTTTCAGTCCTGCTGTGGCCAGGTGTAGCCTACTTCCCTAAAGATCACATTTTTATGACAAACTCTCCTTGGGCTGGCATTTTTTTGTTCTAGTCACATAATATTTAGTGTGGATAATATGTGAATAAAGACTCAGGGCTTGTTTCTCCCCTCACCTGGGTTCATGCTCATTGTATTTTCTGACTTTTTTGCCATTGACTTGCAAGTGCCAGCTTTACAGGTCACATACAGAGGTTGCTCTACAAATATTTTGTTCGCTTTGTTCAGGTCCAAAAAAAGTGGACGGATGGTCATCCTAGATTGTTGCATAATAATACATGCCATAAATGATTTCTTTTACCAATCATTTTGTTTATTTTACATGAAAGTAATAGTTAATTAAATGCTAAGAAATGGAGAAATCAAATAGTTCTGAATGATAGTAATTATTATAATAATATATACTGTATATTTATAAATATTATAATAATAATTCACTCGCTGCTCCCAATAACGCACTGAAGATGAGAAGCGAAATAAACATATTTAGAACAGAAACAAAATCCCTCAAAAGGCAATAATAACTTTTTGAATAATTTTATTTAAAATAGTCAAGGTAAATATGCTGTTGTGTGATCTATTAAGATCAAAGTGTCTGAAACATTCTTTGTTTCACAGAAGAATAACATTTTCCTGCCCCTGTACATCTTGTAAAGGCAAATAAACTGTGGTTGCTCGCTTTACATAACCATCAGACAATCTCTTCTTATCCAAGTGAGCTGTAATAAGCTCTCAGTAGATGGCCGTAATTCACTATTTTTGTTTGTGATCTGCCATTACAAAAGAAGACGACGACGCTGCCTGATTCTGATCAGCAGACGTTTTGCCGGTAAAAGTTTGGCTTCTACGCAATAAGGAAGGCTATTAGTTATAATCTGACCAACATGTAGCAGCGTTTGGTCATGCTACACCGCTACTTGCTGGAAAAAGTAGTTCGCTACTGGAAAAGCTACTCTGTTTTAAAAGCAGCTGAGCTACTGTCAAGCTACTGAAAAATTTAGTTAAGTTAGTAGCGTCGCTACATGTAGTTAGCTACTCCACAGCAC
The DNA here is from genome assembly GCF_019703515.2 of Myxocyprinus asiaticus. Lineage (NCBI taxonomy): Eukaryota > Metazoa > Chordata > Actinopteri > Cypriniformes > Catostomidae > Myxocyprinus > Myxocyprinus asiaticus. The sequence goes on from NC_059367.1 coordinate 45,329,238, forward strand.
TGCCAATATATACAAATATTTACAGATGGGTCAAAAGATCCAGAGCATCAGACAACTGGATCAGCATTTATAGTACCACAATGGAAAGAAAGTGGAATATAACAAAGTTCAAATTATTTGGGAGTATATACAGTGGAAATGCTGGCGATATTCATGGCTTTACAGTGGGTAGAACAACACAAACCAGGATACATTTTAATATGTTCTGACTCTGTTTCAGTCCTTAAGAGCATGAGATCTTTCAAATCCAGCCGACAAGATATTCTGTTTAGAATTTTACAAGTACATACAAGAATAATTCAAGAGGGTACAGTAATTAGGTTTATGTGGGTTCCGGCACAGGAGGAGGTGGATAAATTAACAAAATTAATTATTATTAAATTATAATTATAAATTATTATAAATTAAAACAAGCATTACAAAGAGAAATAAAAGAATTACAAGTTGCATTAAGTAAGTCAGAAGTTAAAGCAGTAATATGAGGTAAAGCAATAGAAGAATGGCAAGGAAAGTGGAACAATGAAACAAAGGGTTGATTTCTTTACAGCATAACCAATAAAGTTAATCAGAAAATAGGAAATATAGGTAAGTCATGGAAAGAGAAAGTTGTTTACAACAGAATAAGGTTAGGACATTCAAATTTAAATAGTACACTAAAAATAATAGGAAAACAGAGGGGTTTTGTGAATACTGTCAGGTTGAGGAGAATATATCACATGTAATTACTGAATGCACTAAATATGAACAAGAAAGGAAAAATATGATGGAGGAGTTGATGAAGAATGGAATTAAGGAGTGCAGTATTAAGGATTAACAAATATGTCAAGTTGGAAAAACAGTAGAACTTTCTTTGAATTTATAAGAAAAACAGGACTGATAGGTAGAATTTAAGCTGCCATTTACGTTGGATGCCACCCGCCATTAAAAACCAAGAAGAAGAAGGAGGAGGAGGAAGTAGCCTGTGAGTGGGTCCACCTGCTGTATGTGTTCGCAACTGCTTGTGCTACTCAATAAATGTTTGCACTCAACTTTGACAAAATTTGTCTCAGGTCATTACAGTCAGCATTGCACAGTGGAAGCTGGATAGGCCCCAGTGAGAACCTGTTAGTTCTCAATGTGCCAAGGCAGTAGATCCCTCTCTTTGCCTTTTCAGCTTCAAGGCCTATGCTTGTGAACCAATTGTCATGGTACCTAAAATTCTGATTTGTTGCCATAATAGGACTTTGTCATTAATACATGACACAGAGATTTTAAGCTGTTTAAGGTCTTGTTTTGGTAAAATGTGCATTAAAAATGACAAAACAAAATCATTAGAAATCACCTTTGGATGTACAATAATAAAATAGGGTTATATAATAGGATTATATTACATTTCCAGTTTAATATCAGCTTACCATGGCACCTTAACAGCACTTTCTCATTAGGTGTGTTCGAATTGAACGGCACCTTGACTAACCGAGCAAGATTTGCCAGTTGCAGTTGGGGGAGGAGTTGAAAAGAGAGCCATCACGTCGGACACTTCCCGTCGTCTGCTGAACCTACATTAGTCATGGAAGATCAAGCAATATTTGCTTGCTTTATTGCAGATTAATTGGAATTCAGATAAACATAGGTTTGAATTTTACATATAATAACCAGAAACGTTATTTCATTTGAAAATGTTATGTGCTGCTTAAACCTCACATGGATGTTTGTAATGCAAAAAATGCTGGAGTAAGACCAATGTTTCCCACATAGCCAGCGATATATCCCTGTTTCTGATGGGTATGAGCGCTACTTTGTCTGCCTGGGCCAAGCTCACGCAGAAGTGGCGCTCAGTGAGACTGATTGCGTTCATTGCGAGCGCATGAAACTCTAGATGTTTAGCTCTCGACTCGCATTTTTTCTTCAGAAAGCTGACACCAGTCCCCCTGCCTCCCGCCATACTCCTTCTGTGGCTTCCGAAGCTAGTAAATAGAGCGCGGAGATGTTGAGGATGATTTTTCACCGGCCCAGGCCTTGCATTTGTGGGATATAGAGAAATAAGACATCTCTATTATTGTTCTTAGGTAGGTGTCATTTAGTAGGTGTCCGTAGAGTGTCAGTAATCAAGCATGCTAGAAAAGAGACACGATAAAAAGTTACGTTTAAGTTCCCATTTAAGAGACACGATAATAGTGAAGAGAGACAGAGTTCAAAATGTTTGCATCTGTAGCGATGTATCTAGCGCAATTTCAATATAATACCAACAAAGAGACACAATCATCAGGTGTTGTACCTTTTCTTTGACACCATAAGTGCAACACAAGTGGTGCCACATTTTGTTGAACGATTCGCTAACAAAAGTAAAAGAGCCCTTAACAGAAAAGTTGAACAGATGTTAGATGATCTAGAGCACAAGCAGCAAGCCAGTACATCTAGGATCTTCAGCTTTTTATCGAGGAGCATGAAAGTGGAACTGCAGAAGATATCTCTGACCAGCTGGAGCCATCTCATCCAAAGGTCATAAGTGAAAAGCTTTCAGAAGTACAGAAAGACCACTGTCAGTTTAAGAAAACCCCAGAAATAGAAATACAGGCATACTTTTTGCGAGAACTTGGATATTCTAGAGTCCCACTCTGATGCTGTAATTTATCCATGCACTTACAACAAAATCTTTGAAGTCACCATTCGTAGGGAATTTCAAATCAGTGGGCAAATTGGTGCAGGGGGACAATGAGACAAGCTCTTGTACACTAACTTAATGCAACAAATTGTGTCAGGGCTTTGTAAGGTCACTCAGAATGTGAAATTATTGATTATTGTCATTTGGGCCATATGCCCAGCGGGACATGCTCGAAATTAAAAGTGACCTGATATTGCCAAAGCTCAAAACCATCCTTAAAGAGCACTACAAAGAGGAAGACAGTTCAGACCTGTTTTAGAGATTGATTAGCATCTCACAAGACCCAAAGGAGTAAGCCCAAAAATCTTATTCAGGACTATTGAACTCAAAGACAGATTGTTGTTCGCATCAAGAGAAAAAGGTGTGGGTGACCAGTACAATTCAGACCTTTTCTGAAGAAAATTCCTTAGGTCAGTGGGTACAGGACTTTTAAGTGACAGAATCAAATTTCAAATTAAGCCCCATCTCGATGATCCCAAGATCTCTTATGAAATCCTAATTGAGACGTTAAATGAATCAGCCTGTCTGGAGTTGGAGAGACAGTATAAGCTCAAGAAAACCACAGCCCTTATGCCACCTAGACTAGATGAGTTTCACTTATGCTCCAATGTTGATTTAAATGAACATAAGGCAAGAGGACTGGCAGCTAAGAAGGGAGCAAGGAGGAGAGGTTGGCAGTCATGTCAGGAGCAAGGAACAGGTGACCATTGTGAGCATTGTTTCAATGTGGTCAGGACAGACATGTGGCTCTTGGAATTTTGACAGGAATGGCAGCCAACCAAACCACCATCCCATTTACTGGCTGGATAGCAGTCAAAATCAAACTTCACAGGGAAGTGGGGTCTAGTTCAGGATTACAGATCCCTATTTTGGTGTCCTGTGATACTAATATAGCCTATGACCTGATAATAGGTTTTAATGTGATTAAAGATATCATTAAAGAGCACCCGGTAAGTGAAAAACACCAGGAACCATACAAAGGCAGTTTACTAAGTGCTGCCCTCAAGGTTGACCAGGGCAGCCTATTCTCTGGTGCATTTGATCAGTGCAAACTACTCCAATCAGGAGGAAGCAGTGGTAAGACTGGCAAAAGATCAGTTGTGTTTCCTCCTGGGTAAATAGCCACAGTCCCATGCCAGTCACATCTGGGCACAATGGAAAGTGACACTGTCTTGCTGTTTACACCTGACAATAAACCCTGCTGGCCAGAAAGGTTGCACATCAATGGACTCTTAGTCACAGTCATGAGAGGCAGCTCGTGTCGCTTCCCAGTCTCTACTGTGAACCTCAACCCACAACACATAATTCTGGGCCCACGTACTTGCCTGGGACACATCAAGGCGGTTAAATCTATCTACCCTGCAGCTGTGCAGCCAGTTACTGTGGACCCCAACCCAGCAGATCCTGGTCTCACCGGCACATCAACACAGAGTAAACCTGACCGGAGCCCACAGATGACCTCACAAGAATGCGGTGAGTCATTGGATCCTCCAATCCATCTCAATCATCTCTTAAGTGAGCAGCAGGCTGTGGCAAGAAAGATACTTCGAGAGGAGTGCCATGCTTTTGCAAGAGATAGATATGATGTAAGCTGCATACCCTCATTAAAAAATACACATTACGCTCAAAGATCATACCCCAGTACAAAATACTTACCTCTCAGTTCCCAAGATCTTAAAAACAGGATTAACAGCAAGATCTGTTAAACAGAGGATGGATAACTCAGTCAAAATCCCCATACTCATCACCTATAGTATGTGTCAGGAAAAAAGATGACAGTTTAAAACTATGCTGTGACTATTGGGAACTCAATCCAAGATCAGTGCCTGATACCCAATACCCAGGATTCAAGACATGCTTGATAGTTTGAGTGGAAGCTCCTGGTTCTCAGTCTTAGATCAGGGAGAGGCTTATCATCAGGGTCTTCTGGATGAAGAAAGACGCCCCCTCATTGCATTTATAACAGCCTGGGGCCTCTATGAGTGGGTTCGGGTCCCATTTAGTTTGAGATTGGCTCCAGCTGAGTTCCAGAGGAGTATGGAGCAGTCTCTGTGGAGCCTGAGGGACAAAATCTGTCAGCCTTACCTTGATGACAACTTTTTTTGATGGCATTAAACTCAGACAAAAAAATTAAATAATAATAATAATTTTTTTCTGTGCCAAAGTGAGATTGTTTGGTAGGATTGTCTCCAATGATGGTTACACCATGGATCCAGCAGAGGTCGATCTGGTGCAGGCCCTCAAAGAAAAGTGTCCAGCCACCATGGGAGAGCTCAGAAAGATCCTAGGCTTCCTAACCTATTATAGACCATACATAAAGGATTTCTCTCACATTGCCAAGCCACCATTTGATTTGCTGTCATCCTCAGCATCTGGAAATGTGTCACAAACTCAGTCAAAACACTCAAGAACTAAAGAATCCCCACAGAAGTGTGCAAAAGGTAGTAAAACTCCCATTACATGGACCAAACAACACCAAGAGGTGCTGACTTACCTAGTTGACTGCTTATGCCATCCTCCAATGTTAGGCTATCCAGATCTCAACCAAAAATGTATCCTACATTGTGATGCCTCACAGGAAGGGTTGAGAGCTGCCCTGTCCCAGCGTCAAGATGGCAAACTCAGTGATTGCATCTAGATCCAGAACTTTCAGCCCTACAGAGAAAAATTACCATCTCCACTCAGGAAAATTAGAATTTCTGGCATTAAAGTGGGCCATCTGTGAACATTTCCAGGATCATCTGTACCATGCACCATTCTTCACAGCATATACAGACAGCAATCCACTCACCTACATCCTCACCACTGGCAGACGAAATGCAACAGGACAGAGGTGGGTGGCAGAGTTGGCAGATTTTAATTTTACAATAAAGTACCGGCCTGGGAAAGCTAATGCAGATGCTGATGAGCTCTCCAGAATGCCCCTGTACATCAGCAGCTACATATCCCAGTGCACAGAAGCTGTCAGTCAAGATATGGTAAGTGCCACTCATCAAGGCATTTTAGTCCAGCAGGAGGAGCCCACTTCTCTGTATAGTTATCTCTGGGCAATCTGGGTACAGAAAGGACACTCAAAATGCAACAAGATTTTAAACACTTTGTAATGAGAGAATGTGAGTGCAAATATATTGCATTATTGTGGTAGACGAGTGAAGCATTGATTAGACATGGGGTCGGCAACCTTTTGGACATGGAGTGCCATTTTTTATTTACCTGGTCAATGGCTGTTAAAAAATAGTTTGGAATGGAGGTGCGGAATTTATATAAATAAAATAGTCTACTCCTCTCTCACCATTGCTGGTATGCCAGTGATTACCCCTCCGCGTGCCATAGGTTGCCAACCCCTGGATTAGACAATACAATATCGAAGCCATGATACTGGTTTATTGCCATATCAATGAACATAAGCCTTTCACTGGCCATTTTGGAGTTGGGTTTATCAACCTGCCCAAGGTAGACTTAAGAGATATGCTCACTGGACACGTGCTTGCGTTTCATTAGTACACATGTGACAGACAGGGGACTTTGGTGTTTCTAACTGTGATTGATTCATGTTTCGCTGGTTTTTAGCATCTCTAGCCATAAATGCCATGTTTTTAGAACAATGTGTCAAGTTAAATGTAGTTTTAAACTTTAAAAAACACATCTCAAGTCCCCTGCCCTCTGCTCCATCAGAGCCCCTCCCCCAGGTGGAACCTTCAAGGTAAGCAAAACAAAGCATAACGCGATGGTACACTGGCGAGAAGACACAATTTTTTTGAAAAAATATCCAGACTTTTGACCTCACTTTCTACATCCTTCTTGCTGAAGTTCTATCAAGAAAGGCACATTATAAGTCTAATGTAAATTTTCAAATATCAAACATTTCCTAATTTGTCTCATAATTTGATTCGAGGATTTTAGATGATGTTACTGGTATAACCCATTTTATTATGTGACAGTATTATTTTCAACAGTGTAAACGGTAAAATCACAGATCCTCCCTTACATTCTCATGACACTGGGCATCATGAGAACTGCACTCACAGGAAGGTCCTTCAGAGTATCTTTGAGGGGAGCGGTGTCCAAGTCACACCAACAAGCTACCAGGGAACCTCAAGGTAAATTGCTTGGACCCCTCATCTTCTCCATATACACAACATCACTGGGATCTATCATTCAGGCACATGTCTTTTCCTGTTATTGCTATGCCGATGACAGGCATCTCTACCTCTTGTTCCAGCCAGCCGATCCTACGGTAGCTGCACAGGTCTCAGCCTGCCTGGTAGACATCTCATGTTGGATGAAAAAATAATCTCTGAGATTTTCGTTGTCCGTTGGAGCCCTGCAGTACAACATTTAGCTAGACTTATCAATGATTACACCGTCAGAATCCTTGGGGTTGTGTTCGACGATCTGCTGAACTTCACAAACCACATCGCAAGACAGCCCATTCATGCAGATTTGCCTTGTACAATATTAGGAAGATCAGACCTTTCCCAACTGAGCATGCTACACAACTCCTTGGCCAGACTCTTTTTATATCTAGACTGGACAACTGCAATGCTCTTCTGGCAGGACTTCCTGCATACACAAACTTCTGCAAATGATCCAGAACGTGTTGGCATGTTTTGTCTTCAAAGAGCCCAAGAGTCATGCTTATCTTTATCTCAATAACAATGAATGCTCAGGTCAAGTTCAAGGCATTGATGCTCGCATATAGGACAGCTACTGGCTCTGTACCAACATCTACACTCACTTCTTCAACTCTATGTGCCTTCCAGAACATTGCGATCAGTGGGATCTCATCAAGGCACAAAATCACTTTCCCGCATTTTCACTTCCACCATTCCTTGCTGGTGGAATGAACTTTCCAACTCCACCCAAAGAGCTGATTCTCTTGCAACTTTCAAGAAATGTCTAAAGACACATCTCTTCTGTGAGCACTTGACTCAATCCTATTAATACACTAACTGTTCTCTTAAAAAACATGAAACTTCATTTCATGCTAAAATTACAATACACGTTGACTTAATTACAGGCTTAAGACAGTATAACAAGATTAGCAACATGTGGTTGGACTTACTGTAGCTGCCATGTTATAAAATGCATATTTGATGTTACTGTCACTGGTGTTTCTGCTCCTCATTTAAACACCAGTGACAACCTTGTGTGAATAAGCTTTACTAAAATCTGTTCATGAAGTTATGTATAAAATAGAACTTATTGGGCCTGTTTCAAAACCTAGTGAGCTTAATTCTATTTGAGAAAGGAGATGTTTCAATAATTACATAATTTTCTGATCTCTACACTGCATAATGTGCATTGTGACTGAAACACATTCCAGGTTCACTTTTTTCTTCACGTATTTCCAAATATTTTGGCTATTAAGTTAACATACAAAACTGATATAATGCAAAAACACAGAGGGAAATTACATAATTTCTCCAGATTTGGAATGAGGAGCTTACTAAACAAACTGTTATCAACTCCCTCATGCAAATTGAATAAAACAAGGCAAAAAATTAACATTTCACACAGTTTAGTCAGAGATATGATTAACACACTAAAAGTGGTTAATATTTTGTATAAGTATTAGTGTACTATTAATAAAGTTTTATTTAACATTAGGGTTAACATATCCAGATATTAATATTAAGTACATTTTTGCATTTGGTTACATTATGGGTCTGTTTAAAAACTTAATGAGCTGCCTCGCTATCTCTTGCCTTCATAGGCAGCTGTCTTCTATGGCAGCATCCTAACTAAAATGGAGCCTCATAAGAGATCGATTTGGAACACTCTTCATAGGCAGCAACTCCACATGCCTTTCAAATAGCTTATGCGCAGCACATGGGAGACTCGACTTGCAAATTATTTAAATACAGGTGATGCGAGCAGAACCACGCAATACTCAATACACATTTTGAGTAAAATTGTCAGTTTTCTATCATATAAAAAAAAAATTATCAATACTTTTCAGTATGAATGGATCATATGTATATTTATAATCAAAAATTATCTCGCTTCTTCCGCCACCTTGGATTTCTTTATTTACCGAGCTCATCACGGTGCAACCTGGGATTGCCCACCAGGGAAGGATACATATGAGGATACCTTACAATTTGGCTGATACAATATCTTAGGAGGCAGCATAATTAAGAAACCTACCTTTTGGAACAGCCTTTGCATCGGGAGTGCGCCTATGATGTCCTAAAGTGCTGCCTGCGTAGGCAGCTCACTAGGTTTTGGAACAGTCACTATATTTAGTGATTTCTTGATCCTTATTAACATCCATCCTTCCTGCATTTTTGTCCTCTAGCAGGTGAGGAGGCTTTTCAGACAGATAGCTAGGGCTGTTTTTACTATATAGGCGAACTAGGGCGGCATTTTACAGGGGCAGCAAAATCGCACACGTAAACACAATCTGATTATCTTCCATAAAATGGCCAATCATAGTGTATATTTCATTAAACTGACTGTTGAACTGCCAATGATATTGTCTGTGTAGTTATTCTCTAGGTGGCACAGCAAATATTCATCAGTCAATTAGATTCCAGCACATTGAACAGGGTGTGTTAATTAATTGTTGATTTCAGGACTGTTGGATTCTGTCAAACTGTTGAAGAGTAGTTATGGGATGAGAGTAAAAAAAAAATTGGTGTCAAAGCCTACAACAGATGTCAGCTCAGCTAACTGCAGTATACGTATTAAAGTGGAGACCAAGTGTGAAATGCAGGATGACAGTGCCCCTTCTTCCACAGTGGGTTTAACGCCTCCAGTTTAACTTCACCAGCAGGCCCATTTTGGCGGTATTAATGAAAGTGAAAACCTAAACAATCCAGGCAAATGGCTGCCATTAAATCAAGCACTATGGGATATTTTAATACAGAAGGGTGAAAAACTTGAGAGGCTGTGGCTCATGTATTCATTAAGTAATGATTCAGTTTTTTGTTTCTGCTGCAAACTTTTTTTGTGAATCCGAGAGATTTGCACTGGCATGAGAAGGTGTGAAAGATTGGAAGAACGTCTAGCCTCTTGAGCACATATAAAAAATATATAAATTGGACATTAGGCTCGAATCTCAAAAAACAGTGGATGGGGGGCCTACCACCCCTGGAGTCGTGAGTTCGAATCCAGGGTGTGTTGAGTGACTCCAGCCAGGCCTCCTAAGCAACCAAATTGGCCTGGTTGCTAGGGAGGGTAGAGTCACATGGGGTAACCTCCACGAGGTCGCGATTAGTAGTTCTCCCTCTCAGTGGGGTGCGTGGTAATGTGCGTGGATTGCGGAGATTAACATGCGGAGTCTCCGTGTTGTCATGCACAACGAACCATGTGATAAGATGTGCGGATTGACGGTCTCAGAAGCGGAGGCAACTGAGACTTGTCCTCCGCCACCCGGATTGAGGTGAGTAACCGCACCACCACGAGGACCTACTAAGTAGTGGGAATTGGGCATTCCAAATTGGGAAAAAAGGGGATAAAAAAAATACAATAAAAAAACAGTGGATGGACACGACTATCGGAAAATCTTAGCTGATACTATGCCTTGGCAGCAGGTACAACAGCGACTTATCAGTATTGTGATTAACTTTTTAAAATGTATGGAGACAATTAGGCTCTTTGATAATGTAATGGCAGAAAATATCAGGAGAATAACATCGCAGGAAATGCACATCCATTATTTAGGAAAGTATATTCAAAATGAGGTCATCACAATGATTGTATATGAAGCGTCATTTTAGACTATACACCTGATTTAAGCAAAATTGAGCAGATGACTATGATAGTCCATTTTGACATGATTGAAGAAAGTGTACATATAAGGGAGCATTTCCTGGAATTCATTCAGCCAAAAGATACCACAGGTGCTGGTATGACAGAATCGCTCATGTCAAAGCTAGAGGAGCTGGGCCTTGTTGTTGGGAACATGAGAGGGCAAGGCTACGATAATGGCATGAACATGAAGGGAAAACATAACTGAGTGCAGAACAGAGTTTGTGACATTAACCCCAAGGCATTTTTTGTTCAATGCACACACCTTAATTTGGTTGTCTCTTGTCTCCATGCTATTTAATGTTTTGGCACAATACAGGAGATTTTCAACTTTTTTGTGGCATCTATCTCTCGCTGGAAGGTGATTAAAGAGCACATACAACAAGCTAGACATGGACTTACCGTGAAACCTAAGTGATACAAGATGGAAAAGTAGGGTGGAGAATGTAAAGCTGATTTGCTATCAACTTGAAGTATACAATGCCTTGCTGTCAATCGCAAATGACTACTCTCACTGGAGCATGTGGCATGAAAAGCAGGTTAGATGCGAGTGGGACTGTTGTGAAAATTGTGTTCTCTTGTTGTCTGGTATAATATTCTCTTTGAGATCAATATAACCAGCAAGAAACTACAGGCAGAGGACTTTGATTTGTCTCAAGCAGCGATGCAACTTAATGCAACAAAACGGTTCTAAAATAAGTACCGCACGGATTGGACAGCTCATTTGAAAGGGTACTTTCCAGCGCTAGAGAACTAGCAAGCAAGGCCTGTTTCCAGTACAAACAGCTGTATGACCCTGAAAGAAGAGGAGGATGTTTTCAAATGAGGTACACGATGAGCCTGTCATTTACTCCCCCCCCAAAAAAAACTTTAGAGAAAATTTATTTAACCAGGTACCTGATTGTGCTTTGCAGTCAGTGTAGGAGTGCTTTTCTCAGGTTCAGGAGCACAGAGGCACGTTTAGTGTCTTGTATGACATCTCATCGATCAAGGAGAGGGAAGTGACAGCTCTTAAAGTAGGCAAAGCACCGGAGCAGGCCCTCACATAAGGAGATTCTAGTGATATTGATGTACTTGAGCTCTTTCAGGAACTGTGTGCTTTGTGTAGGTGCATTGACAGTGGATCTAATCCAACTGATGGACAATGGCATGACATCTGTTTTTACTAATGCCTTTGTGGCTTTACAGGTGCTTCTCACCATGCCAGTGACTGTTGTTGCTGGAGAATGCAGGTTCTCCAAACTAAAGTTGATCAAGAATTATTTGTGAACCACAATCAACCAGGAAAGGTTAAATGGACTTGCAGTTCTCTCAATTGAACAAGAACTGACAAACAAAATAAACCTTTCCGATGCCATCAAGACATTTGCAGCAATGAAAGCTCGAAGAGTCAACATTTAAAGGTAGGGATCTTTTTTTTATTTAATCAAGATGCACTGCATTTTCATATGATAAAATGGTTGTTTGAGTCTAAATCGCTTTGCATGTGATCTGTTTTCAGTTTGTAAATCGGTTTATTTTGCTGGTGTATTTAGTCTTTATTTTCTGCGTTTTGCAATGCATTGGGGATACACTATATTGCCAAAAGTATTCGCTCATCTGCCTTTAGACGCATATGAACTTAAGTGTCATCCCATTCTTAATCCATAGGGTTTAATATGACGTCGGCCCACCCTTTGCAGCTATAACAGCTTCAACTCTTCTGGGAAGGCTTTCCACAAGGTTTAGGAGTGTGTTTATGGGAATTTTTGACCATTCTTCCAGAAGCGCATTTGTGAGGTCAGACACTGATGTAGGATGAGAAGGCCTGGCTCGCAGTCTTCGCTCTAATTCATCCCAAAGGTGCTCTATCGGGTTGAGGTCAGGACTCTGTGCAGGCCAGTCAAGTTCTTCCACACCCAACTCGCTCATCCATGTCTTTATGGACCTTGCTTTGTGTACTGGTGCGCAGTCATGTTGGAACAGGAAGGGGCCATTCCCAAACTGTTCCCACAAAGTTGGGAGCATGGAATTGTCCAAAATCTCTCGGTATGCTGAAGCATTCAGAGTTGCTTTCACTGGAACTAAGGGGCCAAGCCCAGCTCCTGAAAAACAACCCCACACCATAATCCCCCCTCCACCAAACTTCACAGTTGGCACAATGCAGTCAGACAAGTACCGTTCTCCTGGCAACCGCCAAACCCAGACTCGTCCATCAGATTGCCAGATGGAGAAGCGTAATTCGTCACTCCAGAGAACGCGTCTCCACTGCTCTAGAGTCCAGTGGCGGCGTGCTTTACACCACTGCATCTGACGCTTTGCATTGCACTTGGTGATGTATGGCTTGGATGCAGCTGCTCGGCCATGGAAACCCATTCCATGAAGCTCTCTACGCACTGTTCTTGACCTAATCTGAAGGCCACATGAACTTTGGAGGTCTGTAGCGATTGACTCTGCAGAAAGTTGGCGACCTCTGCGCACTATGCTCCTCAGCATCCGCTGACCCCGCTCTGTCATTTTACGTGGCATACCACTTCGTGGCTGAGTTGCTGTCATTCCCAATCGTTTCCACTTTGTTATAATACCACTGACAGTTGACTGTGGAATATTTAGTAGCGAAGAAATTTCACGACTGGACTTGTTGCACAGGTGGCATCCTATCACAGTACCACGCTGGAATTCACTGAGCTCCTCAGAGCGGCCCATTCTTTCACAAATGTTTGTAGAAGCAGTCTGCATGCCTAGGTGCTTCATTTTATACACCTGTGGCCATGGAAGTGATTGGAACACCTGAATTCAATTATTTGGATGGGTGAGCGAATACTTTTGGCAATATAGTGTATGTTTTAGGGATATTGCATCTCTGTGTGTTTTTGTGTTCGTGCAGTATCTTGTATCTGCATGAAGTGATACAGTGGAAGTTCCATATGTGGGGCGTCAAAACAGTATCTTGCCAAAATGTATGGGACAGGCCTGCAGATAGCCACATATGTGAGATGGGCTGATGGGATGGGAAGTATAGCACAGGGAGCGATAGTTTTACTCACTAGGACAGTTAATTTTCAATGAGAGGAGTGAATGGTCATAAAATTTATAGCGGCAGCATGACACCAAACTGATGCAGAGCAAGAGAAGCGAAGAGCCCATCTTGTGAGGGTCGATTGTGCAAGGATCCGCCACTGACTCGACAACATCTGCATGACAGACAACACAAAATAAATAAGTGAAAATTCAAATTAAGAAATGTCTTTTGACTTAAGATCAAATCTGATCATACTGTACATACATTTTATAAATGAGGCCCCAAGTCTTTTGTGGGTGAAATAACCCTTTCAGTACACATATACTGTAGGTATTGAGTGTAGACATTAACATCGGTTAGTACACATCTAATGAAAGAAGCATGCTACCTCATTTGTAGAGTGGTAAATTCTCGTATTTAAGGGATTGATCTGGTAGCAGTACTGCATTAAGTCAAATCAGCCTTCAGAATTTCACATCGTTACTACACACACAAATAACAGATCATTTTGCCTATCTGCACTTTAGACACCTCAAGACCACCAAAAATGTCAGTGTCTGTTTCAAGATTGCACTTTTAAGAGCAGTGTGTGTGTTCCACATTCAGTGCACACAAAAATAAGCAGAATGTCACTGAGACTGAATCACATGATTTAGGACAAAAGTTGTTGCACAGCTTAGCAGCTCTTTATATAAGATGTGTGCAGTTTACTGGGTTATTGCAAACTTACCTGCACAATTCAGATCAAGAGGTCTAAATATAGCACCTCTGTAAAAGTGTTAAAGGAACTGTGCAGTACATGTCAGTAGATAACCTTGGCGCTCTCTCACTTTACAGGATTCTATGAGAGCTTCAGCGTGAATACCTTTTACAGATTTTGCTTGGCATTCTGAACTGATGCACAACTACAAGATGTACAGACTGGTGCATTTTAACTCTTTGCAGGATTCAAAGACATAGTAGCAAAGAAATACATCTCCCTAGATGTGTTGAAGTAAGCTATTGAATCATTTCCTTACACATATTTACATATGTACATGTGATATTTATTTACATTATTGCACTATGGGGAGTCCTGAAGCCAATTTAATTGTCCATGTGGAAAATGGCCTGAGGGTAAAAACAGATCTTGTGCATGGATGTCCTGGTGCTGAGTGCTCTGTAGCGCCGGCCAGAGGGCAAAAGTTCAAAAAGGGAGAGGGCAGGGTGTGTGGGGTCCAGAGTGATTCTACCTGCACGTTTTCTCACTCTGGAGACATACAGGTCTTGGAGGGTGGGCAGGGGGGCACCAATAATCCTCTCAGCAGTCCTGACTGTACGTTGTAATTTCCTTCTGTCTGATTTGGTGGCTGATCCAAACCAGACAGTTATAGATGTACACAGGACAGACTCAATGACAGCCGAGTAGTTTCTCCTGAAGTCCACTATCATCTCCACTGTTTTGAGCGTGTTCAGGTCAAGGTTGATGTGACCACACCAGACAGCCAGCTGTTCAACCTCCCTTCTGTAAGAAGACTCGTTGCCATCGCAGATAAGGCCGATGCAGACTAAATATTTATATAATTTAATCCCAGCATTTTGCACTTCAATAATCACACTGGGTTATATAACCAACGTCTCTTCTGAAAGTGTGAAACTATCGACAAAAACAAAGAACCAGAAATGCCTTAACGTCAAAATAAAAGTTTGATTAAAAATAAAAGATTGACGCATGAAATTTAACAAATTGTGACAAAAATATATTTTGTAAAATGTATTTTGTTATTATTATTATGCTGAACCAATGTCTCACAAGCAAGAATAGATAACTGTTCTATCTTTATTTGTTTGAAATGTGGATTGTCTAGACACAATTTTGATGATGAAATTGAATTATACACTAAAATGTAGAATTCAGAAAAAAAGGGAAAATGTGGAATTTGGAAAAAAATTACCGGTAAATAGAATTAAGAAAAAATAAGGGTCCAACTTAAAAAAAACTTGAAGCAATTTTAACTTAATTGAGCAACACTCAAAGGAAACATGATGTTGTTTTAATTTATTATCAGAGATTATTTAGTAGAGATGGGCCATCTCTATTAAAATGAATGGGAGAAATTGGAACGCTCAACCAAGGAGCTCTGAGCACCCAACGGATGTCGAAAGGAAGTCCCGCCTTACATTTAAAAGAGCCAATCACCTTTTAGATAAAGACATCGGCTGTTAATCAACTCTAGAACTTGCATGCGCATTAGCTATACAAGCTGGGAAAACTGTGATTTTAGCATAATATCAGAATGAGCTTTATTGCCGTGTTCTCACGTACACAAGGAATTTTTTTTGGTGATAGGAGAAACAAGTGCACACAGAACATTACAGTGAGAAACAGAAGAGTATAAATAGACATACAAATAATGGGACATATAACAGAACAGAACAGAATAGAGTATGTACATGTGGTAATGTATGTGCAAAGTAGGGGTATGTAAAGTTATTGAATTATATATGTGAATTTACATATGTACATGAGATATGTATTTACATGATTGCACTATGGGGGAGTCCTGAGGCAGTTTAATAGTTCATGAGGAAAATGGCCTGAGGGTAAAAACTGTTCTTGTGCCTGGATGTCCTGGAGCTCAGTTCTCTGGAGTGCCGGCCAAAGGGCCACAGTTCAAAGAGGGAGTGGGCAGGGTGTGTGGGGTCAAGTGTGGGGTGAGTGATTCTACCTGCACATTTCCTCACTCTGGAGATGTATAGGTCTTGGAGGGTGGGCGGGGGCACCAATAATCCTCTCAGCAGTCCTGACTGTCCATTGTAGTTTCCATCTGTCTAATTTGGTGGCTGAACCAAACCAGACAGTCATAGATGTACACAGGACAGACTCAGTGATGGCTTACTAGAACTGTGGCTCCTGTGGCAGGTTGAACTTCCGCAGCTGAAGGAAGTACAATGGAGTCTATGTGGGTGTCCCACTTCAGGTCCTGAGAGATGGTAGAGCCCAAGAACCTGAATGACTCCACTGCTGCCACAATGCTGTTCAGGATGGTGGTGGGGGGGTATTTCTCCTGAAGTCCATTATCATCTCCACTGTTTTGAATGTGTTCAGCTCAAGGTTGTTGTGACCACACCAGACAGCCAGCTGATCAACCTCCTGTCTGTATGCAGATGTGTCACCATTGCGGATGAGTCAGATGACCGTGGTGTCATCTGCAAACTTCAGGAGCTTGACAGTGGGGTCTTTTGCAGTGCAGTAATTTGTGTACAGGAAGAAGAGCAGTGGAGAGAGAACGCATCCCTGAGGAGCACCAGTGCTAATAGTGAGGGTCCCGGATGTGTTTCACCAGTCTCACTAGCTGCTGCCTGTCAGAAAGCTGGTGATCCATTGACAAATTGGGTTGGGCCGGGTCAGTTTGGTTGAGAGAAGATCAGGCATGATGGTATTGAAGGCTGAACTGAAGCCCACAAATAGGATCCTTGCATAAGTCCCAGGTCTGTCGAGGTGTTGCAAGATATAATGCAGTCCCATATTGACAGCATCATCCA
Organism: Myxocyprinus asiaticus; assembly: GCF_019703515.2. Classification (NCBI taxonomy): domain Eukaryota; kingdom Metazoa; phylum Chordata; class Actinopteri; order Cypriniformes; family Catostomidae; genus Myxocyprinus; species Myxocyprinus asiaticus. Next base: position 45,346,163 of record NC_059367.1, read on the forward strand.
CAGACCTGTTTGCTCAGTAAGCAAACTAAAGGGAGTCCAGCAGGGGTCCAGTGATGTCCTTCAGGTAGGCCAAAACCAGTCTCTCAAATGACTTCATGACCACAGACATGAGAGTGACAGGTCTGTAGCCATTAAGTCCTTTGATTTTGGGTTTTTTGGGGACTGTAATGATGGAGGGTTTGAAGCAGCAGGGAACGTCACACTGCTCCAGTGATCTACTGAAGATCTGTGTGAAGATGGGGGCCAGTTGGTCAGCGCAGACTTTCAGACAGGCAGTTGAAACACCGTCTGGGCCTGAAGCTTTCCTAGTATTTTGTTTCCGAAAGACCCGGCACACATCTTCCTCACAGATCATAAGTGCAGATTGAGCAGCAGGAGGCAGGAGGAGGGGGGTTCCAGGAGGTGTTGGTGTGTGTGAAGTAAAGATCAGAGTGGGGGAGGGGTGTGAGACTGGGCTTTTCAAACCTGCAGTAAAACACGTTCAGTTCATCAGCCATTAGTTGACTCTCTACAGAGTGAGGGAGAGGTGTCATGTAGGATCGTTGGCTGAAAACTGTTTTTTCAGCTTTTCAGAGTAGCTTTTTTAGCCACTCTGATTTCCTTAGTTTTCCTGGCCTGGTTGTACAATATTTTATCTGTAAGCATCCTCTTTGGCATGACGAAGCTGTATGAGTTTTCCTGTAAACCATGGTTTATAGTTATTGAATTATAAAAATGTTCTAGTAGGGATGCACATATCCTCACAGAAACTGATATATGATGTCACAGTATCTGTGAGCTCGTCCAGGTCTGTGGCTGCAGCCTCAAAAACACTCCAATCAGTGCAAAGCAGGCTTGTAGTTCCAGCTCTGCTTCATTGGTCCATCTCTTTACAGTCCTTACTACAAGCTTAGCTGATTTTAGTTTTTGCTTGTAGGTTGGGAGAAGATGAACCAGAGAGTCCTAAAGCTGCACATGGGACAGAGCGATATGCATCCTTTACAGTGGTGTAGCAGTAGTCCAGTATATTTCTGTCTCTGGTGGGGCATGTGAGGTGTTGTTTGTATTTTGGCAGTTCACAGGTGAGGTTAGCTTTATTAAAATTTCCTAAATAATAATAAGGGAGTCCGGGTGTGGTTGCTCCGTGTCTGTGATGTGATCAGCCAGCTGTTGCAACACTGCATTCACGCATGCTTGTGGCAGGATATAAACACTCACCAGAATGAACAAGGAAAACTCCCGCAGTGAGTAGAAAGGCTTACGGTTGATGAAGAGCGCTTCTAAATTAGGACAGCACATCTTCTTCAATGCTGTTACATCTGTACACCAACTTTCGTTCATGTAAAAGCATGTTCCACCGCCTCTCGTTTTCCCTGATGATTCCACAATGCGATCCGCTCTGAACAGCTGGAAGCCCGGCAGATAAAACGCACTGTCTGGGATGGCTTCATTCAGCCAGGTTTCCGTGAAACACAGAGCAGCGGAAAAGAATCACAATTTATGATTCTAGTATTGTCAGATTTTATTGCTGATTTGAAATATGTTCTTTGATCATAATCTTGACCAACCGTTTTTGAGATTTTGTCCTTTCTCCATTCAAGTAGATAGGAGTTGCACTGGCATGACTGGAATTAGCCTCCCGAGAGCATTCCAAAGATGGCGGACAAGACTTTTTTTATTATTTACATTGAAATGTAACAGTTTAATAGGCTAAAAAGTGTGTTCAGTAACATATTACCTATTATTTCTGTGATATTGAAATTGGTATTGAGAATCTTGAAATTTTACTGAAATCGTTACAGACTACTGAAATTTTGGTATTGTGACAACACTACTGGTATGTATATCTGCAGTGGTGTTGAATTTGAAACTCCTGTGTCTAAAATAAAATTTGATTTTACAAGATTTTTTTTTTGTCAAGCTATGTTCATACTATAGGAATGGATGAGCACTTACATGCATTAATAATAAAGATAAAATGGTTCTTTATTCAGTGTTTGTACTGGAGGACTTGCTATTAGACCATTTGCTAAACAGTATTCATACAATACTGATGACAAATGCCTATTTTGTGCCTATACTTGGCAGTTATTTTGAAAGTTAACCTTCCATATTGTTTGAGGTGTCTGCTGTGACATGTAATTTAATAACCAATTTGCTTGAACAATCGTTTATCTTTTAAATGTGATTTTAACCCTTTCTCTTACAACATTAGTCCAGTTGTTTAAAGGTTCATGAAACCCTAACACACATTTTTTAAGATGTTAACAGATATGTACAGGTTGAACATCTTTGAAAATAATTATAGCACCCATTATGTTTATTGTTATGGGTAAAGTAGTTATTTTTTTAAAAATGTTTTAAAGCCATTTTGTTCTTCTGGTTTAAAAAACAAAACTTGAAGCAACTTCATCATTCAATTCTGAGCAATTCTCCACATTATTCATAAAAAGGAACGCCTGTCCATTCAGTCACTGCCTCATGCATGAGCTCACATCACTATGGGTGTTTTTCATTTCTTAAATTGTGCATCCTCGTTTCCTCGCTCCTCTGTCCTCCAGGCCCTGACCTGGAAACCGATCATGAGGGATGTATCAATTCTCTAAATGCACTGTTGGGCCTCATGTATTCAGATAGAAGACAAAGGCAGACCTAACACAGTCGTAAAAACCTAACTCAAGCCGCCATCCACCAAGTCGTAAATCTTACTGATAAAAATCGTGCCAAAATCAAACAAAGGGAGTCCAAAACAGACTACAAATCCCATGAAGCCTTGCTCACTAAAGGATCGAACTCTCAACTCCTATTGGATGAGGCACACAACAGTATGTCCCTCAAACCATGACATCATCAGGAGTAGAAATATCTCTGAAATGCTTCCGGGATTTGCTTCCAGCAACTTAGTTCACCGAGTATAGACGTAGCTCATCGCTGCTCTCAGGTGCAACCTCGTGGCACAAGGATGTAACTTCTGACTTGAAACTGCGGCCATACAATCTCCATCTCGCTGGACGAGTTGAGATTACTCTGTGTTCAACCGAACACTCTAACGGATCCGAAGGAGACCACTGAGCAATCCGCATCTTCATCCGTTTGCCTGCAGAAGTGAAGAGATTAAAGATTTCTCTTCCATCTTCAATCAAGTCAACACTTCTGAGTTCTCCGCCAGCCCGCCGAGAATCAACAGCCATGCCCACCAACAGAGCGAGGAAACGGCCTCCCATTATCACACGAGCCTCAAGGAACCGGGTCGGAGTTAAAGGACGGAGGGACACACATTCTACCTGTGTCCTCATGCGATTCAAGTAAGAGGTTTACGTCTGGGCAGAGATAGAATATTATAGTGTGTTATTCTTGTGTTTCAAGGTTTTTGCTTGTACAGTTCACGGACGGCCATGTCCGCTCATTATTAATACTCAGGGTATTAATTATCACAAATTTGTTTTGCTGTATTGTGGTCCAACCAAATTGGACTGTTGTGCATTTTCGCCATCGCGGGTGAAACCAACAAACTGAGTTATCCATTAAAGAGTCAAAGAACGCAGGACTTTTACAAACCGTCCACCGCGTCTTTGAGCGATAAACTAACAGTTGCTTTCTCTCCCACGATCGCGAAATCGGCTTTAGGGCCGTCACTTTATTCTCTCTCTCTCGTATTAACCACACACACACACACACACACACACACACACTCGCTCTCTCTCACACACCCTCATGTGTTATAGAATTATTTTTATATCCATATCTAATCATATCACTGTTTAGTTTGTAGTTGTAAGTTGGAAGTTTATTGACTGCATTATATTAATTATTAATTGATATTACTGCATAAATAAACTTTGTTTATATTACAAAGAGAAGTGTTTTGGTTTGTTTTGCATACGCCTGTGTCATGCTGATGGGATGTCAGTGCTCGGATTCAAGCTTTCATTCATTGTTTTTTTTCTATAAATAAACCATCATAGTCACATACTTCAACAGTGCATATTGAATTATTAGGTTTTATTATGAAAATATCAATGAATCAAGTTTCAACAACATAACAGAAAGCGCTCCATTGTAATGCAGCTGTGCGTAGACAGCGCTTTGAATTGATGCAAGGGACCATCGATATTTTACACTGGTGTGTATAAATGGGTAGTTTATATTGTATGTGCTTTTCCCACTGTAATCCCAGAAATGTTGAATTCTTTCCCCTGTGTTGACTTGTTAGGTTCCATCCTATGACATTTGTTCTCCGGTCTGTTCACGCACATGCGCACATTAAAAAAACCTGTTAGAATGCTGCTTATATGCTTATATGACCACATAAGCAGCTTTCTCTGGGTTCTCCCAGATTCTGGGTTCTCCCAGAGAAACTTAACACACCTAGGTGTGTTAAATTGCTTTCTCTTAATCCCTTTAACAGCGTAAGGAAATTGGTGTTCTCGTTAACATGACGTTTCAGAATACCACTTTCTGCAAAAACCCTGGAATAAACCATTTTCTTAAATACATGTAAGTGTGGTCAGTGATTTGTTGTGCTTGACACCCATCCCACCCCACCCACCCTCCCACCTTTTTACATCTTTTCACGCCCATTTCACAAGCCTTTTTTGACTGTGTGAATGATTGGTGCTGAACTAATGACACATTGGCCCCGTTTACTCCTGGTATTAAGATGCATTTTTCGTGATCCAATCACAAGCAGTCAATGCTAAATACAGGTGGGAACGTCTCCAAAACATTTTGTGATCGGATCACTGAAACCACATATGGAGGTGGTCAAAAGGCATGCGAAGCGCAACCAGTCAGTTAACCGCTGCACTACAACAAGATTTTAAACTTTGCCTCTTACGAGGAACTAGAAAAAAAATAACCATCTGATCTGAAAATTTGAAAATGTGAATACAAACACAAGCCCAAAAACTTCACAGAACTTTTTCATTGTGTCTGATATTGAACACAGTGAGCCTGTTTTCCCCCAATGTTTATTTTTCTCCATTAACCAACATCTTATGGAGTTTTGTTCCTTGCCACAGTAGCCTTTAGCTTGCTCGCTGGGGGTCTAAACTTAAATATGATTTGCCTAATTATTTATTATAAGGCACAATTTACAATCACAGTTTTAACAAACCGCACAATGAAGACATAACAGAAACTGAAGCTGTAATATCTGTAAAAGCATAATTTTCTGTAAAGCTGATTTGAATTGATGTGTGTTGTGAAAAGCACTGTACAAATAAAAATGACTTGACATCGGAAGCTGAACTAACACAGGTAATCCACTAAAACAACGGATAATTTTTGTCTAAATGTTGCATTTGTGCTTGGAATAAATTTCATCTGCATCTGGGAGAAACAGCGCGCCAGTTGACTTTTTCCAAAGTCTTTCTAGCAAGTCAGCCCACTGTCGGCCATCTTTGGGATGCTCTCGGGAGGCTATTTCCAGTCATGACAGTGCACCGCCTATCTACTTGAATGGGGAAACACAGAAATCTCATAAACGGTTAGTCAAGATTACGATCAAAGTATATGTTTCAAATCAGCAATAAAATCTGACAACACTGGAATCACATATTCCAATTACCTCAGATAACGCTAAAAAAACTAATTTTTCTTAAATGCTGATGGGTCGCAGAACCATATTACCCACGACAAAGTGGCTGTTAGAACCAGAACACATAGCAGGAATTGCAACCAAACTGAAATGTAATCAATCCAAAGTGAAACAATACTATGACAGGGGCTCCAAAAAACTGCCTGAGCTGGAACCAAGAGATGAAGTACGGCTAAAAGGCGGCACACTGGAAACCAGCAAAAGTCATCAAACCATGTCCAGAGCCACACTCATACATTCTGGAAGCCGAAGGGCAAAAGTTGAGAAGGAATAGGAGACATCTAATAAAGACAAAGGACAAAAAGGTAGGAAGAATCACAGAAAGAGACACATGAAAGAGAAAAGCCACAAGAACTTGAAATGTCACAAGTACCACATAATGAAAGCCAAGGACCACAAGCAGAAAATAAAGTGAAAACACAAGAAAGCACTCAGTCTCACATCGAGAGAAGAAACCCTGTTAGAGAGCATAAAGCAATACAAAAAACTGACCTTTAACACTGACAAAACCTGTTTTGTGACAGTAAAAAAATCTAACTCATTTATTAAATGTTCTTTTTCCATTAAAATAAATTTCTCTTTAAAAAGGGAAGATGTAATGCTAAAGCAGTGTTGGGCCTCATGTACTCAGATATGAGACAAAGGCAGGCCTACATACAGTCATAAAGCCTGACTGAGGCCTACATACAGCCTGATAACAACCGCGCCAAAATCAAACAAAGGGAGTCCTAAACAGACTACAGATCCCATGAAGCCTTGCTCAATTTACACCTACAGTATGTGTGAAATTCTGAAGGATCGAACTGTCAACTCCTATTGGTGAGGCGCACGACAGAACGCGTCCCTCAACCATGACGCCATCGGGAGTATAAAAACCTCAGAGATCTTTGTGGGCATTGCTTCCAGCGACAGTATGTGCCACGTCTAGATGCAGCTCTGCTGCTCCCACGTGTAGCCTCATTTCCCAAGGAAGTAACACACGTACCTGAAACTTTGGCCATACAATCTCCATCTCGCTGGATGAGTTGAGATTTCTCCGTGTTCCACTAAGCACGCTAACGGATCCGAAGGAGACCGCCGATCAATCCGCGTCTTCACCTATTTGCCTGTAGAGGTAAAGAAAGAAGATTTCTCTTGCCTCTTCAACCGAGTTGACTTCTCTGCTGATTTCTCTGCCAACCCGCCGATAATCAGCCGCCGTACCGCCTGCCGACAGAGCAAGAAAACGGCCTCCCATCATCACCTGAGCTTCGAGGAACTGAGTCAAACGACAGACAAACACACATTCTACCCGTGTCCTCACACGATTCAAGTAAGTGGTTTACGTCTGGGCAGAGATAGAATATTATAGGGTGTTATTCTTGTGTATCAAGGTTATTGCCTGTACAGTTTACGGACCGCTCATTGCTGCTAACAATTCTCAAGGTATTACTGTCATGTACTGTTACCACGAATGAGATTTGCTGTGTTGTTGTCCAACCACGTTGGATTGTTGAGTTTATCAATTAAAGAACCAAAGACCACGATGGATGGATTACAAGCCGTTCACGGCTTCTCTGAGTGATAAACTCACTTCTCTCCTACGATCGTGAAAACTGGCTTCGGTGCCGTCACTCTGTTCTTTCTCTCTCGTACTAACCGCACACACGTGACCCCTCACAAACATACCCGCACACACATTTGGCGAGTAGATAACTTGGCGATAAAGCTGAGTTTTGTCCCTAAGTTATCGTACAAGCTGAGACACGTGCCAAAAAGGCAGATGCCATTAACCAGTCTCTCTCCGCCCACATTCACGGCCATATTCTCTGGCCGGAAACCTCGCATGACGTACTCTCCACGAGAGCCACGTGCACCATTTTGTGTGTGCCACTCCTTACACACACACACCTATTCACACACACACCTTCCTCTCATGTATTATAGGCTTATTTGTTACCATATCCATACCTTTGTTACTATATCTAATCATGTTACTGTTTAGTTTGTAGTTGGAAGTCGGAAGTTTATTGACTGCATTGTACTGATTATTAATAGATGTTACTGCATCAATAAATTTTGTTATACTTTAAAGAGAAGTGTTTTGGTATTACTTTGCATGCACCTGTGCCAAGGGCTGGCAGGGGATGTCAGTGCTCGGATTCAAGCCTTCACTGTTTTCCTTTTGAATGTAAATTGAACTCTCTGGATGTCGACTTTCCTAAGAGAACAATCCTATAGTGAGACTGCTATAATGTCTGGTTATTAGTCCCTGATTCCAGGGTGATTCTTAATACCTGGCGATATTAATCTTTATTAATATTCTATTGATTTTGATACTTATCTTTGATGATTGTTGATTTGAAGGATCAGTAAGCTAGTGTTAATTCTAATCAATGTTCTATTGATTTTAATAATTATCTTTGATAATAGTTAACATTCTGTTGAATTTGATAATTGATGGTTATATTTGATAATAATTAATATTCTATTGAATTTGATAATTGATGGTCGTCTTTGATGATTGTTGATTTAAAGGATTAAAAAGCTAATATTGATTCTAATTAATGTTCTATTGATTTTAATAATTAATAATTATCTTTAATCAATATTAATTATTGCTAATAACCAAACCTGCTCCTGAATGAAGTGCCCAACAGCAGTGTCATGTCATAAGATGGAAGCACAAGCCTATTTTCATAAAGCATTCTGTTGTTCTGCACAATAGTCATGCAGGTGTGTTCTTTTTTTTGTGATTAAAATGTTTTATTGATTCAGCTATTAAACAATGAAAAACAAAACACACAAACAGAATCAACATTTAACCCTCACAATTGCCTTGCCCCCCCCACCCCCAATCCCCAACCCGAAACCCAACAACACCCCAGTGGTCACACAACCATAGACACAAACAAAAACTAAACAAACAAAAATAATATATAATAAACACATACATCCACTACACCTCTCTCTCCACTGTCCCTCCCCGAGAGCCCTCCAAAAACTACCTAGTCTTCTGGATGCCCCCTCCTCAAAAGCTGCCACCCTGCCCATCTCCGAACACCACTCCTGAAATGGGGGCACTCCAGCCGACTTCCAACCCTTTAAATTATCTGTCTGGCAATCATAATACTAGTTAGGACCCAGTCTTTTACGTGCTTATTCTCACATATTAATGACCGCCCCATCACCTAAAATACAGAGTCTGGGGCCAAATAAAATCTGAGAGCCCAATACCTCACACATAAAACTCTGAATCCTCAACCAAAATTCTTGGATTTTAACACATCCCCAAAAGACATGGGTTGTGTCTCCATCTTCTGATTGACATCGCCAGCAGGTGGGTGTGTCTTTAAGACCAAGCCTATGCAATCTAGAGGGGGTCCAATAGACTATGTAAAATCTTGAATTACATAAGGCTAACCCTTGACTTGATGTTATTTAGAATCCTAGCCCACATTCCTTCCTCCAATACCAAGTTTAGATCTTCCTCCCATAATCTCTTAAGAGAAGTTGAAGTTCCATCCCCCAGACTCTGAATTAGCAGGGAGTAACACACAGATGCCTCATGACCTTTTCCAAAAGCAGAATCACCACTCCCAGTGTATCTGCTGCTTTAGGGGGGTGTAAACTACTCCCAAAAACAGTACAGAGCAGGTGGCACAGCTGTAAATACTTCTAGAACTGAGATCTGGGAATCCCAAAAAGTTGAACCAAATTTTGAAAGGATCTCAACACTGCACTCTCATATAGGTCACCGAGTGTAGTAACCCCCCTCACAATCCACTCTGACCGGCAAAAAGGGGACTTGTTGATACATAATTTGGGGTTCAGCCATATGCTCGAGGCAACATTTAAATAAATGTCTGAATTAAACACACTGGACACTTTTGTCCATACCGAGTGCAAATGCGAGACAACGGGGTGTAACTTAACTTCTCCGATTAGCGAAATAGGGGAAAGAGCTTCCTGTTCAATACAAAACCAGGGAGGGGCTCTCTCAGGTGGAAGTGATCAATGAGCCAAATGTCTGAGACCAAATGCATAATAATAAAACAAAGTCTTGGGTAGGCCTAGCCCATCAATCGGCCTATGCAACTTATTAAAATGTAATTTAGGACACTTACCATTTCAAATGAAGGACATCGCTATGCTATCAAATTGCTTGAAATAAGAGAGAGGGACATCTACAGGGAGAGATTGTAGCAGGTAGTTACATTTTGGAATATAATTCATTTTAATAACATTAACCTTCCCAATCATAGATGAATGCAATGAAGCCCACCTGCCCACATCGCTCAAAAACCTTTTTATTAAGGGGTCAAAATTAACTAACGAAATCAGACAAATTTGCTGGGAATAAAATGCCCAAATACTTAATGCCCTGTTTGGGCCACTGAAAGGCACCAGGCTAAAAAGCCATTACTGGGCAGTACACTGTCAGAGCCAAAGCTTCGGATTTACACCAATTGACTCTGTATCCTGAGAATTTAGAAAAGGAATTAATAATTCTGTGAAGGCAAGGCATAGATCTAGTGGGGTTGGAAATATCATCAGCGTAAAGCAAAAGCTTGTGCGCCACACCTCCCCTCACCACCCCTAGAAAATCATCTTCCCTTCTTATCGCGACTGCTAATGGTTCCAGGGCAAGACAGAACAATAGTGGGTAATGAGAGCAACCCTGATGGGTGCCCCTATCCAGAGTAAAATAATCTGAAATTAATCCATTTGTTTGTACCGCTGCTACCAGTTGTCTATAAAGTAACTTAATCCTTCAAATAAAATTATTCCCGAACCCATATATTTCCAAAATCTTAAAAAGATAATCCCATTCTACCATATCAAATGCCATTTCGGCATCAAGTGTGATGGCAGCGACCAGAGTCTGATAATTTGCCACTGACCACATGATATTGATGAAACGCCTAATGTTATCATAAAAGCTGCGGCCCCGAATAAACCCCATCTGATCTATATGTATAAGAGATGTCATAACTTTACTTAATCGGTTAGTCAGAATGTTTGACAATATTTTAATGTCTAGCTGGATCAGGGAAATTGGATGGTAACTTTTACACTCGCTTGGATCTTTGTCCTTTATAAGTATTAGACTGATCCAGGCTTGTGTCATGGTTGGCGGAAGCTTTCCATTCTTTAATGATTCCATATAAACTTCTAGCAAAAGTGGAGCCAATTCTGTAGCATAAGATCTAAAAATTCAGCGGCAAAGCCGTCTGGCCCTGGAGTCTTGCCTGTAGGCAAGGCCTTAATTACCTCGTCAATTTTTTGCTCAGTCATCAGTTTAGGGAGTTCTAATGGTTCCACAAAGTTTCTAATATCCTCATTAGTAGACAAAGACGTGGATCTACAAAGATAGAATTCTTTAAAAGCATTATTAATATCAATGGCCGAGGTAAAAATTTCACCACCAGCAGATTTCATGGTAGAAAAAGACTCTCTCTGCTTTATATATCTAGCCAAAAGCTTCCCTGCTTTGTACCCCAACTCAAAATATGACTGTCATGGCCTGAATAGCCAAAACTCCACCTTCCATGACAAAATAGTATTATATCTGTATTTCAATCGGGTCAATTCTCTGAGGCCATAAGACGACATTCTGCGTTTCAGCTCTGCCTCAGCACTTTTAATATTTCCTTCCAACTCCACAAGTTCTTGTGCTTTGGACTTTTTGATGAATGAGGCATACTATATGATCTGACCGCTAAGAACCGCCTTAAGTGCCTCCCAAGCCACGCCCACAGAGGATCCTGAAGACCAGTTCGTCTCCATATAAATATTAATTTAATTAATTTCAACATTTGTTGGAATTCAAGATTTTGCAAAAGGGATACATTAAAGCACTAACTATATGATTTATTTTTCTCCGTATGTGACAACACCTCTAAACTCAACAGGGCGTGAGCCGAGACTAAAATGTTTCCAATTGAGCAATCCACAACAGATTAAATGAGGGGCTTATATATACAGGTGCATCTCAATAAATTAGAATGTCGTGGAAAAGTTCATTTATTTCAGTAATTCAACTCAAATTGTGAAACTCGTGTATTAAATAAATTCAATGCACACAGACTGAAGTAGTTTAAGTCTTTGGTTCTTTTATTTGTGTTGATTTTGGCTCACATTTAACAAAAACCCACCAATTCACTATCTCAACAAATTAGAATACATCATAAGACCAATAAAAAAACATTTTTAGTGAATTGTTGGCCTTCTGGAAAGTATGTTCATTTACTGTATATGTACTCAATACTTGGTAGGGGCTCCTTTTGCTTTAATTACTGCCTCAATTCGGCGTGGCATGGAGGTGATCAGTTTGTGGCACTGCTGAGGTGGTATGGAAGCCCAGGTTTCTTTGACAGTGGCCTTCAGCTCATCTGCATTTTTTGGTCTCTTGTTTCTCATTTTCCTCTTGACAATACCCCATAGATTCTCTATGGGGTTCAGGTCTGGTGAGTTTGCTGGCCAGTCAAGCACACCAACACCTTGGTCATTTAACCAACTTTTGGTGCTTTTGGCAGTGTGGGCAGGTGCCAAATCCTGCTGGAAAATGAAATCAGCATCTTTCAGCAGAAGTGCTCCAAAATTTCTTGGTAAACAGGTGCAGTGACTTTAGTTTTCAAAAAACACAATGGACCAACACCAGCAGATGACATTGCACCCCAAATCATCACAGACTGTGGAAACTTAACACTGGCCTTCAAGCAACTTGGGCTATGAGCTTCTCCACCCGTCCTCCAGACTATAGGACCTTGGTTTCCAAATGAAATACAAAACTTACTCTCATCTGAAAAGAGGACTTTGGACCACTGGGCAACAGTCCAGTTCTTCTTCTCCTTAGCCCAGGTAAGATGCCTCTGACGTTGTCTGTGGTTCAGGAGTGGCTTAACAAGAGGAATACGACAACTGTAGCCAAATTCCTTGACACGTCTGTGTGTGGTGGCTCTTGATGCCTTGACCCCAGCCTCAGTCCATTCCTTGTGAAGTTCACCCAAATTCTTGAATCGATTTTGCTGGACAATCATAAGGCTGCGGTTCTCTCAGTTGGTTGTGCATCTTTTTCTTCCACACTTTTTCCTTCCACTCAACTTTCTGTTAACATGCTTGGATACAGCACTCTGTGAACAGCCAGCTTCTTTGGCAATGAATGTTTGTGGCTTACCCTCCTTGTGAAGGGTGTCAATGATTGTCTTCTGGACAACTGTCAGATCAGCAGTCTTCCCCATGATTGTGTAGCCTAGTGAACCAAACTGAGAGACCATTTTGAAGGCTCAGGAAACCTTTGCAGGTGTTTTGAGTTGATTAGCTGATTGGCATGTCAAAATATTCTAATTTTTTGAGATAGTGAATTGGTGGGTTTTTGTTAAATGAGAGCCAAAATCATCACAATTAAAAGAACCAAAGACTTAAACTACTTCAGTCTGTGTGCATTGAATTTATTTAATACACGAGTTTCACAATTTGAGTTGAATTACTGAAATAAATGAACTTTTCCACGACATTCTAATTTATTGAGATGCACCTGTATATATAAAAAAATCTATTCTAAAATAGATCTTATGGACTGATGAAAAACATTTATAGTCCATACCAGATGGGTTCAAAAGTCTCCAAATATCTGTAAGACAAAGATTTTTACACATCCTGTGAAGCGTCAATGTTGCTCTAGGGGACTTACACACTTTTGCTTCACTATGATCAAGGACTGAGTCCATCAAAAGATTAAAGTCTCCTCCCAATATTATATCATGAGGGGTGCCAGTGGCTTGCAACATCCCTTCAAGATCTATAAAAAAAAAAGCCCTGATCATCAACGTTAGGTGCGTAAATATTAGCCAAAATCAACCTTTGCCACTGAATTTCTGCTAAAACAATAATGACTCTTCCTAATTTATCTTTAATCTGTTTGAGACCTTGGAATTGTAGATTCTTACTTATCAATGTAACGACTCCCCTGCTCTTACTTGAGCCAGCACTAAAGAAATCATGTCCACCCTATATCTTCCCAAAATGTTCAGCTTCCTGTGGGGAAAGATGTGTTTCTTGAAGAAATGCTATATCATATTTCTTACGTTTAAAAAGAGAAATAACTTTCCTTCTTTATATGGGGTGCCCCAACCCATTCACATTCCATGTGGAGAGAGATAATCCACTCAATATTAACATTTGACATATTAGAAAAAATAGATTGTGTGTCAAAAACAAGATTATAAAGACCAATTTCCAACAGTAGTGCAACAATCAAACCCCGAACTTACCCCGAACCAAACAAACAGAAAAAAAGAAAAACGTGACCATTAACCCCCACTCACGACAGCGCCAACTAAACTCCATGCCTCTAAACTCAAAAAGTCCATATACGCCTACGAGAGTCCCTGCGACAACTTTGCCGTTGGATTGCTCAAGTCCGGTGCTTCTATACAAATTTTGTGAGACAGAATTACATAGAAGAAATCTATAAAACAAACTCCAGCCAATAGGCAGAATAAACACAAAGAACATGTAGATTCATCCACATACTGTCCCGAAGGTGTGTTATTCCACAAAACAAGCTCCAGCCTCTAGCAGAACCAACACACATGCACACACACACACACACAAAACATTCAGTTTCCTCGGGCAGTCAAACAAATGCTCAGTGAGCCGGCTGTTTCATGAGTGCAACAGATGACCTAATCCATCCAATGTCCTGCAAAAAAATATTCCTCTAAACAAACTCCATCCAATAGGCAGAATAAACACAAAGAACGAGCAGATTCATCCACAACTGACCCGAAGGAGTGTTATTCCACAAAACAAACTCCAGTCGCTAGGTGGAGCCATCACAAGAAGAAACAAAAAAAAGGTGCCCAGTTTCCTCGAACAGTCAAGTGAATGTTCAACGAGTCAAGCTCACTCAGGAGCAACATGAAAATCACCAAAATATTAATTCATTTTTATTTATCAATCACACATTATACATTTGCACATATACAGTGAAATTCTTTTTTTTTCACATATCCCAGCTAAGCTGGGGTCAGAGTGCAGGGTCAGCCATGACACGGCACCCCTAGAGCAGATAGGGTCAAGGGCCTTGCTCAAGGGACCAACGGTGGCATCTTGGCGGTGCTGGGGCTTGAACCCCCGACCTTCTGATCAGTATCCCAGAGCCTTAACCACTGAGCCACCCCCGTGTAGTAATAACTCATTCCAAATAACTCATTCCATTGACTTTATGAAAGACATCGATTGTTGTGGGCATGTAAATACTTTGCAGCCATCTTTAGTATCTATTCTCAATTTGGCCGGGAACATCAGTGCAAAAGCGACCTTCCGTTGAAGTAAGAGTTTCTTGTATTCCTTGAATCGATCACATTTCTCTCGTCGAATACGCAAAGTATGGGAACAAGAAAATGCTGTGGTTCTTCCAAGAAAGCTTTCCTTTACTCCTCACATAACACGAGATCTTTATCGATGATCTCAGAAATGTGGTATCAGCTTGAGCACGTAAGTGTCTTTTAATGTCACCAGAGCCCGAGGATTTTGAATTCTTTGACATGTTTTCTTCATAGAACAGTTATGAAACAGAGTGTATCGAATCTCACAGTTTAGGACACAGAAAGAATTAAAAACTAGCAAAGTGGGCAGAGCTCGCCGTTCACACGTCCGACCCCCGCATGGCGTCACGCGACTCTGTGCAGGTGTGTTCTTTACAAATACAAGCCAGCTTTCCCACTGACTTGAGAACTGAATGATGATCTTAATTCACTTACTTGTGCTTTACATTCCAAGATACCTCAGAAAAATGCCTGCATTAAAAAATATGAATAAACTCCAGCCACTCTCTCCGCATCCGTTGCCCATTTCATTCGGAAGTGTTCACTTCTGGAGCCATTAAGCCGTGAAATGCCTCGAATACAACTGCGAATTCGCTGTTATTCCTCCTCCTTTGGGAAATACAAAAATTAATGCCAGTCGGCTCCTAACCAAGGCAGTTTGTGGTATGGAACAGGGTTTTAGAGGGAAACAGTTACAAATAGACCTCTTCACCATCTCTGCATTTATTGTTTCAACTGATGCCAGGTTTCTGTACATGCCAGGCTCATGAAGGGGAAAGGTTAAAACGGACCAAAACCTTTTGACTATTGGCTGAACTGTCGAGCAGCCTTTCAAACATCAGCAGAGAAGACTCAGTCATATTAGCAAATTATGAAAAATAGTAATAATAAAATAAGCAAATTATGATATTGTGATTAAAGATTATGAGACCAATTTTATTTTTTATTTTTAATAATAAAACAATATGCATGAATGAATCATTCACAATAAGAAAAGTAACATGCATTAAGAAAATAAATAGGGTCACTGACTTTAAAGCTAAATTGAGGTCTGGCCTTTGATTTTTATCCAGAGTATGATTTATGTCCACAATTAGGGTCATACTGAATATTACTGCAAAGGCTATGACCAAATTTAAAGCTAGAGTCTGGGTTCACCTTACTATTATGGTTACAGCTTTGGACTGTATTGATTTAAACATAAAAGTTAAATTGAGGTGTGGCATTTGATTTTCAACAGGAGTTTTGGCTATGTCCAAAATTGGGGTCATACTGAATATGAATGTACAGGTACCTGCTAATAGCACAGTTAAAGCTAGGACTAGGGTTAGGGTTAGCCTTAATATTATAGTTACAGCTTTCATTTGGATTGAGACTAACATTAGAGTTAAAGCTAAATTAAGGTCTGGCCTTTGATTTTCATCCAGAGTATGGATTATGTCCACAACTGGGGTCATAATGAATATTACAATTTAAAGCTAGAGTCAGGTTTAGGGTTGTGCCTACAGCCGAATCACAGCCGAGCTGATAAATGGACAATACAGCACGATTGCAAGTGTGTTACTGCTTTTATACAACAGTTCAAAGAACAAGTAAATAAATAAGTAGGGTCACCACCACCTTGCCATGGTGGAGAAGCTTGTGTTTTCCAATGATCCCAAGAGCTATGCCGTCCAGAGCTTTGCTCCTGGTAGGGTCTCCATAGGCAGAAAGGTTGATGAGGAGGTTCCAGACAAAGTGCGGCCCAAAATGGCAGAATTGGCAGAGGATGACAACTAGTCACAATGGCAATGAAGGTGGGTGAAGGGATGCAATAGAGGATGGTCCCAAGGATTGTGTGGTGGCTGCAGGTGCATCAGCCTCTCCACGTTAAAATATGTTACCTGAAAATTATCTAAACAAAGTTCTGTGGCGATCAAAAAGTGTTGACAGGGGCAGGATCGTGAAGTCCGGTAGCCCCTAGCTAAAACCTGGCACACAGGCGGTGGGTGTTTAAGTCGCTTAGCCCTGGACTGAGGCAGAAGGGCTTTTTTGGCTGCTGCATCCATGACTGAGCAGCCCTATTTAGGAGCCACTCTGATCACCCCAATTTCGGGAAGGGGCTAGAGAAAAGGTGCCCTAAACATAGCCAGCCTCAAACCTCCTGTCTGGACTACCGCACCCAGGAGGATCACCACTATGCGGTCAGAAGCAGAAATGCATGTATTTTGGAACCTAGAACATACAGGCTCTCATAGACAACAAACGTAGTCATCGACCTGAAGGGCAAACCACCATCATTGCTAGGGAACTAAGGAAATATTGGATTGATATTGCTGCAATCTAAGACACGGCTGGCTAGAGAAGGACAACTCAAAGAGGAGAAATGCTGTTATACTTTTTAAAAAGAAATCACAGTTTCGCCATTAAGAACAGTCTCATTGACCACCTTGCTGAACTCCCTGTGGTATTAATAAATGCCTTATGACCATATGCCTGCCGCTTGCAAGCAACCAAAGCGCCACTGTCATCAGTGCTTATGCAGAAGATACGGCTAAAAAGAACTTTACTCTGACCTGGACAGAGTTCTAACAAGAGTCCCCAAGGAGGATAAACTAATCCTGCTTGGTGATTTTAATGCCAAGGTTGGACATAATCACCAGAGGTTTCTTTGATACCACAAGAGCAGTATATGGGCTCCGCCACCACTGTTACTTCACTCCGCTCCAAGGATGGGCTAACACTTCTGAAGGAGAACGAGTCAATGAAAAAAAGGTGGAAAGAGCACAACGAGGACCTACCAAACAGGGACTCAATTACTGAGATGGAGCCTCTTCATCAAATTCCACAGCAAACAGCAGAGGAAGGAAAAGGCAGCTGCACCACCCAGCCTGAGAGAGGTGCAAGATGCCAAGATGCCTCATTTGAAATTTTTTTTATTAATTTTTGTTAAGAAAGGCATTATGTTGTTCAAAATGGTATGTAGTCTTGCTGTTGCAGCAATGCAGTATCATCTTTAATTTGAAGTGAGGTTTTACAATTCTCCATGATATTTAGTGAAATGAAATTAAACATTTTGCATTTTTGTGGAATTCATTTTCAAACTGGCTCTGTTGTTTAGTGTAAATATATTAAGTACATAAGCCTTGTATGGTTGTAAAAAAAACAACACTTTAGAATGGGTCTAAAAAAATAAAATAAAAAATACAGATGAACCTGTAATCATTACAAGCAAAAGCAATTTTATCTATACTTCTAATGTACAAAACTGTATAAAAATATATATATACATATATATATATATATATATATATATATATATATATATATATATATTAAATTACCTTGTTTATGCAATGACTACAATTCTTGCTTTTTATTGTTTTTTTCCCCACAGACCTACTGTCATCAGAACAATTTCACAAACTATCCGATAATGCAACACATTAGTTAGGGAACACCAAAAATTCAGTCTTGATTTCACTTAAAACAAACTCTGTTTGCCATTAAAGAAAGGCAATACATCAATGGAGCCATTACTGGTACACCAGTGCTGACAAAGTCTACCATTTAATCATAACCGTGGTATTGGAGAAAAAAAAAAGTTAATCTTTCCCAACATTTTATTTATTCACTAATTTATCTTTGAAGCCAAAAATAATCAACTATGTTTGTAAGAAAAGAGGGAATAAGTGCTTTTTTTTCCCATATACTTTTTTTAACATCAACAAGTTATTTACCGTCTATGGGAACCCGTTGAGACGTGTAAACTCTGTATTGCAATGCTACAAAACAAAAACTCAGGGCTTATTAAACTTACTGACATCTTTTCTTGTTCATCACCATATCATATATCCAATGTCTAAAGCAGAGTCATAAATGAAAAGCAATTTCCCAAAAAGGCAATGATTGGTATTGCACAAGTCCCTTAACATAAGCAGTCAAATTGCAGGGAGTTACTGAAAGCATTACAAACTGGGAGGTCCCACTTTATTTTAGATGTCTTAACTATATGCTTAAAAAAATAAGCATTTGATGTATTTATTGTGTACATACAGTATGTGTCGTGTTCTTCTGCAAAAATCTCACGAGCATGTTGTATTAAATGCTAAATATTTGTTTTACTGTAAGTATATAGTAGTTAAAGACTCTTAATATAAAGTGGGTCCAAAATCATAAAAAAAAGACTGTCAAACAAGAGATTGGCATGAGGTCATGAGATTGAGTTGAGAATACCATTATGTTTCCAGTGGGGAATCTCAGTGCAATGGAATATTACAGCCAGTTGGATGCAATAGGACAGTCAGGTGTAGTTGGGAAACTACTGTTCATAAGGGCCAACAGTGTATGGCTTCAGGATTTAGAACACATTATTAAGAACCAGTGTGTAGTCCAGTAATGACAGCTTCAGTGGTTAATGCTGAATCTGTAGCACACATTGGCTCCAGCAGATTGTGTGGTTATAACTTGATGTTGTTGAGGCTTTTAGTGAGGCTTTGAACATAAGCCTCGTGGATTGTACTTAGGAAACGGGCATCATTCTGAAAAGAATCAAGACAGATGGTAAGCCAAATAAAATCAGGTTACATTAGCTCCAAATTAACATTAAGACAACATTATGATGGACAAATTCCGTGTCCATGAAGTAAATGCACACAACCAGTCAAAAATGTGGACACATCTACTTATTATTTAAATGTTACTATTTTCCACATTTCAAAATAGTAAAATCAAAAAATAGCATATCAAATAGCAAATGGAAGTGTGTGAATTATGCAGCAACATAAAAAAGGTGTTAAATCCACTGCAGGTACTCTTCCTAGTTCCTGGAACTATTTCAGGTTACAGTATATAGAATTTTTTATTTTATTTAATGGGCCTCATTCATGAACATGAGCAGAATAAATAGTTCGTAAAGCCGTTCTGATGTAAATTCATGAACATTTTTCGTATTTTCGAAATGTTCATTGGTATGAACGAAATTTACACCTGCTCCGTCCACATGTAAATCGTGCATAAAACATCAGAACGTGTTGTTCTTTCAGGAAAAATTACGTGACTGCATTTTGATAGAAGTGAAATTAAATAAGTAATGAAAAAACTCTAACAATTGAATGAGTGAGATTAACCTTAAAAAATAGCATCAATTAGTTTAAAAAAAGAAAAAAGCTTTGTTTTCTTTTTAAACTATAGCCTATACTTATTTAGAAATGTTTTTTTACTGCTTGAATTAATTTTTTCAAAGTATATTTTTTTCCCTAACATGCCATATCGTTTTTCCAGCAGACGTGCTTGATTTTTCTCGAAAAAATTAATGCCATCTAACGTGATTGGTTAGACAGTTTTTTTTTACTTGATATAAGTGAGCTTTATAATTTAGGTTTCATAATTGAGTATAAGCATCGGTAAATCGCATTCAGCTGATAACGGATGGTCAGTGCTAATGCTGTTAAACCCATTAATAAATACATTGCAGGAAGGTGCGTGCACAACACAATGGGGAAAAAATTGAAAAAGCCTGCATAATCGTATATAGCTTGCAAATCTGTTATATCTTTTTACAAATCTGTAGAATCTTACAGCATTTCGATCAAAAATCATCTTCAGGCATTTTCATTATTTCTCTGAAGATTCTTCCAGTTGCAAGTATATCACTGTTCCAATCATGATTTACCCCAAAAAGTTTCACAGTTGATGCTTGAGATGCACTGCGAACTGAACCAGCGAAGGTTAATGGGGGTGAACATCCTCCCGGCGTGAACTGAAAATTTTTTACACTCATGTCAAACCATTTTTATTGACTTCTTAAACTGTTTGATTCACAAAAGAGCATCATATGACAGCAAAAACATGCAATGACAGTGAGTCCTCACTTTCTGAGACGATATTGTGCTTGCTAAATCAACATTTTACAATGTGAATGCACTTCATTCATAAAAAACTATTTCATTACTGGTCCACATAGATGTTAACAGCTTTTACCAGCGAGTCTGGTGCCTTCCTTATATGGTGTTTTCATAAGCATGGATTATGATAATTTTGAATGAACGTGCACACTATTTATGAATGTTTGGAATTCACTAACATACACACATTTTACTATCAAATCTGTGGAATACAAAGCGTTTGTGAATCTGGTGGAAAGTTTTCAGGAAGGTACATTTTATGTGCAAATTACAGCGAATTTGCTCATATTTACGAAAGTTTCATGACAGAGACACAATGAACGGAAAAACAAAAACTTTTCTGTGAAATTTTTTTGTTGAAGTAATTTAAAAGTGAAGTAATTAGTAATGTGATTACTTTTTCCATTAAGTAATGAGTGAAGTAATCTAATACAATTTTTAGAAAAGTAATAAGTAATTTGTAGTGGATTACTTTAACTTACAAACCAACAGTTAAACATTAATAGTAGTGTTGGGTGAATGTTTGTACCTTTATGAGATGTACAAGTGTATCTTGTAAATGAACTCGACTGTACAGTACAGAGGGCAGATCTGTGCTGGTGGGTGATGGAGGGGAGGTGGGATTTTTTGGTGGCTCTTTTGTCTTGGTGATAGAATGCTGAAATACACTGGGAGACAGTAGCAGTGAAGACTCCTCCCCCTGGACAACTGGACCTGCCTTTATAGGACAGATTCAAATAAACATGAGATAGACTGAAGACATAAAAACAGGTCTAAAGGCGAGGTCACATTTACCTTTGCACGGTGAAATTACATGGGCAAAGAAAGCATAGGCGGATGTTGAGCGCATGTGAAACAAGAAAAAAAACAAATTGCCAAAAAAAATTATATCTTTGTCCATTGTGAAGATTGTGATGTACGAAGCACAGCCCACACAGAGGTCACTGCCAAACCATGCACCTTTCTATTGGTCAACACCACGAATTTGCCTATCAAAGTCCACTAAACTTAAACTCCACGTGAAATCCACAAATGTCCATTGCGCAGAATTAACATTAGTGTGGATTCCCATTGAAAAGACTGAATTTCGCCAGTGGATTTTCGCTGTTCAAAGGTAAATGTGACCGCGCCTTAATAGGCCTGAAACACTGAAAGTACAAAGCTGTTCATTTTGAACTTTGAAACTTAATTTGAATTAAAATCTGAGTAAGACAATAAGTTAGCTTCCATCATCTCAGCACATTTAGGGTTAGAGTAAATTTATCTCAATGCCTAAAATTTGTACAGTTGTCCTGAATTCACCCTTCTTTGTTTCTTTTGAAATTTGACCCAAAACACAATATAAATCAAATAACTTAAAAACACAAAGGGTCTGACTTGTCTTAAATTTAGCTTATAAACTGCATCACCAAACAGATGCTGCTTAGCTGCCATTTTTAAGGCTGTATGAGGTGTTTTTGTCCGTACAATGCAAGTGAAGGTGATCCAAAACATTCAAGCTCTAAAAAGGACATAAAGGCAGCATAAAAGTAATTCATACGAGTGCTTTGCGCATGCGTTAAGCTCAAAGAAGTGTGTGAACGAGCTTCTCTTATGAACTTACCAATGACTGCGGATGTCAAAATGTATAGTGATTTTGGTCCATTTCTTACCCAAAACTGATTGTATCGCTTCAGAATATGTGGATTAAACCACTTGAGTCATATAGATTAATTTTATGCTGCCTTTACATCCTTTTTGGAGCTTGGAAGTTTTGGACCCAATTGACTTGCATTGTATGGATATATGATATATGATATACATCATATCTCCATTAAAATACCTTCATTGTGTAAAAAAAAAAAAAGGTTATTTAAGCTGTTGTCTACATCATCCTTTTATTGGTGGGACTACTTCTCCAGGCGGATGATTTTGTAGGTGGAGTTTGCTCTATGTAAGCAGTGCTTTACAGATATCCCTGTGCGCATAATGAAAGTTACAGAGTTTCAATGGGAATCCACGTGATCGTTTAATTTCGTAAAATGGTGGCGAAGAATTTCCCCTCGCGGATTTCGTGTGGAGTTAAAGTTTGGTGAACTTTCACAGGTGAAATTTTCCGCGTTGACCAATAGGAAGTTGCTTAGTTTGGCAGTGACCTATGTGTGGGTGGTGCACTGTACACAGCTACACTGAATATTCAAAATGGACAAGGATATCATTTTAGCGGCGAGTTTCTTTTTAACTTCACAACATTAAAAAAATAGGCTGCTTGGCAATTAACTGGTTTCACACATGCTCAACATCCGCCCACACTTTCTTTGTCTGTGGAATTTCGGCATGCAAATGTAACCGTACGTGTCCACTGGCGTGTGGTGAGCAAAGCCGAGCGGGCATTTCTGTTTAATTCCAATGAGAATCCACCTCGCGAGCATGACGCTACGCTCACATTGGAATACACTGAAAATACCTGCTTCGCTCACCACGGGTCAATGGACACATACGGTAAATGTGACCGTGCCTTAAAGCTTTGGGCTGGTGACCAGATATGGAGTTATATGATCTATGTGCGCAAAATTATACTTTGAGCGTGCAAGATTTTATTTTACACAAAAATGTTCTGCGGGCGCAAGATGATATTTTGAGCGCACAAAAAAGGTATTTAGCACATGCGTGAAAGCAATGTACTTTTTTGGAAAGAAGAATGAACTTTGAGCAAACAAAAATCAATTTTGCACTTGAAAAACCTTTATTTGAAGGTGAATTTGCACAGAATTCTGAAATTTACGTAACTCCACTGTTTTTCGCGTGTGCCAGATCTTACTCGCTCTTTCCTCCTACCCACTCTGTGTGTGCTCCTAGCTTTGACTGCTTGTTTGCTCAACAAGGTCACAGCGTTATAATCGGAGTAGGATGTGGGACTTGTCCGAATATGGTTGGAAAAGCAAATGAGCAGTCTAAAGTTCTGAGAGAATGAGTGAGATCTTGCACATGCAAAAAAATTTCTTAATCTTTGCAAGAAGATACATTGCTTTACAAAACTGAATTCAAGTGCGTACAAAATAACTTTTGTGCGCTCAAAATATCATCTTGTGTGCGCAAAACATTTTTGTGCAATCAAAATATCATCTTGCGCATGCAAAATGACTTTTTTGCACTCAAAATATCAACTTGCATGCTCAAAATATCATCTTGCGCGCACAGAACATTTTTGTGCGCTCAAATTATCATTTTGCGTGCACAGAATTTTGGCACATATATAACTCCATAACCAGAAGGTTGTTGGTTTGAGCCATTAGCCACTGACCTCAGGTCATTCCAGGGGGACTGAACCTGTAATAAGTGTACTATACTGTAAGTCCCTATGTATAGAAGTGTCTGCTAGAATACAACTAACTTGTTACTTATGTTAACAACATAATGTTTATGTGGCTATACTTTTAAATCACTTTGTATTTTGAAGTCATCATTTTTATTTGTATAGCGCCTTTCACAACACACAGTTTCAAAGCAGCTTTACAGAAGATCAGGCATTAACAGAAGATAAATCTGTAATATCTATAATGTCTGAGTCATCATTGTGTAGTTTGATTAAATTCAATTGTGAATTGTGTTTAGAAATAAGTAATTAAATAATTACTGTATTTATAACCCCAGTGAGCAAGCTGAAGGCAACTGTGGCAAGGAATACAAAACTCCATAAGATGTTGGTTAATGGAGAAAAATAACCTTGGGATAAACCAGGCTCACTGTGGGGGCCAGTTCCCCTCTGGCTAACAGCATGAATATAATGCCAATATTAATTATTTATGTGCAGTGCAAGTCATGGTTTAAAATTATTTAAGTAAGTGTTAAGTGTTAAGTGTTATATTGGACTCAAGATGGCGCCGAGTATGGCTGCTGCGTTGCGAGCTCCGACACAACATAGCAATGGTTTGTTTGTTTTGTTTACAATTCTTATGTTTTTTGTCTTGGATGTTGTCTGCCTTATTGTCTACGACAGACAAACACTTTTGGACATTGGCTCAGCGATCTCACACCGTAAACCGGACTTCACATTCCTCAATGCCGACCCGCTGTTTACAAACACGCAAGCGGAGCCCTTTGTCTGGGCAGCACGGCCGCGGAAACGCAGGAGGAAAAGGGGAAACAGAGCCGGCGTTCTCATCAGAGTAAGACGCCGCGCAAATCGACCCCCGCTACCCACTATTCTACTGGCAAATGTTCAGTCTCTGGATAACAAGCTCTGCGAGCTGAAAGCGCGGATCTCTTTCCAACGAGAGACGAGGGACTGCTGCGTTATCTGCCTTACGGAAACTTGGATGTCTGCGGAGATTCCAGACTCAGCCATTGAACCCGCGGGGTTCTCCATGCTCCCGAGCGGACAGAGCGAAAGACCTATCAGGTAAAACTAGAGGAGGTGGTGTATGTTTTATGATCAACAAATCCTGGTGTGATCAGAGGAACGTACATTCCATCAAGTCTTTCTGTTCTCCTGATCTGGAATTTCTTATGCTTCTGTGTCGACCATTCTGGCTACCGAGGGAATTCACAGCGGTCATTATCACTGCTGTGTACATTCCCCCACAAGCCGACACAGACCGGGCACTCAAGGAACTGTATGGGAGTATAAGTGAGCAGGAAACCGCGCACCCTGAGGCCGCGTTCATTGTGACCGGGGACTTTAATAAAGCCAGTTTAAAATCAGTCGCACCAAAATATCACCAGCACATTAGTTTCAACACACGAGGGGACCGGGTTTTGGACCATTGCTACTCTCCGTTCCGGGATGGCTACAAATCCCTCCCCCGCCCACCATTTGGCAAATCGGACCACTCTTCCATTCTGCTTCTGCCCGCTTACAGGCAGAAACTGAAACAGGAAGCACCCACCCTCAGAACGATCCAGTGCTGGTCGGACCAATCAGACTCTACGCTACAAGACTGTTTTGATCGCACGGACCGGGAGATGTTCCGGTCCGCCTCTGATGACGACATCGAGCTTTACGCTGATAGCGTAATGTGTTTCATCAGAACGTGTGTAGAGGAAGTGATTCCGACCAGAACTGTGCGAATCTATCCGAATCAGAAGCCGTGGATCAACAGCGATGTTCGCGCGGCACTTAATGTGCGGACCTCCGCTTTTAATTCCGGGAACGCGGAGGAGCATAAACAAGCCAGTTATGCCCTCCGAAAAACTATCAAAACAGCAAAACGCCAGTACAGGAGTAAGATTGAAGGACAGTTTAACACCACCAACTCTAGAAGCATGTGGCAGGGAATTAACATCATCACGGACTTTAAAGGGAATAAAAACTCCGCCATGAACACCGCTGCCTCTCTACCGGATGAGCTAAATACTTTTTATGCTCGTTTCGAGGGAAATAACACCGCCCTCGCGGAGAGAGCTCTCACGGCCGAAGCTACAGAGGTTAGTTCACTCTCCGTCTCTGTAGCGGATGTAACCCGATCCTTCCGACGGGTGAATATCCGCAAAGCCGCGGGTCCAGACGGCATTCCGGGCCGCGTCATCAGAGCGTGCGCGAACCAGCTGGCTGGTGTTTTTACGGACATTTTCAACCTTTCCCTCTCTTTGTCTGTAGTCCCCACATGCTTTAAAACATCCACCATTGTGCCTGTTCCAAAACAATCGAAAATAACTTGTTTAAATGACTGGAATCGCTGTGCAGCTGGATCCTGGACTTCCTGTCAAGCAGACGCCAGGTGGTTAGAATAGGCAGCAACATCTCCTCATCACTGACCCTCAACACTGGAGCCCCGCAGGGCTGTGTTCTCAGCCCACTACTGTATTCCCTGTACACACATGACTGTGTGGCAACACATAACTCCAATGCCATCATTAAGTTTGCTGATGACACGACGGTGGTAGGTCTGATCACTGACAATGATGAAACAGCCTACAGAGAGGAGGTGCACACTCTGACACACTGGTGTCAGGAGCACAACCTCTCCCTCAACGTCAGTAAGACAAAGGAGCTTGTGGTGGACTTCAGGAGAAAAGACAGAACACAGTCCAATCACCATCAATGGAGCACCAGTGGAGAGAGTCAGCAGCTTCAAGTTCCTGGGTGTCCACATCACTGAGGAACTCACATGGTCCGTCCACACTGAAGTCGTTGTGAAGAAGGCTCATCAGCGCCTTTTCTTCCTGAGACGTCTGAGGAAGTTTGGAATGAACCGCCACATCCTCACACGGTTCTACACCTGCACTGTGGAGAGCATCCTGACTGGCTGTATCTCCGCCTGGTACGGCAATAGCACTGCCCACAACCGCAAAGCACTGCAAAGGGTGGTGCGAACTGCCAAACACATCATCGGAGGTGAGCTTCCCTCCCTCCAGGAAATATATACAAGGCGGTGTGTGAAAAAAGCTCGGAGGATCATCAGAGACTCCAGCCACCCGAGCCATGGGCTGTTCTCACTGCTACCATCAGGTAGGCGGTATCGCAGCATCAGGACCCGCACCAGCCGACTCCACGATAGCTTCTTCCCCCAAGCAATCAGACTTCTGAACTCTTGATCTCCCACGATCAAAATACATCAGCCCTGCACTTTATTACTCTTTTATCTCACACCGGACTGTCATAAATTATATTACTGTCATTATATTATGTCTCTCTTAACAACTGACTATCAACCGACAGCCTGAATGTCAATACAGTACAATACTGTACATTCTATATATATACTTTTTTCATATATATTTTAATTTTTATTGAATAATGTGTATCTATATAGTATCTATATAGTAAAAAAAAAAAAAACGGTATATTGTATACTGTACAGTGTATGTTACTATTTGTATATTGTTGAGTGTAATTGTGTATAACAGATGTTTAAATTGTGTTGTGTTAATTTGATGTTTTAAGTTGTGTAATTATGTATAACAGATGTTTAAATTGTGTTGTGTTAATTTGATGTTTTAAGTCGAGTTTAATTATGTATAACAGATGTTTAAATTGCGTTGTGTTAATTTGATGTTATTGTAAATTGGTATATGTCTCATCACTGTCACGACTGCTATGTTGATCGGAACTGCACCCAAGAATTTCACACACCATTGCACTTGTGTATATGGCTGTGTGACAATAAAGTGATTTGATTTGATTTAAGGGCCAGTGTTTAAGCAAAAAATTTGTATGAACTGTAAGATTAATGACTGATGTCTTTGAAGTTCATCCTGGATTTACTGCAGAAGTTCATATAGATGCATTGTCCTTTGTTAGTTGGCTGATGAAGACTTTTGTTGGCAATTTATTGATAGTCTATGTATTCCATTTCAAGAGTGTAGTCCATCATTAGACCAAGGTGATGCAGGCCGAGATCAGTGAGGTGCATCGCAGTTCAACCTGGCCGGAAATTTTGGTGAGGTCTATCCTAAGTCCAAGGTTCAGGCAATGGCATATGAGGTATCCCATGTCTTATGGTTGGAGATGGCATGAAGTTTATTCCAGAGCAATGTCATGCCACATAGAATTATTGTAAATGTGATTTCTGCTTATTTTTACAAACTAATAGAAGCACTGAATCTGATTTTTTTCTTTTGTAGCTCACAGAGTGTCACAGATGCTGTGCATAGAACTTGAACTGGTGAACCCAGAACATTCCTTTTATAAAAAACAACTTGGGCAAGCCTGTCATGTCCAGAATGGTGCAAAGTTAAATACAAAACCATGTTGACAATAAGGATCAATATTGCAAAAGTTTAGCCTGTGTCACACGTAACAACAGATGACAATATTTGAAAGGGTGTACTTACTGAAATGGGTTTGACCAGAGTCTGAGGCTGTGTAAAAGCATTCACTTCTTTACTCTGAGTCACAAAAAGAGAGAAAGACAAACAGAGAGAGGGATGACAAATAGGGAAAAAAATAACTACTGTAAGTGACGATGGCTTTGCAATTTTTCAATGTTCAGTAAGCTAATAAAATAACTACATTTGCTAAGAAAAACAAAATTCATCAAAATGACATTAGTTAATGTCTAGGGTCATGTCTAGAACATCTGATCACAAGTGGTCAGCCGGGACACATCGCTGGCCATTAACATGTATCTCCTGTGACCACTTGTGTTCAGATTTCGAAGGACAGGTCTCTGATTTCATCACTGCAATGGATATATCACTCACTACATCAGTTACTGCATGCTAATGTCAAGCATATCCAAGATGTTCCATGAATTTATATACAGTATGTGCGCTTTTACTCATAATTTTAATTGGATGGTTGTTGTATTGAAAATCTGCACATAACTGGCAAGTTTAACCCTTTACACCCTGAAGCCAATTTTAAGGATTTAATGCTTAAATGGCATACCCAAAAGAGCTTATAACTCGAATTGTGTTTTGTTTTGTTTTTTAAATAGCAAAGAGGGTCAAATGCATGGTACAATTTTTTAGAAAACCTTTCAAAATTTGAAGAAAATATATTTTGATCATGCTCGGAGACTCTCATGATACAATGCTGACAAAACACACAAAACATGAGTGTTAAAAATACACTTTTCTGTCATTATTCATGTTTGACATTATACCTTTAGATAGTAAGTATGGAAGGTCATTAAATTAACGCTGGTGTTGTTCTTCAATATGTCAACTATACCAGGAAAAAAAAAAACTGTTGATAGTACAATGCAATCCAAAGATATAGCATTTGGAACCATGGATCCCAAGGTGGACTTTTATTTATCAAAGTGTCCAAAAACATCTCCAAGCAGGTTTTATTGAACACTAAAACAAAATAAATGAAAACTATGAATGCAAAAATCTAAACAAATAAATTAAAAAATACTTAAAATTATATCCACAGTCCATAATGTCCATAATGATAAAATTCATATTTCTTTGGACTCTTATTCCATCACTTCATAAAATGTGTGTTGAGTGCCCTCTTGCCATGTCTACAGGTGCATCTCAATAAATTAGAATGTCGTGGAAAAGTTCATTTATTTCAGTAATTCAACTCAAATTGTGAAACTCGTGTATTAAATAAATTCAATGCACACAGACTGAAGTAGTTTAAGTCTTTGGTTCTTTTAATTGTGATGATTTTGGCTCACATTTAACAAAAACCCACCAATTCACTATCTCAACAAATTAGAATACATCATAAGACCAATAAAAAAAACATTTTTAGTGAATTGTTGGCCTTCTGGAAAGTATGTTCATTTACTGTATATGTACTCAATACTTGGTAGGGGCTCCTTTTGCTTTAATTACTGCCTCAATTCGGCGTGGCATGGAGGTGATCAGTTTGTGGCACTGCTGAGGTGGTATGGAAGCCCAGGTTTCTTTGACAGTGGCCTTCAGCTCATCTGCATTTTTTGGTCTCTTGTTTCTCATTTTCCTCTTGACAATACCCCATAGATTCTCTATGGGGTTCAGGTCTGGTGAGTTTGCTGGCCAGTCAAGCACACCAACACCTTGGTCATTTAACCAACTTTTGGTGCTTTTGGCAGTGTGGGCAGGTGCCAAATCCTGCTGGAAAATGAAATCAGCATCTTTAAAAAGCTGGTCAGCAGAAGGAAGCCTGAAGTGCTCCAAAATTTCTTGGTAAACGGGTGCAGTGACTTTGGTTTTCAAAAAACACAATGGACCAACACCAGCAGATGACATTGCACCCCAAATCGTCACAGACTGTGGAAACTTAACACTGGACTTCAAGCAACTTGGGCTATGAGCTTCTCCACCCTTCCTCCAGACTCTAGGACCTTGGTTTCCAAATGAAATACAAAACTTGCTCTCATCTGAAAAGAGGACTTTGGACCACTGGGCAACAGTCCAGTTCTTCTTCTCCTTAGCCCAGGTAAGACGCCTTTGACGTTGTCTGTGGTTCAGGAGTGGCTTAACAAGAGGAATACGACAACTGTAGCCAAATTCCTTGACACGTCTGTGTGTGGTGGCTCTTGATGCCTTGACCCCAGCCTCAGTCCATTCCTTGTGAAGTTCACCCAAATTCTTGAATCGATTTTGCTTGACAATCCTCATAAGGCTGCGGTTCTCTCGGTTGGTTGTGCATCTTTTTCTTCCACACTTTTTCCTTCCACTCAACTTTCTGTTAACATGCTTGGATACAGCACTCTGTGAACAGCCAGCTTCTTTGGCAATGAATGTTTGTGGCTTACCCTCCTTGTGAAGGGTGTCAGTGATTGTCTTCTGGACAACTGTCAGATCAGCAGTCTTCCCCATGATTGTGTAGCCTAGTGAACCAAACTGAGAGACCATTTTGAAGGCTCAGGAAACCTTTGCAGGTGTTTTGAGTTGATTAGCTGATTGGCATGTCACCATATTCTAATTTTATGAGATAGTGAATTGGTGGGTTTTTGTTAAATGTGAGCCAACATCATCACAATTAAAAGAACCAAAGACTTAAACTACTTCAGTCTGTGTGCATTGAATTTATTTAATACACGAGTTTCACAATTTGAGTTGAATTACTGAAATAAATGAACTTTTCCACGACATTCTAATTTATTGAGATGCACCTGTATGTCTCAGTCTATGTATGTGCGCTCTGAGTCTGTTTGCCCCATGCAGACACACGGACATTCCAAATATGGATTCCAACACTCTACAGACAGCCAGTGAGGATGATCAGACATCTATGACGTGAAGGATCATGTTTCAGTGAATCGATCCCAGAGAAACCGTCGCTATCCACCTTTTTTCTGAACACGGAAGTGTTCCATGATTCACATGTTTTCAGTTTCCGGTCTCCAGTGTTTTCACCCACATCTGCATATATTGTTAGCAAGTAAAATATTTCATTTATAGAAATTGTCAAACAACATGTGGCTCTATGGTGCCTATACTTCACAGAGTCGAGATGAAGGTTTATTTTTTATTTATTTAATTTTTTTACGTGTATGTAGATGACATGAAGCTATGGTCAGAGGTTAGTTATGTTGATATAATTATAGGGCTGCACCTAACGATTATTTTTTTATCGATTAATATAACGACTAATTTGCCAATTATTCTAAAGATTTTTTATAATTATTACTTGATATAACAATTAATTAACCCAAAATAAATATAAAAAACTTGTCATTAATATTTCAATATTTTATTAAATCATCTTCTCTTAAACACAAACAAATATACAAGAAACAAAGTGTGCACTGCAGGGCATTATTCTGCAACAAAAAACAGTGTTACTATGAATGCAAACTTTAATACAGTGAAAAAGACACTCTATTAGCATAACATATATATATATATATATATATAAATAAATAAAAATTTCCAACATTCTTTTGAATGTCCATGTACTAAAATAAAATATTTTATGTCATAAGTGTACCTTTATTAACTATTAGTATTATTTTGAATGGAAAATGAAGCAATGTGATAACAATTTTACCTGGTCGCAAAAAGTAATCCATTAATTTACCTGATGAACTTCCACCTTTTGCTGATACTTTATGCTTCACAGAGCTAATGTGTGCTTCTAAATCACTTGCACCTTTATTAGAAACTGACACGTAAGTGTCAGCTTTGTCATACATTCTGCTTCAAACGGATCTCGACCTGGACGAAAGCATGGGAATTTTCTGTGCAAATCTTCTGTAAATTTGCACTTTCGTTTGGGCATTGTTTCCACTCAGCTGTCATTTGCTGCTGCTGTCAACACAACAGTGCTTCACACGTTCGCGGAGAAATTGACAGGCAGGAATTTGGCCAATAGTTGCTGCAAGCCTCTTATAATAAACCAACTGGTGGGCGAGAAGAGGGGTTATAGCAATGCAAATATGTGCGCACACACAATGAAATATTAGACCAGATGCACATCATAATGCAACTAAACCCGAATCCCGGACATTTTCGCAAATTTAGAAATCCCGGCCGGACACTTTTTTAAGGTCCGAAAAAGAGTACATGTCTGGGAAAAAGAGGACGTATCCCTACGTTAGCAGCGGTGCAGAAATTACTTTTAACATGGGGGCGATGAGGAAACATTTAGAAAATCAATTTTAAGTAACTACTACAAACAGAAACACGTGTTGTAATACTAATACGTCATGCTTGGGTGGGGACAAAAAGTAAACAGGACTTACGGTGCTGCCTTGCTGCCGTCTTGACAAAGTGCTCCGGGATGCTTTTGCTTCAGGTGTTCGTTCATGGCGGTTGTACTGCTGTGATGAGCCATTTCCAATTTGCTTAGCTTACACAGCACCACATTGTTGGGTCTCTGGCTAAAATACTCTCACGCTTTAGATGACCATAGGCAAGTTTTTTTTTAGCTGCAGCTTGGGGGGAAATCCATACTTAAACAGGGCGCTGCCATTTTAATTACTCCATTGCGACGTGCCGACGCATGTTATGCAAATTGACGTATTTCTGTAATCGATGACATCGATTACGTCGATGAATCGTCCCAGCCCTATATAATTAACTACTTTGAGTTGTTATGACAGACAACAACTGCACAAGTTATAATAACACTTAAATGGTTGTTGTTCTCCGTCTGGATCGCTCGTTTCGGTTAGTTTTACATTACTCTCAAGACCAGAAACAGAAATCAGTTAATAGAATCATCATGGCGCCACCCAGTGGTTACTCAGGAAAACACCATTAGCGGTAGCCACCATAGCATATGACACTCTTTGAAGAATATTTCAGGATCTACTCATTGTATTATGTTGAGTGTCTGCTTGTTTTATTCAGAGCCCTCTGCTGTAAGTTATGATATGCCATTTTCATATCAAGGTTTATTTTAAGTTATAAACCAAAATGTGATGATTCTGTTTTCTCGGTTTATCATTCATGTGCATTTCACAGGCTAATACTCATTTGGTCTCTGAGTGAATTTTTTTTGCTTGTTATATTCTACTAATCAAGACCTTTTCAAAGATATATGACACATGGCTGTGTGATCTTTTGATCTTTTTACTGGTTCTAAATACGATTGCTGTTATTGCAAATTTGCGAATTATGAAAATGAAACAGTTCTACTTTGTCAGCAAATTTAAAAGCAGTAGTTAGCAGTTTAGAATTGGTCAGATCATATTCATTGTAAAGATAAGAGTCTACGCTTTAAAACGACACCTATTTTGTGCAGATCAAGCAAATGGTTGTTGAGTAATAACATAATATATATATATATATATATATATATATATATATATATATATATATAGTGATATATGCCCCCTCTCAGCCTGGTTTGGCTTGGCCACTCCAAGTGTAAGAGGTTAAGATACATTTTTTTCAATTGTTGATTGACAGGTGAGTAGATGGTGTGGGGCAATTCCATAGAAATGTCAACCAAACCATGGAAAATACATTTTAAAGCAAAGGAACAAAACCCTTTTTAAATTACTCATTTACATAGGCCTATATTTCACTGT
The DNA here is from genome assembly GCF_019703515.2 of Myxocyprinus asiaticus. Lineage (NCBI taxonomy): Eukaryota > Metazoa > Chordata > Actinopteri > Cypriniformes > Catostomidae > Myxocyprinus > Myxocyprinus asiaticus. The sequence continues at coordinate 45,380,283 of NC_059367.1, forward strand.
ATTATAGAGCTTTAATGGATTATTATAATTGTTTTAGGAAATTGCATTTTTTATCTTACATGACGTGTGTACCATTTCTAAAACAACATTTTCAACCAGTCATTTTCACGGTTGCAAAAGAGGAATCAAATTACTTTATTTTCCCTGCATGTTAATTATAATAATTTTCCAGAAAGAAAAGGAAATGCCTAAGAAATAATACACTATATAATACACAATAATACCAGTGCTTCTTTTTAAAATTAAAAGTGCCACATTTATGAGGTAGCTGCATTTCAGTGCTGTCACATCCTTAACGCTTTACAGCTTATATAGCTTATATCTCAAACTCAAACAAAGTGTTCTTTACTGTAAATACCCATACTAAATGCATTACGAATGTGATGAGATCATATGGTTCTCAATGGGATAATCACAAATGCTTGTTCTTTTACAATGATAATCTGATAGACTGCTGACTATTGATTTGATCTGTGACTTGTTTCAACCTTATTGCTTTTATAGCCAACATTTGGGAAAGGATAATTTTGAACTTTGCGATTTAAATTGTGATATGATAAAAAATGAAACAGTTATCATGTAATATTGCTGCTGCTAATGGATATCAAAACGATGTCTCAGAGGTCAAAGTCTACATGTTTCAAAGCGTTTTAGAAGGTTGTCCCTCATCACGTAAGTTCCTCTATCACAACAGTCACATTCATAACTTTTTTCCCCTCAATTTGAAAACAAAAATGAATAAAAATACTGATTATTTTTAGGAGTGTCAACCCTTCTACATTCTGTGGCTATTATTATTTCTGGATTGTGCATTTAAATTCACAAAGTTTTTACAGAATGTGGTCTCCTAAAACACATTTTTTTCTTATGTTTAGACTGTCAACAGCGGTTACTTTATATTCACGCTTTCACTGCAAATGTGACGTTTGTAACGCTGGAATTGCTATGCTTTGCTGCTGTCCAGGATTACAAATGGGCTTGAGAGAGTTGGGCGGAACTTTTTGATTAGTTTTTTTCACTCAAAACCGATGGTATCGGTTTAGTAGACATGAATTAAACCACGCATGTTGTATGGATTACATTTATGCTGTTTTATGTCCTTTTTGGAACTTGAAAGTATTGGACCCCATTGACTTACATTGTATAGACAAGAAGAGGGTTCAAAAGTGCCATTAACCCAGGGTTAAAAATAACATTAACAAAGGGTTAAGCATAGTGTGAATCAGGCTAATCAAGGTCTTTGGGTTTAAAATTAACGGCGGGTTTGTTGGAGCAGGTTTGGAACCAAACTCTACAGGAATGTTGCTCTTCAAGAGCAGGAATGAGTAAATCTGGTTTAAGGTAACACGTTCTGTGGCACAGAGAGTGTCGTACTCACCTGTGCTGATGTTGTGCTCTTTCCTGTGAAGGATGCTGAAACTTTGCAGGCAGATTCTCTGAAGCTCTGTGGAGTGACTAAAGGGCTGGGCAGGAACCCGGGCAGCCTATCTGTGAGCGGAGTCATATATGCAGGAGGAAAAGGACCAATGGACCCCACCACGCTCTCCTCTGCTGCTCTGGGGGTGATAGGGTGCTGGGGGTGTCTAGCGCTGACACCCTGGAGCATGGAAACCAGTGCTGGGCCTCCTGGGTCAGCAGTAAAGCACGGGGTCAAAAGAGGCTCCACAGAGTGAGGTGGAGGGGCAAAGATCAGCCCACGCATGCTGTCCGCTGGGGTGGAGTTTGATGATGGAGGCGTTTCTTTGGGTAAAGAGCTGCTGAACAGTTCCTCCACTGTGATCTGCTTCACTATTGAGTGACCTGACTGAGGAGAATAGAAAAGACTTATTCATGACCAAGTTGACTGGCCCAATTTCATATTAAATATTTATTACTACTATGTAATTAGATTTAAAAAATATAGCCATTGATATTGTACATACATACTAGAAATTTTTATTTTATATACACTTTATTAATTACATGACACTTTATTAATCTTTATTGACTTATGACATCCCTACTAATTTTACATTCAACCATCACTCCGTTTTGAAGGCGCCACGCATACGTCATGAGTGCAGCACACAGACATGTCGGAGCTTGAAACTTAATTTTTCTGAACAAAGCAGTTGAGGTTCGCGGTGTGGGAATACTTTGGGTGTGTTAAAGACCCACAAGGAATGATAAATGTTTCTGACTTATCCAGCTTGCAAGATTTGTTGCATAAAAAGTGTCAACTCAGGCAGGAAACACTTAAAACCTGAAGTACCATCTCCGCGAGGATCTTCACAGAATTTACGGAGACGAATGCAAGTGAAAATACACTGTATAGGATAATAAATTATAAGACCCCCTTTTGTAAAAAAAAACTGCAGATAGAAGTTTTACATGATTTGTAATGACTCGTTAGCTTTATACAGTAGGTAGACTAAAGTTATGGTTGTGCTTTTTGTCACACTCAATGCAGCAGAAGGAAGCACTTATATGCAACATTATGATGGATCGACTGTTTTTTTTCATGCATTTATTTGCTTAAGTGCAGTGGAACAGTAGGCCTAAAATATGTTTAATGTTACTACTAATAATAATGTTTTATTTGTAAATGACTAAATGGGCTTAAAGTGCTTTATACTCCTGAGACCCGAGCATAACTGCTGTGTGCAATTTCTATTTCCCTTTTTGAGCTGTAACTAGTAGCTCCTAATAAACAAAGTTTTTTTCTAGAGCAAATAGTTAAAAATGAATGTCCTCATATGTGGACAGCAGGACTAAGTTGTGACATTTTAAATAATAATAAGCTGTAGAAAATACGATTTTTTTTTTCTAGGAGTGTTGGTTTTTCATGTTTTTGAGATGTTACAGACAATAGATCAGAAATTAGCATAATTCATTCTGATTCCAAGTAATGACCAGCATCATCCAATCACTGCAAACCATGTTAAAATAAAATGTAGCATTATACAATTCTGAATCTATGTACTGATTATCATTGTCACATGTCTTTCAAACATGTTGAGTGATCCAAACATCATCTGCAGCCTGAAACTGAACTTTTGGTTGGATTTTAGGATTGAATGCACTTAGAAAGCTACTTAGAAAGCTGCATAGAAAGTTATAGGATGCTCCCTATTTAGTGAAGGACTTAACCTCCAGTATGCTGTCTGTCTTCACTGGTCTCAGAACAGTTCGAAATGCACCTTATTTTCATCCTAACTCCATATAAAGCCTCTGATAGCAAACATTTTCAGCTTTTGGATGAATCCATTTATTCTCAATGTGATAATGCACAGTAAATATAGGAATGCATTTACTAATGTTAATGAATAGAATCATATTGTACAATGATAAAATAAAATATAACAAAATGTATATTAAAATTAAGCAAAATGACCCACAGATGTTGAAAGTTATTAAAAACAACTAACATGTTTTTTCTACTTTTGAGGTAATGGGGTGCCAATTTCCACATATGTGGACATCATGTTTATCAGCGCTCTGACATGCAAAACATTAATGGATTTTTTAAAGTGGCATATTAAACGAAACGAGAGACTCTACTCTTTACAACCAAACAGGTTTCAATGAAAAAACGTAGAGATGTCTACCAGAGGCACTTTCGTTGGCACTGCGTATGTAGAAGCGCTTCATGGAAATCAATGGCATGCTGTTTTGTCACGTGACTTGGTTAAACTTCTGCCACACCCTTTAAATGACAGTCTTGTGAGCAGTATTCAGTCGGTTTTTATTCATTTAAATTATGCGTTGCATATAACAAAGCCAAAATACTAAGTTCACGCATGTAAACACGGGGTCGCACAAGGTTAAGCATACAGGAATGGACAGTGAGACTGTAGTAAAAAAATTGACAGTACTGGAAAAAACCAATAAATAATTATAATTATTTTTTTAGTAGATATGTTTTCAAATCAAACTAAATTAGGAAAGCAACCAATAACTGAATCAAATGCACTGTTAACCTGGCCAGTAATCATTACAAATTATTCGTTTTAATGTTTTTGTTTTTGCTAAATTCAATTTTATAAACCTTAAAATAATAAAACAATTATGTTTGACAGTATGGCATACAATTAAATTGTAGTAGGGAACATATCTTTTTTTAGTTTAAATTTAGCCATAACTAAATATTAAACTGCAATTAATATTAGCAATGCACCTTAACACCGTGATACCGTAATACCACGGTATTTAACACAGTTCATACTGTGAAAATCTCATAACATTACACCCGTAGTGTGTAGGCACGTATTGTATCTGTTAAGGCTGGATTACACAACCTAGTTTTTAGTCCCGATTTCCAATCAGGCCGAGTCAGTGCTCGTCAGCTCTGGAGAACAAACTTTCTAAGGTGAGCGATTATTTTTTAGTAAACGCATGGCTATGATGTAGTTCCAGGTCTTGACCGCATCACTGTTCCATATCAGTTCGCCAAATTCAGTTCATTCAAAGAGTTGTACAGGCTATCATAGCAAAATAACCATATAAAACAAAGACATTGGCTAAGTAAATCGGATAAGAATGACAAATAATTGTAATAAAATCCTACATTTATTTTAATTTCTGTGAAAAGCAACCTCGCCGTCTATCACTTCACCCACACACACACACATACAGATGCACTCACAGACACTCATGAACAAGACACAGACTGCTACTGAGAAGTGTAGTTAATTGAACTTGGCGATCTAAAGTGATGTTACTGACGAATACAGCTGAAGAGAGCCACAACAGCTAATCATCATGCCTTACTTAAATAAATGCTTAAAAGAAGCACAAGCCCCTGTTAATAGTTCTAAAGTGATGAGCCCAAGCCCTTGTTGCTAGTTTGAAAGCAAGTCACTGAATCCGTGGTGTAAGAAAGTAGTTCTACTCAAGAGCGTTTTAGGGACAAAAACCTGAAAATGGCTTGATTTTTTAATCAATTAACATCCCTTATGTAAATAGAATCTCAAGTAAAATGCTGCCTCTCATTTCAAGCCCTTTTGTTGTATATTCGAGTTCATTTGTTTGGTTTAAAATTCATGCATGGTATTTGTTAACGTTTACGCCCCTTGTAACCCCTTAAAGGTGTACTCAGTAATTTTTTCCTCATTAAAAAAGCTGAACTCATAAAAACATAAATTGTAATTTTGCAATATATATATAGGAAATCATAAGCACTCGCAATATAATGAAGAATCCAGTCATATCAGTAACCTTATAAAAGCTGTTTTATTCTCCTCATGGGGGCTGCCATTTAAGAATCACATGACCAGCCGAATACTACTCACTTAATCTCAGTAACCATCCTGTTATTTGACACTTTCACTCATTGATTAAAGTAATCATGGCTGACTGTGAATAATACATTTCTACAATGACATCAGAAACTGAAAAATATTGATTTTAAATGATGCTGCATCCAAGCCAAGTCCAAGATGACACAAAGACAAAGGTTACTGAATGCACCTTTAACTAGTGAGGACGCAAGACACAGCGGAACTACTGTCAGTCAGATCAGTGTTATTAGTAGAGTAGTTTTTAGCTGTACCTTTTCCTGTGGTGTTGTCATTGCGGTACGGTCTGTTATGTCTTCGCTCTTGTCCTGGGACTGCACGTCTTCAGACTTCATCTGAACATCTCTCTCAATCGACTGACTCTACAAACACACACACACACCAGTAACATAAACTCACTATCAGTGTGTTTCTATCAAACTAGTCTTGTTTGTTGGTGTATCAACACTGTTAGGAAAGGTTTATTAATGGTTTCATTCTAAAGATGGTGAATATCTAGCATGTAAAGATTATGCACATCATATGAGAAATCAAATTATCATTGATCTTCTGAAATAATAGTCTATTAGTGTGTTTACAATGAAAACGCACTAATCTCAGAACTGAAAACTTCCTCCCCAGTCCAAGAAGAGCACTTATCGGAACTAAGTGGCAAAAATGATTTGTTCAGAACTTTTGTAACTTTCTGATATCAGACAGAAAAGGCAATGGCCTTGACCACCCACAAATGTCAATTACGCCTCCACTGGATGTACAGAAACTTGAGGAAGTAGGATAGATACTATTATTCCTAAATTAGAAGAACTAAAAATAAGAATAAAATGTCAAAGCTTGTGCTGTTTCTGGTTGTGTACAGCACTGTTAGTGGCTTTTAATAAGATACCTGATCATTTCAGTCTGATCTTAACAATTTAAGCCGCAAATTTCAGTGTGAAATGTTTTATGAATCTGTTGTATTGTTTTATGAATCTGTTGTAATGCAGTTCTGCAAAGAGGCTGTTATTGAATGATGGGGCAGTCAAAAACTATATTAGATTTAACAGCAAACCAGCAGCTGTTTTTCCTTTACATATGAAGAGGGAAGGGATGCAAAGGGATTTTTGCAGATGCAGATTCTGTGAGAATCTGGATATGACCCATTTAAACATTGAAGCTGCTGCTTAAACACTAAACACTGCTAAACCACTTAATGTAGTCCAGGGAAGATATTCTTTACTACTTGGAAAACTAGGTCGAGTTGCTTTTGGTTTTTACCAGAAACCTTGCTATTGTAAAAAACAATAAAAAATGCAACGCTACCCTTTGATACTCCTCTTTAGCTTTGCTGAGAAGCTCCAGGATATCTGTGGGTCTGGTGTGAACACAACTGTTCGTTCTGCTGCTCAAACTTCTGTCAGGAGAGGCCTGCTGTGCTCGCAACGCCTCCTGTTTCACTATCCTACAAACAAACACACACATAGGAAAACAATGATATAAAACCAGGGGGATTCTCAGTTGCCGCGCATCTCATCACGTGGCTTGCTGGGCGCGTTATTGGAGACTTAAGCCGGGCTCTCATTACCCAACCCCCGACTACCTGAATCACAGTACTGCTCACATTACACAACAAGGTTTGTTGTTATCTGTTGTCTTCTTGTCTTATCAGCACTCAAACTACACAACAGAATGCAGATGAGGTGCACAAATTACAAGACCTTTGACCAAGAGGTAACCCCGACCAAAAGCAAAACATTGTTTTCTCACATAAATTCACGAGAAATTAGAGTGATCATGAGATATGATGAAATATGTGAAAATATCCCAGCATCTGTGACTGCTCAAGACTTGCTCAGATCATGTCAATGAATGATATGTATATATATATATATATATATATATATATATATATAGACACACACGCATGTACAATATACAAATCTGTTATATGCAGAAGCAAGGGAATGTAATGACAGAAGAGGTATGGTATGTTGGATAAATAGATTAAGCTGTGTATTGCACATAATTATTGCTCAATGGGGCAGTTTTAACTGTTCATGAGATGGATAGCCTGAAGAAAAAAAAACTGTTCCTGTGCCTGACAGTTCTGGTGCTCAGTGCTCTGTAGCGCCTGCCAGAAGGCAACAGTTCAAAAAGGTAGTGGGCTGGGTGAGTGGGGTCCAAAGTGATTTTTCCAGCCCTTTTCCTCACTCTGGAAGTGTACAGTTCTTGAAGGGAGGGCAGGGGGCAACCAATTATCTGCTCAGCAGTCTGAACTGTCCTTTGTAGTCTTCTGATATCCAATTTTGTAGCTGAAACAAACCAGACAGTTATTGAAGTGCAGAGGACAGACTCAATGACTGCCGAGTAGATCTGTATCAGCAGGGCCTGTGGCAGGTTGAACTTCCTCAACTGGCGAAGGAAGTACAACCTCTGCTGGGCCTTTTTCACACTGGAGTCAATGTGGGTCTCCCACTTCAGGTCCTGTGAGATGGTAGTGCCCAGGAACCTGAATGACTCCACTGCTGCCACAGTGCTGTTTAGAATGGTGAGGGGGGTCAATGTTAGGGTGTTCCTCCTAAAGTCCACAATCATCTCCACCGTTTAGAGCGTGTTCAGCTCCAGGTTGTTTTGACTACACCAGTGAGCCAGCCGTTCAACCTCCCTTCTGTTTACAGACTCATCATCATCTTGGATGTGGCCCATGACAGTTGTGTCATCTGCAAACTTCAGGAGCTTGACAGAGGGGTCCTTGGTGGTGCAGTCATTTGCATACAGGGAGAAGAGTAGTGGGGAGAGCACACATCCCTGGGGGGCATCAGTGCTGATTTTACATGTGCTGGAAGTGAATTTCCCATCTCACTAGCTGCTGCCTGTCCATCAGAAAGCTGGTGATCCACTGACCGACAGATGTGGGAACAGAGTGTTGGTGTCATTTAGTCTGGAGAAAAGCTGGGATGATGGTGTTGAAAGCCGAACTGAAGTCCACAAAAAGGATCCTTGCATATGTCCCTGGTCTGTTCAGATGTTGCAGGATATGATGCAATCCCACGTTGACTGCATCATCCACAGACCTGTTTGCTTGATACGCAAATTGAAGGGGATCTAGAAAGGGTCCAGTGATTTCATTCAGGTGGGCCAACACCAGTCTCTCAAATGATTTCATGACCACAGACGTCAGGGCGATGGGTCTTTAGTCATTAAGTCCAGTGATTTTTGGTTTCTTTGGGACAGGAATGATGATTGAGCGTTTGAAGCAGCATGGGACTTCACACTGCTCCAGTGATCTATTGAAGATCAGTGTGAAGATGGGGGCCAGCACAGGATTTTAGACAAGTGGTTGAAACACCATCTGGGCCCTGTGCTTTCCTTGTCATTTGTTTTGACATGGCACACCTCCTCTTCAAAGATCTTAAGTGCAGGCTGAGTAGCAGGAGGGGGGAGGTGGGGGGTTGCAGGAGGTGTTGGTGTTTGTGTGAAGTGAAGGTCAGAGCGGGTGTGGGGTGTGAGACTGGGCCTTTCAAATCTACAGTAGAACACATTCAGGTTGTCAGCCAGTTGTTGGTCCACTACAGTTTTGGGGGTAGGAGTCCTGTAGTTAGTAAATTGTTTCAGGCCACTCCACACTGATGCAGGGTCATTAGCTGAAATCCTGTTTTTCAGCTTATCAGAATAGCTTCTTTTAACCACTCTGACTTCCTTATTCAGTGTGTTCCTGGCCTGATTGTACAAGATTTTATCCCCACTTCTGTAAGCATCCTCTTTTGCCTGACAAAGCTACCCGACTTCTGCTGTAAACCGCGGTTTGTCATTGTAGTATGTTAAATAAGTCCTAGTAGGAATGCACATATCCTCATAGAAACTGATATATGATGTCACAGTATGTGTGAGCTTGTCCAGATTGGTGTCTGCAACCTCAAAAACACTCCAATCAGTGCAGTCAAAGCAGGCTTGTAGTTCCAGCTCTGCTTCATTGGTCCATCTCTTTACTACAGGTTTAGCTGATTTTAGTTTCTGCCTGTAGGTTGGAAGAAGATGAACCAGATAGTGATCAGAGAGTCCCAAAGCTGCTCTATGGACAGAGCGATATGCATCCTTTTACTGTTGTGTAGCAATGATCCAGTACATTCTGTCTCTGGTTGGGCATGTAACATGCTGTTTGTATTTGGGCAGTTCACGTGTGAGGTTTGCTTTGTTAAAATCCCCAAGAATAATAATAACTTAGTCCGGGTATTGTTGTTCCGTGTCTGTGATTTGATCAGCCAGCTGTCGCTGCGCTCACGCATGCGTGTGGTGGAACATAAACACTCACCAGAATAAACTAGGAAAACTCCTGCAGCGAGTAGAAAGGCTTACAGTTAATAAAGAGCACTTCCGGGGGCCTGGGTAGCTCAGCGAGTAAAGACGCTGACTACCACCCCTGGAGTCGCGAGTTCGAATCCAGGGCGTGCTGAGTGACTCCAGCCAGGTCTCCTAAGCAACCAAATTGGCCCGGTTGCTAGGGAGGGTAGAGTCATATGGTGTAACCTCCTTGTGATCGCCATATTGTGGTTCTCACTCTCGGTGAGGTGCGTGGTGAGTTGTGCATGGATGCCACACGCACTATGTCTCCGCGGTAATGCGCTCAACAAGCCACGTGATAAGATGCGCGGATTGACGGTCTCAGATGCACCGGCTCCACATTTTTGTTTGCTTTTTACACAGTCTAATGCAGTCACAGGGACCGTGAGATATCTCAGGAGACTTATTTCAGACATATCTTTCAAGAAAGTTACATTTTCTGCATACCATTCCATAAAAAAATAAATTAATTAAAAAACGCTTACAGAACCTTTAAAGAGCCCATATCATGCTAATTTACAGGTTCAAAATTTTATTTTGGGGGTCTACTAGAATAGGTTTACATGCTTTAATGTTTAAAAACACATGATTTTTCTTATAGTGTACATTGCTGCAACACCTCTTTTCACCCTCTGGCTGAAACGCTCTGATGTAGCTCCTGTCTCTTTATAGTCCCCCTTTCCTAAAAGCCCAGTCTGCTCTGATTGGTCAGCTGGCCCAGTCTGTTATGACTGATCAACTGTTTAGAGCGTGTCGGAAATGTAATGCCCCTTACCATAACCGAGTTTCCGGCATCCTGAGCAGCTGTAAACACTACTGTAACTATGGTAACAGTGGCGTTGGTTTTTGCCATACCAGTTCAAGCCAGAGTCCGATAATGAAAGTTCGGAAGAACAAGCTGATCGTCCCGAACCACCTTCGCAAGCATGACTTGAGCAGGACGTTTCACAGTGGTAAGTTTTAATTTTGTAGCTTTCTTACAAGTACACTGTTGATTATTGTGAACCTAACAAAGCTTCAAGTAAAAGACACATAGTTAGTCAAAGTTAGTCATCTTTTGCTGGAATGGGTGTACTTTTTTCACCCGAGCTATGAACGGAGAACAGAGGCTTACTCCCGGTTAGTGAGCAAGTTAGTTGTGGACTAACGTGGATAGGGGCCGTAACATTACAGCTTGTAATTATATAATTATATAAGACTCTTGAGCTCGACCATTTGTTACACAGTTTTAGGTAAAAGCCGGCCCACAGCCGAATAGTAAATTCTTACCAAAACAATAACGTTGCATAGCAAGTTAGCTGAGCACTACCGTGGATTGCAGACGTAAAATGACCGTTTGTAAAAATAAATCCATCTCCAAACTTGATCACTATTCATGATAATAAAATTACAAACAATCTGCGTAATTCTACACAATTGTAGGTAAAAGTGGGCCTGCAGCTGATTACCAAAACTATTTCAACACAATAACGTTAGCTAGCAGGTTTGCAGAGGCCTACAGTTGTGCACTGGGTGTACACTGTAGCTACACACAAAACTCCACATTTGAACTCTCAGTAGTAGATAAATCTACAAATAATCTAACATACTTACAGGTTGTGATACTGAAGCACCAGATTGCCCCAACAATATGGGAACTGCACCATCTTTCAGGAGTAACCGTCTTGAAAATCCGTCATTTGTTGTGGTTGTACTGCTGAGGAATAGTGGTAAAACATTTTAACCACTGATACTTCAATTCATCTGCCTTTGGAAGTCCAAACAATTAGTTTTTCCTTTCGTAGTGAAGAAAACAGCGTCTTCTCGACATGGCAACAACACTAACCCAACTCATCCTGGCCTCGGCTATAACTACCTTTGTTTGAGGGCGAGCCAAAGCATTATGCAGATGTGTTACATAGTGATGTAGATACTTTACGGAAGAAATGGCTGGACTACAAACTAGGAATTTTGTGCAGTTCAGGAGCAGTGTTGTCTCTGGGAGAGGATAACTCCCTTTTGCGTGGACTTTGTGCTCTGTAACCTTGCAGATCTTTTACATGCACAAACAGCTATATTACACACTAAAGGAAAGGTAAAATTCCAAAAAGCATAATAGGGCCTCTTTAAGTGATGATTTGGTTGAACAGGGCTGGCAGTAATCAGGCCTGGGTGTATATAGTTGTAGGGCTTTACTGGTTGTTTAGATCAGTGTTACTATCAGAAATAATTAATAATTATTTCTTTAGTTATTAATTATTATTTAAATTAATTAATTGAATCTAACTCATTAAAACCTCATATGGGGCTCCAGTAAATGTAGTGCGCTACGTTTAGGAGCAAGTTTGGTTATTAGCAATAATTAATAATTATCAAAATCAATAGAACATTGATGAGAATCAATGTTAGCTTTTCTAATCCTTTAAATCAAAGATAATCGTTAATTGTTAACATCGATGACACATTAATTAAAATGAACACTAGCTTATTGATCATTCAAATTCAACAATCATCAAAGATAATTATCAATTATCAAAAATCAATAGAATATTAATAAGGATTAATACTGCCAGGGCACCACCCTGGAATCAGGGACTAATAACCAGATAGTATAACAGTCTCAATATTAGATTGTTTTCTTAGGAAAATCGACATCCGAAGAATATCGATTTTCGGGGAAAAAAACAATGAATGAAGGCTTGAATCCGAGCACTGACATCCCGTCAGCATGACACAGGAGTATGCGAAACAAACTAAAACACTTCTCTTTGTAATATAACAAAGTTTATTTATGCAGCAATATCAATTAATAATTAATAATGCAGTCAATAAACTTCCGACTTACAACTACAAACTAAACAGTGATATGATTAGATATGGAAATCAAAATAATCCTATAACACGAGGGTGTGTGTGTGAGAGTGAGTGTGTGTGTGTGTGGTTATAACGAGAGAGAGAGAGAGAGAATAAAGTGACGGCCCTAAAGCCGATTTCGCGATCGTGGGAGAGAAAGCAGCTGTTAGTTTATCGCTCAGAGACGCGGTGGACGGCTCGTAAATGTCCCGCATTCTTTGACTCTTTAATGGATAAACTCAGTTTGCCGGTCTCACCCGCGATGGCGAAAATGCACAACAGTCCAATTTGGTTGGTCCACAATACAGCAAAACAAATTCGTGATAATTAATACCCTAAGTATTAATAATGAGCAGACATGGTGATCCGTAAACTGTACAAGAAAAAACCTTGAAACACAAGAATAACACACTATAATATTCTATCTTTGCCCAGACGTAAACCTCTTACTTGAATCGCATGAGGATGCAGAATGTGTGCTCATCCGTCCTTTAACTCCGACCCGGTTCCTTGAGGCTCGGGTGATGACGGGAGGCCGTTTCCTCGCTCTGTTGGTGGGCACGGCTGTTGATTCTCGGCGGGCTGGCGGAGAACTCAGAAATGTCAACTTGATTGAAGATGGAAGAGAAATCTTTAATCTCTTCACTTCTGCAGGCAAACGGATGAAGATGCGGATTGCTCGGCAGTCTCCTTCGGATCTGTTAGAGTGTTCGGTTGAACCCAGAGTAATCTCAACTCGTCCAGCGAGATGGAGATTGTATGGCCACAGTTTCAAGTCGGACGTTACTTCCTTGTGCCACGAGGTTGCACCTGAGAGCAGCGATGAGCTGCGTCTACACACTGCAAACAAAGTTGCTGGAAGCAAATCCCAGAAGCATTTCAGAAGTATTTCTACTCCTGATGATGTCATGGTTTGAGGGACGTTCTGTTGTGTGCCTCATCCAATAGGAGTTGAGAGTTTGATCCTTTAGTGAGCAAGGCTTCATGGGATTTGTAGTCTGTTTTGGACTCCCTTTGTTTGATTTTGGCACGATTTTTATCAGTATAATTTATGACCTGGTATGACCCAGGGGGCCTGAGTTAGGTTTTTACGACTGTGTTAGGCCTGCCTTTGTCTTCTATCTGAATACATGAGGTCCAACATAGTCCAACTGAACCCAATAATCAATGCAGTTTTGTAGATATGGGGTTTTAGTAAATGGCAAATACTTTTTCACACAAGCCCAATTGGTATTGGATAACTTTTTTTTTTTTGCTTCAATAAATAATATTATCATTCAAAATCTTTATTTTGTGTTTACTCAGATTGCCTCTTTTTCATGTAAAATTTTGTTTGAATATCTGGAACAATTTAGGCTATGAGATATTCACAAAAATAGAAGAAAACAGGATGGGGGCAAACACTTTTTCACAGCACTTTAATGAACCCATTTTTATTGCTACAAAAATTCAATAAATATTTATTGTTGGGCCTGGGTAGCTTAGTGAGTAAATACACTGACTACCACACCTGGAGTCTTAAGTTCGAATCCAGGGCGTGCTGAGTGACTCCAGTCAGGCTTCCTAAGTAACCAATTGGCCTGGTTGCTAGGGTGGGTAGAGTCACGTTGGGTTAACCTCCTTGTGGTCGCTATAATGTGGTTCTTGCTCTTGGTGGGGCGCGTGGTGAGTTGGGTGTGGATGCCGCGGAGAATAGTGTGAAGCCTCCACACGTGCTACATCTCCGTGGTAATGCGCCCAACAAGTCACGTGATAAGATGCGCGGATTGACGGTCTCAGACACGGAGGCAACTGAGATTCGTCCTCAAAAAATCCAAAAAACAAAACAAAAATAATAAAATAAATAAATACTTTATTGTATTTCAAAACGACACACACACCAACTATAAATGCAAACCACTATGTTGATCAGTAATGTTTTGCATCATAAAATTTTCAAGCTAGTTTTTTGTAAAGCAAACTTAACATTTATGAAATATAAACATTATTCCTGGCACATATACACAAAAATATTTAGCTAAAAATAAAATGTATAATTTTTTGTGGTGAAAATGTTGTCAGGGTTAGTAAAAACCTGAATGATTGGCCTGACCAGGTCAGACACATTCCAATATATATATATATATACACACACACACACACACACACACACACACACACAGTGCATCCGGAAAGTATTCACAGCGCTTCACTTTTTCCACATTTTGTTATGTTAAAGCCTTATTCCAAAATGAATTAAATTCATTATTTTCCTCAAAATTCTACAAACAATACCCCATAATGACAACGTGAAAGAAGTTGTTTGAAATCTTTGCAAATGTATTAAAAATAAAAAATGAAAAAAAAAAAAAAAAAAAAAAAATCACATGTACATAAGTATTCACAGCCTTTGCCATGGCACTCAAAATTGAGCTCAGGTGCATCCTGTTTCCACTGATCATCCTTGAGATGTTTCTACAACATGATTGGAGCCCACCTGTGGTAAATTCAGTTGACTGGACATGATTTGGAAAGGCACACACTTGTCTATATAAGGTCCCACAGTTAACAGTGCATGTCAGAGCACAAACCAAGCCATGAAGTCCAAGGAATTGTCTGTAGTCCTCCGAGACAGGATTGTATCGAGGCACAGATCTGGGGAAGGGTACAGAAAAATTTCTGCAGCATCGAAGGTCCCAATGAGCACAGTGGCCTCCATCATCCGTAAATGGAAGAAGTTTGGAACCACCAGGACTCTTCCTAGAACTGGCCGCCTGGCCAAACTGAGCGATCGGGGGAGAAGGGCCTTACTCAGGGAGGTGACCAAGAACCCGATGGTCACTCTGACAGAGCTCCAGCAGTTCTCTGTGGAGAGAGGAGAACCTTCCAGAAGAACAACCATCTCTGCAGCACTCCACCAATCAGGCCTGTATGGTAGAGTGGCCAGAAGGAAGCCACTCCTCAGTAAAAGGCACATGACAGCCCACCTGGAGTTTGCCAAAAGGCACCTGAAGGACTCTCAGACCATGAGAAACAAAGATTGAACTCTTTGTCCTGAATGCCAAGCGTCATGTCTGGAGGAAACCAGGCACCGCTCATCACCTGGCCAATACCATCCCTACAGCGAAGCATGGTGGTGGCAGCATCATGCTGTGGGGATGTTTTTCAGCGGCAGGAACTGGGAGACTAGTCAGGATCGAGGGAAAGATGAATACAGCAATGTACAGAGACATCCTTGATGAAAACCTGCTCCAGAGTGCTCTGGACCTCAGACTGGGGCGAAGGTTCATCTTCCAACAGGACAACGACCCTAAGCACACAGCCAAGATAACAAAGGAGTGGCTCCGGGACAACTCTGTGAATGTCCTTGAGTGGCCCAGCCAGAGCCCAGACTTGAACCCGATTGAACATCTCTGGAGAGATCTGAAAATGGCTGTGCACCGACGCTCCCCATCCAACCTGATGGAGCTTGAGAGGTCCTGCAAAGAAGAATGGGAAACTGCCCAAAAATAGGTGTGCCAAGCTTGTAGCATCATACTCAAAAAGACTTGAGGCTGTAATTGGTGCCAAAGGTGTTTCAACAAAGTATTGCGCAAAGGCTGTGAATACTTATGTACATGTGACTTTTTTTCGTTTTTTATTTTTAATAAATTTGCAAAGATTTCAAACAAGCTTGTTTCATGTTGTCATTATGGGGTATTGTTGGTAGAATTTTGAGGAAAATAATGAATTTAATCCATTTTGGAATAAGGCTGTAACATAACAAAATGTGGAAAAAATTAAGCGCTGTGAATACTTTCCGGATGCACTGTATATATACGTGTGTATATATACATATATATATATATATATATATATATATATATATATATATATATACAAAAATCAGGTTTTATGCAAAAACCTGATTTTTGATAACTTTGCAAATTTATTAAAAATAAATAACTGAAATATCACATTGACATAAGTATTCAGACCCTTTGATATGAAATTTAGCTCAGGTGCATCCCATTTCTATGGATCATCTTTGAGATGTTTCTATACTTTGATTGGAGTCCACCTGTGGCAAATTCAATTGATTGGACATGATTTGGAAAGACACACACCTGTCTATATAAGGTCTCACAGCTAAAAATTCATATCAGAGCAAAAACCAAGCCATGAGGTCAAAAGAACTGCCTGCAGAGCTCAGAGACAGGATTGTGTCAAGGCACAGATCTGGGGAAGGCTACAAAACTTTTTGGTTGCATTGAAGGTTCCCAAAAGCACAGTGGCCTCCATAATTCTTAAATGGAAGACATCTGGAACAGCCAGGCAGTGGCGTAACTTGGATTTTGTGGGCCCCAGTGCAAAAAAACTTGATGGGGCCCGTGCCACCCCCACCCACTCATAGCCTCCAAGAATTAACTTAAAATATATGACATTATAATGTAATTTTTTTGCTTGTGCAATATTGTCACTAAATGTCTCAATAGATTTGATCCTCTCAAGACACCTTTTCAGAAATTATGAGAAATATCTTATTTATCTTAAAATGTCTTAAATTATTAAAATGGAATTCCACAAATGAGTTGTGCTATTTATTCTGAAAGGCAGCATTAACAAAACAACAACAAAAAAAAAAACATTTAAAATAAAAACAATTATACCAGTACTTTTTTTTGGAGCTAGATTAATTTACTGTCAGTTTCTTTATGACATTATTATCAGCTTTCTAGGGAAAAAACGACAAGACACTTCAAGTTTACCTGACATCACAGACATAGTTTGCTTGATCAGGTGAATTTTCATGCTGGAGATGCCCAATAATAGAGCATGAAGCAACAGTGATACTTTCTCAGCACAACTCTCTCTGCTTTGTAATATCATTAAATATATTAAGTCTTTGACCGTGACACTGCATCATTGATACTCGGCAGCTCTTTACTCACATAATGCAGGGGTGACAGTTTGTCATGGAGGGAGAGCCCCAGGGCGGCTGCCCCGCCTGCACTGCTGGTAGTTACGCCACTGCAACCAGGACTCTTCTGCCCGGCCAAACTGAGCAATCGGGGGAGAAGGGCCTTGGTAAGAGAGGTGACAAAGAACCCGATGGTCACTCTGGTTGAGCTCCAGAGATCATGTGTGGAGATGGGAAAAACTTGCAGAAGGACAACCATCACTGCAACACTCCACCGATCTGGGCTTTATGGTAGAGTGGCCAGACGGAAGACTCTTCTCAGTGCAAGACACATAAAAAAGCACATAAAGGACTCTGCCTGTGCGAAACAATATTCTCTGGTCTGATGAAATGAAGATTGAACTGTTTGGCCTCAATTCCAAGTCCTTGAGTGGCCCAGCCAGAGCCCGGACTTGAACCCATCGAACATCTCTAGAGAGACCTGAAAATGGCTTTCAACGGACATTCCCCATCCAGCCTGACAGAGCTTGAGAGGATTTGCAGAGAAGAATGGCAGAAAATCCCCAAATCCAGGTGTGCAATGCTTGTCGCATCATACCCAAAAAGACTTGAGGCTGTAATCGCTGCCAAAGGTGCTTCAACTAAGTACTGAGATAAGGGTCTGAATACTTATGTCAATGTGATATTTCAGTTTTTTCTTTTTAATAAATTTGCAGTCATAAAAAATCTGGTTTTTGCTTTGTCATTATTGGGTATGGAGTGTATATTGATGTGAAAAAAACAATAAATTTAAAGCATTTTAGCATAAGGCTACAACATAACAAAATGTGAAAAAAATGAAGGGGGCTGAATACATTATGAATGCACTGTATATATATTTAAATATATATTCGGATATCAAACAAAATGGATGTGGTCCACCCACATCACATGTGACCCTCAACCTGCCCTCTGACAACTTAAACTGATTTAAGCTTGTGAGACTTAAATAAGTGTAAATACTGACTAGATCTTCAGAGATGACAACATTGAGTTTTGTTATAATCGGGGTTATTTTATAAAAATAAATACATAAATGAAATAAATGAAATATGTTACCACATTTTTTGTTTGTTTAGTATTTTTATTTAATAGCTCGTGGAACCAATTATTATTATTACAATTATTACATTCTGTGAAGTCATTAAATCTCTAATCATTTGGCAACAGACTGCTGAGGACAGTAAATGGGTAAGTCCTACATTTCAGTCCTTTTAAGTCCTCACTACAAGTAGTGGTATTTATAATGTTTAATCACCCAATTACAATTTTAATAGGCTTGTTAAAAGAATAAAGACCATTTATAATGTTTCACATTGCTGTGGGCATAAATAATTGAAATAATTTTCAACTATTGCACTAGTGTCATTTCTTCATGTTCCCAGAGCTGCATGTCAGTCATCTTTGACATACAGGTGCATCTCAATAAATTAGAATGTCGTGGAAAAGTTCATTTATTTCAGTAATTCAACTCAAATTGTGAAACTCGTGTATTAAATAAATTCAATGCACACAGACTGAAGTAGTTTAAGTCTTTGGTTCTTTTAATTGTGATGATTTTGGCTCACATTTAACAAAAACCCACCAATTCACTATCTCAACAAATTAGAATACATCATAAGACCAATAAAAAAAACATTTTTAGTGAATTGTTGGCCTTCTGGAAAGTATGTTCATTTACTGTATATGTACTCAATACTTGGTAGGGGCTCCTTTTGCTTTAATTACTGCCTCAATTCGGCGTGGCATGGAGGTGATCAGTTTGTGGCACTGCTGAGGTGGTATGGAAGCCCAGGTTTCTTTGACAGTGGCCTTCAGCTCATCTGCATTTTTTGGTCTCTTGTTTCTCATTTTCCTCTTGACAATACCCCATAGATTCTCTATGGGGTTCAGGTCTGGTGAGTTTGCTGGCCAGTCAAGCACACCAACACCATGGTCATTTAACCAACTTTTGGTGCTTTTGGCAGTGTGGGCAGGTGCCAAATCCTGCTGGAAAATGAAATCAGCATCTTTAAAAAGCTGGTCAGCAGAAGGAAGCATGAAGTGTTCCAAAATTTCTTGGTAAACGGGTGCAGTGACTTTGGTTTTCAAAAAACACAACGGACCAACACCAGCAGATGACATTGCACCCCAAATCATCACAGACTGTGGAAACTTAACACTGGACTTCAAGCAACTTGGGCTATGAGCTTCTCCACCCTTCCTCCAGACTCTAGGACCTTGGTTTCCAAATAAAATACAAAACTTGCTCTCATCTGAAAAGAGGACTTTGGACCACTGGGCAACAGTCCAGTTCTTCTTCTCCTTAGCCCAGGTAAGACGCCTCTGACGTTGTCAGTGGTTCAGGAGTGGCTTAACAAGAGGAATACGACAACTGTAGCCAAATCCCTTGACACGTCTGTGTGTGGTGGCTCTTGATGCCTTGACCCCAGCCTCAGTCCATTCCTTGTGAAGTTCACCCAAATTCTTGAATCGATTTTGCTTGACAATCCTCATAAGGCTGCGGTTCTCTCGGTTGGTTGTGCATCTTTTTCTTCCACACTTTTTCCTTCCACTCAACTTTCTGTTAACATGCTTGGATACAGCACTCTGTGAACAGCCAGCTTCTTTGGCAATGAATGTTTGTGGCTTACCCTCCTTGTGAAGGGTGTCAATGATTGTCTTCTGGACAACTGTCAGATCAGCAGTCTTCCCCATGATTGTGTAGCCTAGTGAACCAAACTGAGAGACCATTTTGAAGGCTCAGGAAACCTTTGCAGGTGTTTTGAGTTGATTAGCTGATTGGCATGTCACCATATTCTAATTTTTTGAGATAGTGAATTGGTGGGTTTTTGTTAAATGAGAGCCAGAATCATCACAATTAAAAGAACCAAAGACTTAAACTACTTCAGTCTGTGTGCATTGAATTTATTTAATACACGAGTTTCACAATTTGAGTTGAATTACTGAAATAAATGAACTTTTCCACGACATTCTAATTTATTGAGATGCACCTGTAAGTGCTTAATCATTGGATTTCTAAAAACATTTTCCCATTCAATTAAGTGTAAAGTATTACATTTCCTCACTAACATTTATTCATTTGCTGTAAATGTTTCATTTTAACACTGATAGCGGAGTTTTTTTTTTTTTTTTATATATGTCCCTTGATTTATTGTCTACCCTGTTATGTCATGATACTATGACCTTTAATTGAAGATATACTGTATGCTATGAAATTACATCACACACTGGAGGTGACATCAGCCATTCAGCAAAATTGTGAGTGCGTGACTCTTGTTACATTTATGTTTTCCTTTATTTTGTGGTGTAAGTCATATGTGGTCAAGCATTAACATGTCTACTCTGTTATGGGAAGATATAGGGAAAATGTATGTAATTTTAAAATGCCAATATATTTATGTAAACAGAAATAAAATCATCAATATAAATTTACAAATTTGTTTGCTAGATATAATTCACAGACCATATAGAGGCTAATTTATCCACTGAATGTCCACCCTGTTATTTTCCACCCTGATCCTGCTCTTTTAACCGGATGGACATCTGAATTTTTCAAGTCATTCAGCATGACTGGTATGAATTATAAAATCTTTAACATATCCTTTTAATGATGAAACAGAGTTTCATAGCCGAAATGTCACAGAATTGTAGGAATGCCCCAAATCAGAACTGATTTCTTTTTTTCTCAAAAGTATCTTTAAATTATTTAAGTTTCCCATCCCTACTCACAAATGAATGAAAAAGATTTTATGGACCCACTTTACGTGTCTTTAAATACTATGTATTTCACCATTTGATACAATGTACTTATTATGTACATACTGTACAACTGTACAATTAAAGTACCTGAATTTAATTACATCTTTAGTTACACGGTTACCTACCCCAACCCTTACCCTAAACCCTAACCATAATCTAAACACTAACCCTAAACCAACACGTATCTCAAGCTCAGTCGCAGCGAATGTGAATCTTGTGAGGATTTTGCAGAGCAACATGTAGTTACACAAGCACATTGTATTGAATGTATTTTAATGTTAGTACACAATAGTTAGACACCTAATATAAAGCAGGACCGATTTTATTAATATTCATGACTTTACCAGGCCTGCAAACACCATGTTAAGATTCCCTGATATTTCCAGCTTTTCCAAGACCATGGGAACCTTGTCCCCATGACAACTGCCTGAACCTGTTGCCAAGCATTCATGCTGGTTACCAGGCAACCAACCCCAAGACAAAAGACTTTTGTCTTACATTAAACATTACCATCCCGCTGATGGTATGCACAGTAAATACATAACTGATCACAGTTCAGTTTCAGTAGATTTATGTCTTATGTAAAACAAAATGATACTTACTGTAGCATGAGCTGTGCTATCCGCTGGCAGTCTTCCTTATCATAGAACCAGATACTGTAGATGCCCACTGATAGAGAGAGAGAATGTTAGAGAGAGCTGCACAACAGGCACTGCTTATTAAAGAGCCCAAATGTCATGTTTAAGTGCAAGAAACAATGTTTAAGTGAACAAATAGGTAAAAAGGGCTTTGCTCTGACCATGTGAGGAGTTACAGTGAAGAGTTCAACAATTTAATAAAACTGCTGCTGAAGGATTTTAAAAAATCTTATAATGCATTACTCATAATCCTTTCAATGAGCTTCTAACACAATTAAAGCTATACTAATAGCTGAGGTACCATCTAGCATCTGCCTTAAATTACATAAGAACAAAGACCAAGTAGCCAGACTGAGAATATATACCATATGGACAAATTCATCTGATATTTACACTTCAGAGAGTTACAGTAAAATATCAACCACTTGAGCAATTGATATCTGGCTGTTAACATTTTCATCATTTTGAACTGTTAAGGAAAACCTCACTCAAAAATATAAAAATCTGTCATCATTTACTCAGCCTCATGTTTGATTTGATTGACATTACTTTTTTCTTCCATGGAACACAAAAGGAGATGTTAAACAGATTTTTAGGGACTGAAAGCCTAAGTCACCATTCATTTACATTGTATGAAAAAAAATCCAATGAAAGTTAATAACTAATAGCAGTCCCTAACATTCTGCCTAACATTTGAGTTTGGAACAACATAAGGGTAAGTAGATGACAAATGCTTTTTTTTTAATGAATCATGGGTCAATAATGTGATATTTTTGTCCATATCTATTAAATCATTCAGAAATAGGGTAACACTTTACAATAAGGTTCCATTCGTTAACATTAGTTAATGCATTAGGTATCATGAACTAACAATGAACAATATATTTTTTTCCATCATTTATTAATATTTGTTAATAAAAACACAATTGTTGATTGTTAGTTCATAGTGCATTATGTTAACATATGCAACTTTTGATTTAAAAAATGTATTACTATATGTTGGTTTTCAATCCACAAAACGAGTTAAAGCTGGTTTGACTTGTTCCGCCATGTGTCCAAAGACAACAACCACACAATCAGTTTGCGTTGAACATGGCTTCTTTTAATGTCTTTTGTGTTCTTTACAATTAAATAAACATCACTCACACAGTTAAGAAACCATGCCACTCCACTCTAGTTATTAATCACAGAAAAGGGCAAACACCTGTGTGTCTCACTAAAAGAGCAGCCACCTCTTAAAGGGGCGGCACCAATTTCAGCACCTGCTATTAAACTCAATGCAAAGTCAGTGAACATTTTTTAAAAGGTACCAATTATACATAAAAACAACATGTATTAAATCTACAATAAATGTGTAAATATTCAAAGGGAAAAAATATGAATTATGAAATATATTAATTTAAACAAATACTGAATTATAAAGAATTCACTAAAAAGGCTCCTACACTATGTTGAAATTAACATTACCCAAGATTAATAAATGCTGTAAAAGTATTGTTCATTGTTAGTTCATGTTAACTAATGTTGTTAACTAATTGTAATGTTAACAAATGGAACTTTACTGTAAAGTGTTACCATAAAATACTTTACAAACGCAATTCATACTAAACAATTACTTGAATACACCACTTCTATGATGAACATGTTTTCAATTACTTTGAAGTCATTTTTATATATATATTTTTTTCTTTTCTGGTGCTTAAAGTAAAAAAATGTCATGTGGTCTAAGTGTCCAGAGATAGCAAATAAATATTTAGTTAAAATTGAAATCCCATTAAAAATTGAAATCCTTAAAAATATATATATTGTTTGCATGTGTAATGCAGATTAATCAATCACTATTACTTCTTTAAAAGCAGTGAAACAATTTTATTTTAAAATATGATAAAAATTAGAAAAAGATTTGTGAAAAGGTAGCCATTTTTTGTCATGTAAAAAAAGAGAGGATCCCTTTAGACCCTAAGTCAATAAATAATTTTTTTGTAGAAAGTGCTATAAATGTTTTTCAAAAATGTGAAACCAACATGGACTCAACTAGGACTTTCAAATTAATATTCAAATATCCGTCAATTTTAAAATAAATATGCACATTCAAATCCACATTCAAATGCACATTTTAGCACTTGTGCCACTTTGGACGTATGCCAAGCACCGACAATGTAATTCGATCGATTGCATTCTTGGGTTAAAACTGATGCAGTGCAACAAAAAACAGATGCAGTGCAACAAAAAACAGATGCAGTGCAACAAAAAACAGAATGCAGGTGTCTCGAGACACATTGTAAAGGTTGAATTTCCTTTTAAGTTGACAGCTTATACAACCCTAATTCCAAAAAAAGTTGGGACAGTACGCAAAATGACAATGAACACCCTTGAAAAGCACTAAAAGCACTAAAACTAATGATGATAAGATGTTTTACCTTGTGAATTTCATTGTTCAAATGTACAGTAATTTCAAATCAGCTGATTGCAATACACTCCAAAAGAGTTGGGACAGTCGAGTGTTTACCACTGTGAAACCACTATTTCTTCTGATAACACTTATTAAGCATTTAGGCACTGAAGACACAAGTTTGTCAAGTTAAAAAGTGGAATTTTCCCCCCATTCATCCATTATGCAGGTCTTCAGCTGCACAATTGTATGGGGTCTTTGTTGCCATATTGTGTGCTTCATAATGCACCACACATTCTCAACTGGAGATGGTCAGGACTGCAGGCAGGCCAATCTAGCACCCGCACTCTCTGCTTATTCAGCCAGTATGTGGTTTGAAGTTGTCCTGCTGAAAATGCCCTGGAAAAGACTGTGCTGGATGGCAGTATATGCTGCTCCAAAATTTTTACATAACTGTCTGCATTAATGGTGCCCTCACAGATGTGCGAGGTACCCATGCCATGGGCACTGACACACCCCAGACACTGGCTTTTGGACCTGCAGCTGATAACAGCTTGGATGGTCCTTTTCCTCTTTGGCCCGGAGAACACGACGGCTGTGTTTTTCAAAAACTATTTGAAATGTGGACTCATCGGACCAAAAAAAACACGGTTCCACTGTTCTACTTTCCATCTAAGATGAGATTGAGCCCAGAGAAGTCGGCAGAGCTTCTGGACAGTGCTGATGTAGGGCTTCTGCTTTGCATAGTAAAGTCTTAACTTGGATCTGTGGATGCAGCAGCAAATGGTGTTGACTAACAAAGGTTTACTAAAGTAATCCCAAGCCCATGTTCATGATATCCATTACAGATGAATGAAGTTTTTTAAGAATGTCTGAGGGATCAGAGATCACACGCATTCAGAAGTGGTTTTCGTCTTGCCCTTTACGCAATGAGATTTAACCAGATTCCTTGAATTAAAAAAAAAAAAACATTTTTCTCCCAATTTGGACTGCCCAATTCCCAATGTGCTTTTACGTCCTCGTGGTCACGTAGTGATTTGCCTCAGTCCGGGTGGTGGAGGATGAATCCCAGTTGCCTCTGCGTCTGAGACCGTCAACCCCCGCATCTTATCACGTGGCTTGTTGAGCGCGTTGCCACGGAGATAGCGCATGTGGAGGCTTCACGCCATCCACCGCAGCAACCACGGTCAACTCACCACGCGCCCCACCGAGAACGAACCACATTATAGCGACCAGGAGGAGGTTATCCCATGTGACTCTACCCTCCCTTGCAACTGGGCCAATTTGGTTGCTTAAGAGTGGAGTCACTCAGCACGCCCTGGGATTCGAACTAGCGAACTCCAGGGGTGATAGCCAGCATCTTTACCACTGAGCTACCCAGGCCCCGATTCCTTGAATCTTTTAACTATATTGTGCACTGTAGAGGGTGAAATGCCCAAAATCCTTCCAATTTGTCTTTGGGGAACATTGTTCTCAAAGTGCTGAAATATCTGCAGAAGCATCTGTTGGCAAATTGACAAGTCTCGCTAAATCTTATGACTTTATCATTTTACACATTTCTGTTAACAGTCAGATATGTTCGGCTGTTTGGTTTATGGCAATGACCGTTAACCTTATAAATATTACTGGTTAAAGAAAAAAAAAGATGTATTTTTAAAGATTACATCTTTCTCTTCTAGAGTAGCATTAATGTGTTTCACAGAGGGACAAATACCAGTATTACAGCCAAGTATGTTGCCATTGCAACATACAATACAAAAATGTAAAATATTAGGAAATTATCATTACAACACATTAATCTGCAGATTTGATATTTGCTTCACTCTCAAGAAACACTTTAATGTTGACTCTGTATTTTAATTTAAACAAGACACAAACAATGAGCCCTTTCATTGTATAACAGCATTGCAATGGATTCATATCAAATGAACACAATCCTAGTCAGCAATTTCTTAACTTACAATTGCCATTCCGGTACAGTAGAAAGGGATCTTGGAGCTGGAATTCCAAGTCTTTATTAATTGGCTCCACCAAGTTTT
Source organism: Myxocyprinus asiaticus (assembly GCF_019703515.2). NCBI lineage: Eukaryota > Metazoa > Chordata > Actinopteri > Cypriniformes > Catostomidae > Myxocyprinus > Myxocyprinus asiaticus. The sequence goes on from NC_059367.1 coordinate 45,406,457, forward strand.
CCGTACTCAAACGGTTCATGATTGTGAAGCCATGATAAGGGGATGCTGACCTGCAAACAAACGCAGTTATACTGACATCACTGATCAACTGTACAATGGTTCATTTCAGTAGGTGACAAATGTAACTAATTAATGTGTTTTGGACCCAAATTCCAGTCACTATCAAGTGTCGGCAACCTATGGCACGCAGGCTAAAGCGAGAGAAGAGTAGGCTATTTTATTTAGGGATGCAGCGCTGAAATGTTTCGACTGAATTTTTTTAGCTTTCAGCCGAAAGAGGAAAAAATGTCAAAAAATGTTGAGCAGAAACTGTTACTTTAAAATCCAAAAAAAGAAACACTCACTTGGAGAAAAAGCATTGTTTATGTTGCACATTAAATTCCACATCCTTAGAAAGGAAGTGATCCCTCTCTTGGTTATTAGCGCATTAATAAAGGGCATTTTCCAGTGCTCCTGTTATGTGTTATTGTGTGTCAAAGCCATTACTGCCAAGCTCCAATATGACATTAAAGAAGCATAAAAGCACCAGTAAAGTAGTCCATAGTGCATTATATTTAAAGTCTCTTGTAGCCATTCAATAGTTGGCAAAGAATGCATTTAATAAGTAAATAGTCTGCATGCGCAGAGCGCTTCAGTGAATGAGTGCTGCTCTGTTGTTGACACACACTCAAAGCAGCACGCACAGCTCGTGAAGCACTAATGTTTTTTTGCACAGCTCAGAGTTCTTCCTGGAATGGTCACATGGTTTTAAAGTTGAGAAATTATGACTGAAATTGTATTATTATTTAATAAAACTTTACTATCATTGTTATTATTACTATTAAATTACAATAATATTTAAATTGACTGAATAATGTGATTTCCTATCAAAACCAAAATGAACACAAAAGAGATCCACTAAAGAATCCATTCCACATTCCAAGTCCAACTACAATGTGTGTGTGTGTGTGGGGGGGGGTGCAATAGAACTGGCTTCATGTCCACTGAAGTTTTTCACTGGGATTACTGTTAATTTTGCTGCTGCATTATCCAGTAAAGTACTAATCAATAAAGGTTCTTAATAGGCTACACATTTTTTATTAAATTCTTCTCTGTCTACTCTAAATGTGTAGTTACAGAAAAAGTGGTTTTGGTGAACCCGATAATAACAACATTCAGAATTTGTTCAATAATTACAAAGAGTCTAAATACAAATAATAATTTTCTTTTTTCATTTTCGTTTTACTGCCCAGTGTGTCTACAATTTTCGGTTTCGGACAAAGAATTTTCATGTCGGTGCATTACTAATTTTATTTATGAAGTCCCTCGCACCTGAATGTCAATCTACCTCTTGATGAAATCCTTCCTTATGATCGCAGCATGTTTTTATTAGCCTAACACTATTACAGTGTAACGACACTGTGGTATAGTCAACAGACGAACGCAAGCAAGCCATTCACGCACCACATGCTGGCGGCGCAGCACAGATCAATTCAGGCAGCACTTCACTTTCAGTGAAACGTGCAAGTAAACGCTTCTGCTTTGCTTCGGTTGCCAGTTGAGTGGATGACAGCAGAGTCGCGCCAGGATGAATTACGTGAGGGGGCATTTGGAATTTCTGAGGGGGCCACAATTTGGGACTGCATTAAACCCTCGACCCCAATCTACCACAAACAGCACACACAGCTTTGTCCTGGGTTTATCATTTATTACACATTGCAGATCAATAAACAAACAGACACAAGACAACAATGAGCAATATCTGCATATAGATACAGTGGCAAGAAGTATCTATGTGAACCCTTTTTGAATTAGCTGGTTTTCTGCATTAATTGGTGATAAAATGTGATCTCATCTTAATAAAAGTCACAAGTATAGACAAACACAATGTGCTTAAGCTAACAACACACAAACAATTCTAATCTTTCATGTCTTTATTGAACACATGCCATTTAACATTCACAGTGTTGTGGAAAAAGTAAGTGAACCCTTGGATTTAATAACTGGTCAATCCTCCTTTTGCAGCAATAACCACAACCAAGTGTTTCCGGTAGCTGTGGATTAGACCTGCACAACGATCAGAAGGAATTTTGGACCATTCTTCCTTACAGAACTGCTTCAGCTCAGCCATATTCTTAGGATGTCTGGTGTGAATGGCTCTCTTGAGGTCATTCCACAGCATCTCTATTGGGTTAAGGTCTGGGCTCTGACTGGGACACTCCAAAAGGTTGATTTTCTTTTTTTGAAGCCATTCTGTAGAGGATTTACTTCAATGTTTAGGGTCATTGTCCTGCTGCATCACCCAACTTCTGCTGAGCTTCACACAGCCACCTGACATTATCCTGTAGGATATCTTGATAAATTTGGGAATTAATTTTTCCCTCGATGTTGCAAGCGTTCCAGGCTCTGAAGCATCAAAGCAGCCCCAAATCATGATGCTCCCTCCACCATACTTCACCATTGAGATTATGATTTCATGTTGGTATGCGGTGCCCTTTTTACACCATACGTAGTGCTGCGTGTTCTTCCCAAACAATTCAGCCTTCTTTTCATTAGTCCACAAAACACTTTCTCAATAGTGTTGTGGAGTGTCAAGGTGGTATTTGGCAAACTTTAGGTGCGCAGCAATGTTTTTGTTGGAAAGCAGCGGCTCCCTTTGTGGTGTCCTGCCATGGACACCATGGCTTTTTAATGTTTCCCATAGAGCAGACTGATGAACAGAGATGTTAACCACTTCCAATGATTTATTCGAGTCTTTAGCTGTCGCTCTATGGTTCTTTTTTACCTCATTGAACATTCTGCGGTGTGCCATTTGAGTCATCTTGGCTGGACAGCCATTTCTAGGGAGAGCAGCCACAGTACTAAATCATCTCAGTTTATAGCAATTTGTCTAACTGTGGACAGATGAATATCTAAGCTCTTCAAAATAACGTTGTAACCCTTTCCAGCTTAATGCAAAGCAACAATTCTTGATCGTAGGTCTTCAGATGCTTCTTGTGAACAGCAAACTCAAAATGTTTAAGTGCTTTTTATACGTCAGAGTAACTCTAACCCACAACTCCAATCTTGTTTTATTAAATGGATGCCAGGTTTGCCAACTTCGGATTCTAATTAGGTTTTGTTGACCTCATTTGCCTAATGGTTCTGTTTTTCCAACCTACACTGCAAATGCTTGAATGATGTCTTAAAGGATTAGTTCACTCAAAAATGATAATTCTCTCATGATTTACTCACCTTTAAGCCATCCCAGATGTGTATGACTATCCTTCTTCAGCAGAACCGAAAAAATATTTTTATAAGCACATTTCAGCTCTGTTTGTCAATACAATAAAAGCGAATGGGTGCCGTGAGGCTGCTGACTGTTTAATGGTCCAAAAGGCATATTTAGGCAGCATAAAAGTAATCCACACGACTCCAGTCAATCAATGAATGTCTTCTCAAGCAAATCGACAGGTTTGTGTAAGAAACAAATCATTTAAACATTTTTAACTATAAATCGTTACTTACTGCCAGAGCTGGGAAACTGTTTGAAATGACCTAACTCTCATGTGACGTTTGTTCCTCTGTTGTATACAAAGTACACACTTCCGTCTTCTCGCATGAACGCACCATCACGCGACAGCTCCACGATGGGTCAACTGGTAGCAGGAAGCGTTTTTTTAAAGTAAATAAAGTTTTAATTATCTGCTTATTTTTTACACAAACCTATCAGTTTGCTTCAGAAGACATTAATTGATCGACTGGAGTCGTGTGGATTACTTTTATGCTGCCTAAATATGCCTTTTGGACCATCAAACAGCCAACAGCGTCATGGCACCCATTGTATGGACAAACAGAGATGAAATGCGCTTATAAAAATCTTTATTTCAGTTCTGCTGAAGAAGGATAGTCATACACATCTGGGATGGCTTTATGGTAAGTAAATCATGAGAGGATTATCATTTTTGGATGAGACAGACATTGCACCCTAACATTCGAAATATAAAACAATCTGAGTAACATAACAAGGACATGATTGCCAGGATGCGAGTAATATTCCAGAGCCTTTTACAATCTGCAGTTTCACAGCTGTCAACTACAATCGCCTTTTTTGGCTTCTATTAAAGAGCCCTTTTTATTGACAGAGCGCTATTTCTAAGTGGGGTAGTTTTATGTTGAATGGTTGTCGGATATTCGCCTATGGTGCATAGGGGACCATCTGAAATGTCCACACACTATGCTAAAATGTCGGTGGTCAAAATCGGAGGCTAATTTAAAATAGAAATTTTACCTGGAAATAAAGTTTTAGGATTCTGAAAAGCTATATTTATTTATTTTTAAGGAATATTTCAGATCCCACAAAATTTCTGGGTCACTAGTATGAACTCATTTTGTACAAAATCAGGTTTTTAGGGTTCCTAACTTCGCAGTCCAACCCTGAGCGTTTCATGGGAGCAGGACACCATACCCGCACTTATACAAGCTTTTATGGGCTGCCCTGTAAATGTACACAATAACTGACAAGCAGAACGTCTTCTGACTGGCTAAACTAATGATCTGACCGTGGCCATCTTTTAACCCACTGTTTATCGAGCCTATGGCTGTTACAGAGACAGGTGTGATATTTCATGGCACCTATTTCAGTGACATTTGACAGGTAATAGGGACATTTTCTGCATGTCATTTCAATAAAAAAAAAAAAAAAAAAAAGAAAGAAAGAAAGAAAGAAATCACTTACAGCACCTTTTAAAATGTTAAAAATGGCACTCCATGTCAAAAAGGTCACTGACCCCTGAACTATAAAACAAGTCAATCACTGACCTGGCATAAACAAATAATGTGCCTTCAATCTCAGTCTTTTCCTGTTAAGAGAGAGAGAGAGAGAGAGAGAGAGTTAGCTTTCAAATACCCCTTACAAAGGAAAACGGCTTAACCTATAAATTACAAATGTTACTGATTTTACTTTAAGAGGGTTGTGCTAGATGAGTTTACTCTCAGATGATGGAAGCTGTGCTTGATCTAATCTAGAATAATAAATAGATCTAATATTAATATCATGTAAGTGCATGTTTATTTTATTCTCAGCTGTGTTTTTCGCTTTGCCCCTGCACGTTCATCAACTCCACTTCAATTCAGAGAGAATAAACAGTCTAAAATGCTTTTGCTTTGTTTACTAATTCACGACCGCTATACAACGACATTGGAGTTTCAGCAAAGCTATAAGCAGCCCTTGGCCTATTATGTACGCTTTAATGCATAATAAATCAAATCAGACTTCAGCATACAACACTATTGATGAGCTGCTGAGCTGGTGGCGTTGCTATTAGCAACAGCAAGCTAACTGAGCTGCGCGTGCTGAGTCAGTCTCACCCATTCGTTTGCATTAGAGTTGAATGTGTAGAGTGCGACCTGTCCGGTGACGTCTAGTAATTTGACTATGTAGGGATCGTATTGCTGTAGAGCTGCTAGACTCATAAGCTGACCCGCTTTATTCACACACTCCATCGCTGAACATACACGGAGCGCATTACACAAGCAACACTTCCGGTTACAGCTGGCTTATGTGCGCGTTTCAGTTCCGCTCACGTGGTTCCGAGAAACAGCTGCAAAGAAGTTCCCTGGAAATGTCACTTATGGTGTTTGTGACAAATGTGCTTTTGGCTAATGGTATAATATTGTATACATAATCAATATTCTTTAAAAACGTTAACATTTTCTGTCATTCCCAAAACGGATTGGTAGTGTTTTACACACACACACACACACACACACACACACACACACACACACACACACACACACAGAGAGAGAGAGAGAGAGAGAGAGAGAGATAACATAAAACATGACTAACCATTTACAGTAGCAACCACCCAGATCACCCACCAACTGCATAGCAGTTTCCTAGGACCTACCCAGAACACTTTAGCATCATGGCAGCAAGTTTTGCAAGGGCAAAAATCACTCACATTTTCTTTGAATAGTTCACCCAAATATGTAAATCCTGTTATCATGTATCCCAAGTTGTACCAAACCCGAGGGGGGCAATAACAATAAGCCACAAATGCTGTGGACTGAGCTGAACTTGCATTAAAGCCGGAATATTCATTTGTGTTTCACAGACGAATGAAAAAAATAAATAAAACAAATCAAATAAAATGAGGGTGACTATATGATGAAAGATTTTTCGTTTTTGTGCACTATTCTCTAAGAAAGGGTAAAAATCTAGCCTTTTGTTGTTGTTATTCTCAATGCGAAAGGCCTGGGATTAAATGACCTCTTAAAAAGCCTGTTAGATGTTGTGGAAAGTTAATTGAATACTCCAGGCAACTATTTTCTCTGAGCGTCTTAATTTAAAGCAGATGTACACATACAACGTTACAGGCAGAGAGAGAGAGAGAGAGAGAGAGAGAGAGAGAGAGAGAGAGAGAGAGAGAGAGAACAGTCAGCTGTTCTTTGATTGAATAACATTCGCGATGAAGTGAATGGAGCGCGTCGGGATTTTTGAGGATGTTTGAGTGACAGCTTCTATCACTTTTAATGAAGTTTAGTGTATATTTCCAAAAGTTGTGTGTAATGCTTAGTGCGCATCATACTTCACCATATGGAGTATTTTATACACATCATTTACCACTACATTAATAACACAAATAATGTGTATTTACAAGCTTCTCTTTAGAATAAATGCATATTACATACAGTGACCTAAAAAAGCATACTTTTTTTTTTTTTTTACATTTAAAGGTGCACTCAGTAATTCTAATCCAATACACTTTTTGTCAAATTCTGCAAATACTTCCTCACAGTCTGCTAGCTGTCCATTCTGTGGGTGGGCTGAAAAAAAAATCTAATATTTGTACACAGCCCTGGCTCTGTAAATGGGACAAAAACAAAGTGGATCCGACAGATCAACACAACACTACTCCAGCCAATCAGCAATAGGGAGTGGTTCTTGGGCGTGCACAGGATGGGGGTGGGGGCAGAGCGAGAGGGAAATTCATTAGAAGAGCGTCGGCAAATCTGGCTAATGCAAACTTTCTAAACTCCAAGGAGGATAAATGGCTGAGAAGCAGACCAAGAGAAAAAGGTCAGACGAATATAAACTAAAAAAGAAGGATTATGATAAATTGAGGGCTAGGAGCCGCCTCAACATCGGCATTTAAAACAAATGAATTTTCAAAGCGTCACAGAAGGTTTAAAGTTTTTCTGAAAAATGTATCTACGAAAGGCTTAGTTGTTTCTGCATATTAAGGTGGAATAGGAGAAAATATTTTAACACTGAAAACGTTACACACATCAGCTTTAAGCTTAAACACCAGCACTATTGGCATAATGTTGATTACCGCAGACAATTTATTTTTCCCTCCTTTTCTTAAAAAAAATAAAATTTCAGGGCTAAAACAAAGTGTGGATATAGGTCTGACAATGCGAAACTGTAGTTTGAAGTAATCACTTTTCTTTGCATGATACATTGACTGCATTCATACAATAGCCTATGTCGGCGTTAGCTAGCTAGCCAGCTTTATCAATAGCTGTTAGCTAAGTTTGGTGGATGATGACAGTTAGCTGTTTATAAAATAGACTGTACATTATAAATATGTTGACACAATTCAGTATTGATGTGATTCCATCACAACTGTCATTTTGATATATCGATGCGTTATTGTTTTATAATAATAGAATGTATATATTTTCTGTATAACCAAGTTACGTTACACTAATGAATGGAGCTTTTTGCATTATATTGAACATTGTCTAGCATTCATTTCATGAGTTATTGTAGTTTACCTTGCTGAATAATTACAGATTAACATTGACATTAACCTGACTTTTAGTATAAAGAGAAGATTGTTGAAATTATTTGAAAGTTACGAAGCAAGGTAGCTTGCAATTCGTCAGCCTTAGCAGGCAAGCTCAAGTTAGCTAAAATTACACAGATTAATCCTTATGGCACTATATTTCACATGATTTGCACTTATGTAAGCTTACCTGTCTAATAAGAAGAACGCTAATTCAGGGTCGGTTTTGATTCCCAAAACCGAACGAAGGTCCCTCCAGGAATCAAATGCCCTGCCGATGTTCACTCTAGTTTTCTCTCGACCACGATCACATTCCTGCTTAGCCAGACGGGATTCAGTAGATAAATGTTTTTTTTTTTTTTTTTGGCTTACTCTGAGTTTGTATAGGAGTTGGTGTTGTGCTGGGAGCTGGATGTTTGCTGGATTCCATCTCTTAGATAACATTACCTAGTGTTGCAGACTGTCTGTTGACGCTGTTGAATAGTGGAAGAGAAGCTACTGTCTAAGGCAAGGCTCTTGGGAGCGCGCATAAACATTACATCCTTTGGATTTTCCCGGCAAAAGCGACCCACTCCCTTCGCATGAAAATCAGTCTACAGGCTTTAATAGGCAACCTAGGAAGTCCGGGAAGGGCTCATTTTTTAAGTTGCGTTACAAGCCGTTCACACATTGGCAAAAAAAAGGTGAATATTACATGGAAAATTTTACATATAGCACCTTTAACACAATGGGAGAAATTTTGAAAAATGTTGTGCTCAGTGATGTCATACAATGGCAGTTTATGGTGACCACCTCTTCAAGCTTCAAAAGGACACAAAAGTATAATTCAGAAGTCTAATATATTTTTCCACGAGACTCTTGATTGTTATGAAGTCATACGATAAGGCTTGGTGTGAAACAAACCGAAATCGAACGTATTATTTAGTGAAAATATTCAATTACCATTGATCTCCTGTGCTGCACGCGATCTTGAGAGCTCTTTGCACGAGAGCAACAGTAGTTACGCAGCATGCGTGAGATGGGGCGTTCAAGCAAAAACTAATTTTGTTTAGCTTCAACAAGACCATCAGTAATATTAACAACAGAAACACAACATCGCTGCACACAAACCAGAGAACAGAACTTACAAACATGTCTTTTGAGTTTGTAGTGGAAGAATAGATGCATTTCAATGTCCAGCCTTATTTGTTTGAACCGGAGTCCTCTATTAAACAGACAGATGGGGCTGAAGGTAGCTACAGTCACACTCTGTCCTACTCAAACGGCAAACGACACGCAATAAAAGTTATCTTTTCTATGTTAATCAGATTTTTTTGTCCTAAGAAGCTGTGAAGAGCAACGGGACATTCTGGTTTCCATATCTGACATTGTGCCTGGTAACCCCGTCCACTTTGAACTGCCACAGTCCAAAATGCAATGCGTGGTGTGAGCGCGAGGTGCCCCCCTCAGGTAAGATGTTGCTCCCCTAGGGAGTTGGTGCCCTATGGAGACTGCGTATAGGGAGCAGCGGTACTGGTAGTTACCTTCAGCCCCATCTGTCTGTTTAATAGAGGACTCCAGTTCAAACAAATAAGGCTGGAAAATGTTGCCTCTGGAGGTCCTGTTGAAGTGAAACAATCGAGTTTTCGCTTGAACGCCCCATCTTGCGTGTGCTGCGTAACTGCTGTTGCTCTCGTGCAAAGAGCTCTCAAGCTCGCGTGCAGACTCATGAACGCGTACAGGAGATCAACTGTAAGTGAACATTTTCACAAAACAATACGTTAGATTTTGGTTTGTTTCGATCCAAACTTTATCGTATGCTTTCAAAACAATCATGAGTTTCATGGAATAATTTATTAGACTTCTGAATTATACTTTTGTGTCCTTTTGAAGCTTGAAGAGGTGGTCACAATAAACTGCCATTGTATGACATCACTGAGCACAACATTTTTTAACAATTTCTCTCACTGTGTTTAGAAATAGAAAGAACGTCATATAGAGTTATAACAACACAGTGGTGAGTAAACAATGACTGAATTTTCATTTTTGGATGAACTATCCCTTTAAGGTATTAATTTTCATCTGGTATGCAGATGTACTTTAAATTTACTGGTATTAACAACAGGAAGATTATCTACATCATCTATAAAAATTAAAAAGTTAACACCTACAGTAATTTATATAGGGCTAAATTGTTCATTTAGACTGAGTTGGGACTCCTTTCATTATGCTCTTGTTGATTCAAGTTCAGTCATCTGAATTTAAAGTCAAATAAAACCAGTTATATTTTTCTTCAAACAGAGAGCATTAGAAGAGAACAGATTTTACACAGAAAAACTAGCCTGTCCACAATTCACAAAGGTCCAGGCTTTAAAGCCCTTTATTCTATTTAGCATTTGCCCTCATGAAAATGTACTATAGTTTTTATAGTTTAAATAGTGGTATTTGTAACAAGACCATAACCTCAGGTAAAACCAAGCATGGATCTTCACTACCAAGGTTAGATTTAACATAATTTATATAAAACAATCTTTTGTTTTTATAATGAAGGCATTACAGCGTTAAAGCATTTTTGTAATGAATAACAGTACTCTCAACACTTTTAAAAACTATTAATAGAAAATATAAACATTTATAAACTGCCATAGTTGTAACAAAAATGAATGATGTTCCCTCACTCCTCTAATGTAGCATATTACTTTATAAATTTCATAAAGCTATATTAGTAATATAATATTTATTCTGAATATATTTCTGCCTAAAACATAGTTCTATGAATATTAGTAAGTGTTACATAGTAAATTCATGGTAATTGTTTTAAAGGTTGTGATATGTGAATGTCATAGTGTTTTCTCCACATCAGTGCTGTTTAGAATGCCGGGCTGTTTAATGTGGTTCTAAACTAGTGTACTCACCTGGGGTTTTCATAGAGGTTTTCCGCGCTGTCCATTGATCTTTAGTGGATATCGCTGTTTCTTTCCACCTTTGATGTGTTTACCGTTTGATATTGTTTAACAGAAAATGGCAGCGCATAAACGGAGAGAGAGAGAGAAAGAGAGAGTTGGCCAACTCCATAGTTGCACCAGTGCGATCTATAACAAAATTTCGTTGCCCCGGCAAGAAAAAAACGGTCGCAAAACGTGACCATTTAGTCACAGTCTGGAGCCCTGATTATGCCACAAATGCTGTCGATTGAGCTTAACTTTTATTGACTCCGGAATATTCCTTTAATGTGCTGAACTCCACCTGTGGGTACTCTGCTAGGACACCTGTGTGAACTTGAGGAGAACTGATTTCATACTAGAGGTCGACCAGTAGTGGGTTTTGCCGATACAGAGAACTAACCGATTAATCGGCTGATAGTTTTTTAAATTGATTTATAGAACGTTTAAACATTTTCGTATTTTTTCCTTTCTAGAGTTTACAAGAGGGGCAATTAAGGGGCCAAGCACATCAACCATTATTAGGCACAACAATGTCAAAAAATAAATATCTGGTCATGATTTTAGGCAAAATGGTTGAAAAACCATGAAGATTATTAATTGCAATGGGACATAAAAGCTTATTTCTTTTGACCAACAGGTGGCATTGTCACCAAATTGATATGGTGTGGTCAAGGTTCGGTCATGATAACACATATAAAGTTTCATGTCAATACGCAAAAGCGTTGCTGAGATAGAGCCTGAAAACCATTCTGGCACCGTGCCATCAAATTCATTGTTGCGTTAAACGAAAACAGTTTGGTCTATCAACACAAAATCCATAAATTTGTCGGCATGGTCTGAAGGTGGTCTGATTCGATTTTGGTTAAAATCTGACAAACGCTCTAGGAGGAGTTAAAAAAGTAGGTTTTTAAAGGATTTCAAGATGGCGGACAGGAAGTTTGATTGATCATGGCATAATTAATATCCACGTTCTTAGCATGACCCATGGAATCTACCAAGACTGATATCATGACAATAGCACAAAGTTATCAAAAGTTATTAGCATTTTATGAAAATTTGGTATAACTTTTGACCAGAAGGTGGCGCTGTCCCAAAACCTTTTGAGTACCTTCAGGGCATTGTGCCAATGACACATAACGAGTTCCGTAATGATATGTCAATGTGTTTGAAAAATAAACCATTTTACAACAAAATTCAAAATGGGTGATGCCCAAAATGGTTGACATAGGAACATTTTGTATCATTCAACTCGGCATCCTGCACAGAACCTAACAAGACCAGATTTGGGATTTTAGGTGAAGCTGTTCAGAAGTTATAAGCAAAAATATTAATTTTTCATATCTCGTGACCACTTGGTGGCGCTGTGCCGAAACTGTATAGGTACCCTCAGGTCATGGTTGTCATAACACACACTAAGTTTGGTGTGAATACGCTAAACCATTGCGGAGATATAGCCTCACGTCCAGTTTGGCGTGCTCTACGTTGAATTTGTTTGCTCGTTATTCAAGAACCGTTTGACTAATCAACTTGAATTCCATAACTTTTTTTCAGCCTGGTCTGAAGATGATCTGATTCAGTTTTCGTGCAAGGAGTTCAAAAAAGCAGGTTTTTTGAAAAATTCAAAATGGTGGAAAAATTGTCAAGACGGAAAATGACGACATAGGGTGCAATCGATTCATCTCAAGCCAAGGAATCAGAGGAAAAATAATTTTGATTCTAGCACTTATGTTTCAAACGTTATTAGCATAACGTGTGAAATTTTGGGCAGTTGGTAGCGCTAGAGTGTTTGAGTTAAAAACTCCAGTTAATAATTGCTCCAGTTAATATTCAGACTGTCCTCTATCTGTGTGCCAAATTTCACAACTTTCCCGCATACGGTTCTATGGGTTGCCATAGACTCAATGGCAGAAGAAGAATAATAATAAAAAGAACACTATTACAATAGCTGCCTATGCACTTTCAGTGCTTGGCCCCTAATAAAGAGAACACTAACGATTACAATAGGTGCCTACGCACTTTCAGTGTTTGGCCCCTAATAAAAGCCCAGATGCAGTTTATTGTGAATCCTTTAGTATATTTTCAATATCAAATATAGAAAAAGTATGAGCATTGTATGAGCCAGAAGGCTGTATCATGTGAAATGTATGTATGATGTCACACTCAACAATATACAGAGTGGAAAAGGCATTAATAAGGCACAATATAGCCAGTATATAGGATGGTCGTCATGTTAACCCAATAGACAAGATGCTTACTATGCTTAAGTTAATCCATTGATGGGATACTCATAATGTATAATCACCTTAACCTTTTACCCAGAATGTACACTTTCCAAGTAAATGGGACCAAAATGTTCTGGTCAGAGAAACAATGGTGGCAGGCAAGCTGTAACATCCGAGGTTGTTACCCCTCCTACCAACCACCAGATGGAGCCCTCTCGCAAATACTAACTCTGTATCGTTTCTTCATTGGTTACTACCTGTCTGAACTATATAAATACCATGCTGTTTCCACTGACATGTTGCAAAGTATTGCCAGCTTACCCTGCCTTACCAAGTGTTTTTCCATTGCCATTACCGATTGTTTATTTGTTATGACCTTTGCCTGATTCCTGGATTTTCTGCATTTTGGATACCTCTTTGTTTTGTTTGCCTTGTTGGACTGTCTTTTTGGTTTATTGGATTATACCGCCTGCAAAACGATCCTAACACCGTCTCCATGGCCAGTTCATTACACAAGCCCATTGGTTAGAGATAATGAGAACAATTTATGATTTCAGAAGATATAACAGAAATGTATAAAGATTAGGAGCTTGGAACTGAGAGGGCAGAACGGACAGCTGGCCTTCTCAGGTTTATTGGTTGCTCAAACCTTTACCTTTGGCATCTGGAACTCCTGACTCTGAGAGATTTCTTGCAAAGTCTCTTTGCCTGCCAACCTGTACGCATTTTGTGTAGCGGGTACGCATTTTGACCTCAAAGTACGCTGGTACGATTTTTCACTCTAAGCTATGCAAAAACCTTGCACGTGTAGTTCTCAAATCAAGCAACAGCAAAAGAAGAAGAGATCGACCAAACATAGCGCTGAGTTCACTCCCCAAATAGCAAGCGGGGATGATTGACAAATGTGCCTATCATTAAAAAGAGAATGCAAATCGACAGCAACACAAATCCCGCTCGATTCCCCCTTCCATTCTCGCCGTCTTACTGATTTCTTAAGCGAGGACAGTACAGTAGTCACGGTACTTTTAACTCCTTAAGGTAAACGGGTTGGGGTGGATGTGGAAAGTTGAAATATTGAATTGAGTTAACTTAATCCTCTGGAGTTGACGATCACACGGGCGTGATCACATGGATTAATTTAAAATACTCCGTCATTCATGGCCACTCAGATAAGAGGAAGACATCATTCATGCAAATTATAAAATGCTCAAGTAATGCTGAACAACAAATCTAAATAAAATTGAAATCGCTATATGGCTTGGTGATTATGAAAGTGCTGTGATTTAATGTGCCGCGTGTTCCAGATTGAAGAGTTCCAGAATTGTTCAGGCGCGTGGTCTGTGCTCACACACGCGGTGTTTTTCCGTCTCAGAGCAGCTCATTTCACTGCTGCTCCACACAAATTCATTTGGTGTGAGTTTGTGCCACTTATAACGTGCACGTGACCGCAAGATGAGCACAAATTTCCCCTGATTTGTAATGAGAATAGTTTATAAATCAGCACTTATGAAAATTTACCATGGTTTTACCATGTACTGTAGTAAGTGTTTTTTTTTTTTTGGCAGAATGAAGAAATTAAAGACAGACATACAGTAAATATGAGTATTGTCCTTGTTTTGGTTAGATTATGACCAGTGTTTACTCTAAAATACTGCCTTAACAGGAATAGCACAAAGGTGTGTGTGACTGAGTGTAGACCTGCTAACCTTTGCAAAATATTTAACATTAATAACCGTTATTAACCTTATCCTAACGCTACATAATTTGCAAGCTAGCTTGCTTGTTCACCAGGCATTTAAGTTGGCAAAGTAATGTAAAGTTATATGCTCAGTGACCATGTGTTGCAAATTGTTAAACGTGACTTTTTATTCGCATTCATAATTATTATTAAAGCAGATTATGGCAGGATGGGAAAAAGTGAGTGCATGTGCAGCAGAAATAATGTTACCTAGAAAGTTACCGAGAGGTGTTTGTGTGCATGCGTGCATGTGTGCGTGCGTGCGTGCCTTGCAGCTAAAAAAAAACATGACATCAGGTGAGGACACTGACAGGGAGAGAGAGAGAGTGGCAGACCTAAAAAGAAACGAGTCCATTCCCCACAGCAGTTCCTCACAAAGTATCAGGAGCAATGGCCGTGCCTCTGCCCGTCAAAACTGCTAAACCATGCATTTTGCACATTGTGCAATTACGATTTTGACATTAGCCACCAAGAGCTTCAGGTAATAATGTAGCTATCTAGGAAGGCCTACATTTCTAGATATTTTTTTAATTGAATAGGCTACATTATTCATTTTGCCTACAGGTGCATCTCAATAAATTAGAATGTCGTGGAAAAGTTCATTTATTTCAGTAATTCAACTCAAATTGTGAAACTCGTGTATTAAATAAACGCAATGCACACAGACTGAAGTAGTTTAAGTCTTTGGTTCTTTTAATTGTGATGATTTTGGCTCACATTTAACAAAAACCCACCAATTCACTATCTCAAAAAATTAGAATATGGTGACATGCCAATCAGCTAATCAACTCAAAACACCTGCAAAGGTTTCCTGAGCCTTCAAAATGGTCTCTCAGTTTGGTTCACTAGGCTACACAATCATGGGGAAGACTGCTGATCTGACAGTTGTCCAGAAGACAATCATTGACACCCTTCACAATGAGGGTAAGCCACAAACATTCATTGCCAAAGAAGCTGGCTGTTCACAGAGTGCTGTATCCAAGCATGTTAACAGAAAGTTGAGAGGAAGGAAAAAGTGTGGAAGAAAAAGATGCACAACCAACCGAGAGAACCGCAGCCTTATGAGGATTGTCAAGCAAAATCGATTCAAGAATTTGGGTGAACTTCACAAGGAATGGACTGAGGCTGGGGTCAAGGAATTTGGCTGCAGTTGTCGTATTCCTCTTGTTAAGCCACTCCTGAACCACAGACAACATCAGAGGCGTCTTACCTGGGCTAAGGAGAAGAAGAACTGGACTGTTGCCCAGTGGTCCAAAGTCCTCTTTTCAGATGAGAGCAAGTTTTGTATTTCATTTGGAAACCAAGGTCCTAGAGTCTGGAGGAAGGGTGGAGAAGCTCATAGCCCAAGTTGCTTGAAGTCCAGTGTTAAGTTTCCACAGTCTGTGACGATTTGGGGTGCAATGTCATCTGCTGGTGTTGGTCCATTGTGTTTTTTGAAAACCAAAGTCACTGCACCCGTTTACCAAGAAATCTTGGAGCACTTCATGCTTCCTTCTGCTGACCAGCTTTTTAAAGATGCTGATTTCATTTTCCAGCAGGATTTGGCACCTGCCCACACTGCCAAAAGCACCAAAAGTTGGTTAAATGACCATGGTGTTGGTGTGCTTGACTGGCCAGCAAACTCACCAGACCTGAACCCCATAGAGAATCTATGGGGTATTGTCAAGAGGAAAATGAGAAACAAGAAAGCAAAAAATGCAGATGAGCTGAAGGCCACTGTCAAAGAAACCTGGGCTTCCATACCACCTCAGCAGTGCCACAAACTGATCACCTCCATGCCACGCCGAATTGAGGCAGTAATTAAAGCAAAAGGAGCCCCTACCAAGTATTGAGCACATATACAGTAAATGAACATACTTTCCAGAAGGCCAACAATTCACTAAAAATGTTTTTTTTTTAAGGTCTTATGATGTATTCTAATTTTTTGAGATAGTGAATTGGTGGGTTTTTGTTAAATGTGAGCCAAAATCATCACAATTAAAAGAACCAAAGACTCAAACTACTTCAGTCTGTGTGCATTGAATTTATTTAATACACGAGTTTCACAATTTGAGTTGAATTACTGAAATAAATGAACTTTTCCACGACATTCTAATTTATTGAGATGCACCTGTATTTCAGGATGTGTGCCTATATAAGCTGATTTAGTTATTAAACAAAATGGAAATCCTGAACACAAACTTGGTTTTTAATTCATATCTCATTGACAGTGTTTTACATCACAACATAATTTTTTTTTTAATTATTATATATATATATATATATAATTTTCTTTTAAAATTTTTTTTTTTTTACATATGTAAATTAGGGATGTGCGAGACTAGTCGGTACAGCTGCTGCTAGTCGGCATTGGAAATAATAGTCCACTAGTTTGTTAATATTGAATTCCCATAAAACATTTTATTTACACATTTACACTTTGCATTATATTGTTTTTATCATTACTTAAAAAATTATTAACACAATTATTTAATAAGCGTTTATCTGGCCTACCCAAGATTTTGTTTTATTACTATGCGTTCAGTCTCAGACATTTGGCTCATTAATCACTTCCACATGAGAGAGCCCCTCCCTGGTTTGTTATTGATCAGGCAGTTCTTACCCCTATTTTGCCATTACAAAGCATCTCTATCAAACTAATCGGAAAAGTTAAGTTACACCCCGTTATTTTGCATTTACACTCGGTATGAACTAAAGTGTCCAGATTGTTCAAATTGGACACTTATTTAAATGTTGCCTCGAGCATAATGGCAGAACCCAAGATTATGTATTGGAAAGTCCCCTTTCTGCTGGCCAGAGTGGATTGTGAGGGGGGTTGCTACACTCGGTGACCTATATGAAAGTGGTGTGTTGAGATCGTTTGAAAACTTGGTCCAACATTTTGGGATCCCCAGACCTCAGTTTTATAGGTATTTACAATTGCGCCACTTGCTTTGTACTATTTTTGGGAGTAGCACACACCCCCCTAAGGAGGCAGATGCTTTGGGAGAGGTGATTGCGGCTTTTGGAAAAGGTCATGAGGCATCAGTGTACTACTCCCTGTTAATTCAGAGTATGGGGATGGAGCTTTAACTTCTATTAAGAGATTATGGGAGAACGATTTGAATTTGGTATTGGAGGATGGAGTGTGGACTAAGATTCTGAAAAATGTCAAGTCTGCATCTAGAGATGCAAGGGTTTGCCTTATGCAATTTAAGATTTTACAAAGATTTTATTGGACCCCCTCTAGATTATATAGGCTTGGTCTTAAAGACACACCCACCTGCTGGCGATGCCAATCAGAAGTTGGAGACACAACCCATGTTTTTTGGGGTTGCGTTAAGATCCAAGATTTTTGGTTAAAGATTCAGAATTATTTGCATGACATTCTGGGCACTCAAATTTTACTTTGCCCCAGACTTTGCATTTTGGGCGATGGGAAAGTTATACATTCGGGGGACAAATATATAAAAAGTTGGGTTCTGACTGGCGTGATGATTGGCAGACAAATTATTTTAAGGGGATGGAAGTCAGACGGAGCGCCACCATTTCCGGAGTGATGTGCAGAGATGGGGAGGGTAGCGGCTTATGAGAAGATGATAGATGAAAGGCTGGGGCTGGAGGACTTATTTTTCAGGAAGTGGGGTAGGTATTTGGCAGTTTTGGAGGACTCTAGGGGAAGGGATGAGGAGGGAGATGTTTAGTTTAATTATGCATGTTTATTATATATTTGATTTTTTATTTATTTTTATTTATTTTTTATTTTATTGTTTGTGTGTGTGTGTGTGTGTGTGTATATTATTTTATGTGACCACAGGGGTGTTCTTTGGGGTAGGGTGGGGTTGGTGTTTGGGGAGGGATGTTAATGAGGGTTAAAAGTTAAATGTTGATTCGGTGTGTATATGTTGTGTTTTTCACTGTTGTGTTTTTTCTTTGAATCAATAAAAAATGTTAATTACAAAATAAGCGTTTATCTGGAGGATGATTTCATGCATCTCTCTTTCACTCGCGGTGTGCACAGAACAATGTCCTGATGAGCAAAACATGGTATGTTATTCATGCTTCGTTCTTCATTATTATTCGGACATAATTTAGGCATATATCACTTTCCAGTCGTAGTCTTTAACACTTCAGCACAACATAATGTGCAGGTTAGCACAAATGGCTGTCTCTTCCTAAATGTAAATACAGGTGCATCTCAATAAATTAGAATGTCGTGGAAAAGTTCATTTATTTCAGTAATTCAACTCAAATTGTGAAACTCGTGTATTAAATAAACGCAATGCACACAGACTGAAGTAGTTTAAGTCTTTGGTTCTTTTAATTGTGATGATTTTGGCTCACATTTAACAAAAACCCACCAATTCACTATCTCAAAAAATTAGAATATGGTGACATGCCAATCAGCTAATCAACTCAAAAGACCTGCAAAGGTTTCCTGAGCCTTCAAAATGGTCTCTCAGTTTGGTTCACTAGGCTACACAGTTATGGGGAAGACTGCTGATCTGACAGTTGTCCAGAAGACAATCATTGACACCCTTCACAATGAGGGTAAGCCACAAACATTCATTGCCAAAGAAGCTGGCTGTTCACAGAGTGCTGTATCCAAGCATGTTAACAGAAAGTTGAGTGGAAGGAAAAAGTGTGGAAGAAAAAGATGCACAACCAACCGAGAGAACCGCAGCCTTATGAGGATTGTCAAGCAAAATCGATTCAAGAATTTGGGTGAACTTCACAAGGAATGGACTGAGGCTGGGGTCAAGGCATCAAGAGCCACCACACAGACGTGTCAAGGAATTTGGCTACAGTTGTCGTATTCCTCTTGTTAAGCCACTCCTGAACCACAGACAACGTCAGAGTCTTACCTGGGCTAAGGAGAAGAAGAACTGGACTGTTGCCCAGTGTTCCAAAGTCCTCTTTTCAGATGAGAGCAAGTTTTGTATTTCATTTGGAAACCAAGGTCCTAGAGTCTGGAGGAAGGGTGGAGAAGCTCATAGCCCAAGTCGCTTGAAGTCCAGTGTTAAGTTTCCACAGTCTGTGATGATTTGGGGTGCAATGTCATCTGCTGGTGTTGGTCCATTGTGTTTTTTGAAAACCAAAGTCACTGCACCCGTTTACCAAGAAATTTTGGAGCATTTCATGCTTCCTTCTGCTAACCAGCTTTTTAAAGATGCTGATTTCATTTTCCAGCAGGATTTGGCACCTGCCCACACTGCCAAAAGCACCAAAAGTTGGTTAAATGACCATGGTGTTGGTGTGCTTGACTGGCCAGCAAACTCACCAGACCTGGACCCCATAGAGAATCTGTGGGGTATTGTCAAGAGGAAAATGAGAAACAAGAGACCAAAAAATGCAGATGAGCTGAAGGCCACTGTCAAAGAAACCTGGGCTTCCATACCACCTCAGCAGTGCCACAAACTGATCACCTCCATGCCACGCCGAATTGAGGCAGTAATTAAAGCAAAAGGAGCCCCTACCAAGTATTGAGCACATATACAGTAAATGAACATACTTTCCAGAAGGCCAACAATTCACTAAAAATGTTTTTTTTATTGGTCTTATGATGTATTCTAATTTGTTGAGATAGTGAATTGGTGGGTTTTTGTTAAATGTGAGCCAAAATCATCACAATTAAAAGAACCAAAGACTTAAACTACTTCAGTCTGTGTGCATTGAATTTCTTTAATACACGAGTTTCACAATTTGAGTTGAATTACTGAAATAAATGAACTTTTCCACGACATTCTAATTTATTGAGATGCACCTGTATGTATTTTCATTAAAAGAGTTATTCTGAAAAATATGTGACTGCATTGTTTTCTTCACAACCAATTTATATGTTGAAAAATTTGAGAATATATGAACCCCCCCAAACACCGTGTCCCGTCCCGTCACACTGATGGTACTCAAAAAAAAAAAAAAAAATTCCAAGGTTGGCAGGTCTGAAAGAGGGAAAGAATCTTCAACATTTTCCACAACAACCTCCCCCCACAAAATCCCAATACTAACCAGAAAAAAATACAAATTTGGTGCAAAACGCATGACTTTTAACTATAAACAAGCCCGAAATACACTAAGGACTCTTATTTTGAAATGACAGAGACTTGGCTCTGTTACATTGCTCTAAATGTATTTACCAAACTAAGCTTTTTATAGCCTATTTATTCACCAGATGAAGAGCACTGTAAATATATTTCATCAGATGAGGTTAAATGAGGAATAAGGTTAATTATTATTCACAAGATATGAAGTTGGAGACACAATGTATGTGCTTATTGGACACATTTCCGTATACTCGCATTATTGTCAATGATTTAAGATTTAGATTCAGCAAATCCACACGAGGAGTGAGTTATTTGTTTTTTTTTCACCTTTAGAGGCCACTTTAATACTGTAGAACCAAGATGTTCCAACTGCGTCCTTCAGCGCCGGCCATAGAGGAACACGGAGGAATAGTAATAATAATAATAAATAAATAAAAAACAAGGCATCAATTTTTCAGATTAATCTGTACAACTTTATACATCCACAAAAAATCACTGCCACACCAGTTTCTTAAAAAGCAAAAATGGCTCAGAAAAATAAATTTTGTTCTGAGAAAAGCTCCAGCAGCATTTTAACACGACACTTTTTTAAAATCTGTCAAATTAATGTTCACTTTCTGAAAATATCGAATTCTCAAATTTTTACTCTTTTCTCTACTCAAATACTTAATGACCATTCATTAATTTTGTCTAATTTCTAATCTATTAATTTCAGGGGCAAACTACACCAGTGTCCCTGTCGCCAGTGAGGGCCCTCCTGTGTGGTCAGAAGAGCCATCAATCATCAGCCATCACTCTCCAGCACAGTCCGCCGCTCTGTCCTGGCATGCGGCAATTAATGCGGCGAGACAATCTCATGGCCCCCCCCAGTCCACGAGCTACTAGTCTGTGCCAGGTGCGGCTCTGGTGGGCTCACTGGCCCAGAGGAAACAGCAGCAATATGCCAAAAGCAAGAAGCAGGGGAGCACCACGAACAACAGACTGCCAAGAGCAATATTCTGCCTCACTCTCAATAACCCTGTACGGAGAGCCTGCATTAATTTAGTCGAGTAGAAGTATCCTTATATAAGCTGTGATATGGTTTAAGTTTTTAGATAGATAGACAGACAGACAGACAGACAGACAACCAGATAGATAGAACTCCTTGTTATAAGATAAAAATCTTTGTGAATACGGGCCCAGATAAATAGCATCCAATCAAAAAATCCAATCTTTTGCATTTAAAAAAATGCATCCACTTTCGTCATGCATGTGTGTGCAACATAGGTGTTTGCCATGCGATGTTAGCTGACGTAGCCACTGTAAGTGACAGCTAGCAAAATGGATACTTTGCTGTTTTACTACTAGACTCTGACTTGTTAGTTATGCATGATTTCTATTTATTTTTTAATTGCATGGTAAAACATAATTTGTTTATAAGGTGGGTGTAACAGTATAAGGATGGGCAAGGAGGAGGCGGGAACTGGCTGAACAGTAAACGTATGTTTAATGTCAAAACTCAAAACAAACATAAACACAGACACAAATGCAACATGGCCGTGTGCATCTCTCTTTCTCTCGAACTGGAGCCTCTGTCTCCCCTTTATCTCGCTCTCCTGCTGATCAGCTGATTCAGCACCGGCCATGCATCATCACAGCCCGGCCACGCCATTCTCCTCGTCAGAGTGGGATGTATTGGTGGAGTACATCACTATAAAAAGTGATGTACCCCACCAGGTCTGTAGAATAACAGTATGTTGGCTTTGTGAAGCTGTTCTCACATTCTTCCTTAAACATTTTAACACCAGACCTTTTGATATATTTATTCTGCTGTCAATTTTTTCCAACTGGGTGGCCTTAGCTGTTTACATCCCCTTTCCTGAAGACGATTCCAACTTAACTAATCATGATATGGTGAGTACTGTGATCTGTGTCTCTTCTGATTTCTTATTGGCTTTCTTGTGGGATTAGATTCTGCTAATTAAGATTAAATTAAATAAAATCAAGCACAGAGGAGAATTTGCAAGCATTCAAGGTTCCCTCATGGTGCTAATGTCTGTGCCTCAGTTATATAAATTGTCTGCTGTTTTAAAATCACAAAAGAGATCACTTTAATACCTCATTTGTTCTCTTAGCATTAAGTTCAAATCTCATCTCACAAATGTCTAACAAAAGAATTCTTACAAATGTCTCCTCTAGAGTTTCAGAAGAGATCTATGGGGAACAGCCTCTGTGGCTGTGTGGATTGACATGGACTGTGGAACAGCCTCCATGGCCTTGAGCACTGACATAGACTGGGGAACGGCCTCCATGGCCTTGAGCACCAACAGAGACTGGGGAACGGCCTCTATGACCGTGAGGACCGACATAGACTGGGTAACAGCCTCCGTGGCTGTGAGGACCGACATGGACTGTGGAACAGCCTCCGTGGCTGTGAGCACAGGCAGTGACAGGGGAATGACCTCTGTGGTCGTGGGCACTGGCAGTGACAAGGGAACAGCCTCCGTGGCTGTGAGCACAGGCAGTGAACAGGGAACAGCCTCCGTGGCTGTGAGCACAGGCAGTGAACAGGGAACATCTTTCGCAGCTGTGAGCACAGGCAGTGGTATGGGAATGCCCTCCATGGTCATGAGTGACAGGGGAATGACATCCATGGTTGAGAGCACAGGTAGGGAAGGGGAAAAGGCCTCTGTCACCGTGGGCATAGACAGTGTCAAGGGAACGACCTCCTTGGTTGTGGGCAATGGCAGTGAAAGGGAAACGACCTCCGTGGTCATGAGCACAGGCAGGGAAGGGGAAATGGCCTCCATGGCTGTGGGCACAAACTGTAACAAGGGAACGACCTCCGTGGTCGTGGGCACTGGCAGGAGAATGACCTTGTAGAGCCGAGGAGGGCGGGGCCGGGCTGGAATGAGACACACCCGGTCCCCAATCAGCCTGATGGGGCGCGCGAGGGATAAAGGCGGCCGGGGACGACAGTTCGAGAGAGAAAGAATTGCAGGCAGCTGTACTGTGTGTTTATAGTTATGTGTTTTGTTTAAATTGTTTATTAAATTATTATTTATATTATTAAACCGGTTCTCGCCTCCTCCTTTCCACTGAACCCCCTTACAGACCTCCTTGGTCGTGAGCACAGGCAGTGACAGGGGAACAGCTTCTGTGGCTGTGAGCAGTGGCAGTGACAGGGGAACAGCCTTTGTGGCTGTGAGCACAGGCATTGACAGGGAAACGACCTCCGTGGTTTTGGGCACCAACAGGGAAACAACCTATGTGGCCATGAGCACAGGTAGTGACAAGGGAACAGCCTCTGTGGCTGTGAGCACAGGCAGTGAATGGGGAACAGCTTCCGCAACTGTGAGCACAGGCTGTGACAAGGGAATGACCTCCATGGTCATGAGTACAGACAGTGACAGGGGAACGACATCCGTGGTCGAGAGCACAGGCAGGGAAGGGGAAATGGCCTCCGTGGCCATGGGCACAGACAGTGTCAAGGAAATGAACTCCGTGGTAGTGGGCACTGGCAGGGGAACGACCTCCTTGGTCATGAGCACAGGCAGTGACAGGAAAATGACCTCTGTGGTCGTGGGCACCGACAGTGACAAGGGAACGACATCCTTGTTCAGGAGCACAGGCAGGGAGGGGGAAACGGCCTCCGTGGCAGTGGGCACAGACAGTGTCAAGAAAACGAACTCCATGGTCAAATAATACTTTCAGCAGAGTTATGAGGAATCCTCCATTGAAGTGTAGTGGGTACAAAGAACAAGTGGCCTGCAGACTGGAAGGTAACCACACTTCGACACATGGGCAAAAACGGGCAACCAAACAGATACACGAGATGGTGTGGTAAGTTACTTCACATCAAACAGCTTTCTATAATGATAACACACACTCAACAACACTACACTATATGCAACAATCCAGCAAAGAACATGACACACGAGGGGATTAAAATAGGCAGGAACAAACAAGAGACATGTGCCGCTTGGCAGCTGAAAGTTGGCATGATCAGCATTGCTATGGAAACAATCAGGGTTCCCATGGAAATGCTGATTCCATGTGCCCGTGGCACCTGAAACACATGAGGGAGAAAACATCAACACACTTGGAACAAATCAAGCAGAACATGGAGCATGAGTGTCCGGATCCCGGCACACACTGTAACCGAATCAGACAGGAAGTTAGGATCCAGACACCATGCTCCGGACACGAACAAGACCGACCTAAGAGCGCACGGCGGTAACTCACAACTGGACCCATGCGCTCACACAAAGACACGACATGAAACACAAGACAGAACATAGGCCGATGATGTCATGGTTCCATCAGACAAAAACCCAACCTGACAAAGTGACAGGATCGTGACAACGACACAATATTTTTTTTACCCGTACTAAAAACGAATGGTTAGACGTGCATAGACTAACTAGACCACTTGGACAAAGATGGACAAACTACGACATGCACCATCTGGTTTGAAAGCGACTGTGTGGGCACACTTTAGGGGTTTTTTTTAATAAAAGGGAAAAATGTTATCGATAAGAGCCATACTGTGTGTAAACACTGCCACGCCACATTCAAATACTTTGGGAAGACAACTAACATATGGAAACTTATTACACGATTCCACCCAGAGCTGGAAAAACAGCAGCCATTTAATCCGATTGCTGCAATTGCCAATCCCACTCAAAAGGCCCTTGAGCAGGTATTAAAGCTCCCACAAAATTTTGAAAGGGCGAAGCAAATTTGCATACTTACAACGTTGTGAAAAACCCGGGCTTTCTCTCGATGTTACAGACGCTTGAGCCGAGGTACTACTTCAGTGAGACAGTGATATCCACACTCTACAACAAGAACAAAGCTGAAGTCTTAGAATCACTAAGCAAATTGGAAAGGGTGGCAATAATAGAATCTTATGTCACCATTACAACACACTTCATCACCGATGAGTGGCTTACGACTTCTATGTATGAAAGCAATACGGGTGCAAATGTTGTTGAACAACTGCACAATGTTGCAAAAAAAAAAAAAAGAAAAATGAAAAAAGGAAAATCACGACCAAAGATCTAGTTTTCATTACTGACAATGCTTCTAACATGACTATTGTAGCACGGCTTGTCAGGTTTCTTCATGTGAGATTTTAGGCCCACACGCTAAATTTGGTGCTAAAGTTGTGACTGTGTCAAGGCTGTTAGGGAGGTTGAGACGTAATGTCACTTTTTTCCACTGCAGCACTATTGCAAAGCATAAAAAAAAAAAATTTAAAAAAAATTAATCTGCCTTGGTACAAACTGAAATCAAGACATCATCACTAGACAAAACAGTGCGTACGAGATTGTGGACTGTCTGTGGCACTTTACTATCACCTGTGGTGAGGAAAGGAGAAGCTGATAAAAAGATATATCATGTGCTGAAGTTGTTTTTAAGCCTTAAAACCAATGAAAGATGCCACTTTGCTATTGTCAGAAGTGGGCACCTCACAATGTCTTTGATTGCTCCATTGCATGCTCAATTCATCCAGCACACAAAGGATAATATATCAGTTCAATAAGCAGACATCTGTGCAAAAAAGGATGAAAATCCAGAACATAGCACAGTGAAAGGAGCCAACAGCCCACAACCTGAAATCGCAGAGAGGAAAGATCAATGTCTGTCCTGCTTTCAAAAGGAAGCCTTTGTTTTGGCTACAGAATCTGCCGGGGCAGACCTTCTCTGATGCTACAGTTCCACCGCAACATCAGTCAGTTTTTGTCAGAGCTGAAGAGGAGATGGCCAAATTTTGAGCTCCACCACTCTGTATCTAAGGACGCACTTTACTGGTTGATTGTCAATAAGGGTGACATTTCCTTGGCTCTCCAATTTGGCAAAGAGATACATGTATGCATTCCTGGTACTTGTGGCTCTGCAGAGAGTCTTGTCCACTGCAGGAGATATTGTTACAGTACAGCAAAGCACACTTACACTAGAACAAGTAGATCAATTCCTGTTCCTACACAAAAACTTACATGTGACAGGATCCAATAGATAAACTTTAGTGAATATTGTATTTTTATGTAACGTTATGATTTAATTTATGGCCTATTATTTATTTATTTCTGCACGGTTGTGCTTTAAAGAGATTTATTTGATAAAAGGTTCCAAAAAAGAAACTTAGAAAATGTGATACGCTACTAAACTGATTGTTTTGATAGAGAACTCTTTATTTAATTTTATGGATATTCTATGTTTTGTTCACAGGTGGTTTGTACTGAATATAAAGGGCAACTTTTGTTAATAAATTAAATGGCCAAAAAAAAAAACAGTGTTTATAATTTTTTATAACAGTACTGCCATACTAAGGGAGTAACTACTCCAACAAAAACATTACTTGATTTTAGTGTGGATTTTGTAGTTACTGCAATTTTCTCAGAATCAGGGCATAGTTGAGCCAGACTTGTCTGTCACAGGACAGATCATAGTCTAATGACCCAGTTTTGGTCAAAATGTGAAGTTGCTGTGTTTTGCCTTTAGACAGCATAATAATCAATAAATAAAAAGTAGATATATTAAGAACCGTTTTGGAACTGGTTTGTGACTCCCAGAATCGGATCAAATTGTGAGGTGCCTGAAGTTTCCCACCCTTATTAAATGCACAAAAATAAAACAAAAAAATTAAATAGCCTATTTATTTTCTAATTTAACAAAGTTGAGGTTTTGAGTAAACATAATGCTTGATAAAAGTTAATTGAATTTTTAGTAATTTTATGTACAATTTTATTACATATGGTGGCCCAGGGGTGCACGGCACAACAAATTTATCAAAGCAAATAAAAGCTGAAAACACTACGAAATAAAGCCACAACAGAACAAAATTAAGTTACAACATAAAAAAAAAAAAAAAAAAACAAAAGACAGCACAATGAAATTAAACCACAACACAACTAAATTAAGCCACAACATAACAGAAAAGCCACAGCACAATGAAATTAAATCATAGCCGGCAAAATTAATCCACAACACAATGAAATAAAGCCACAGCACAATGAAAATAAGCCACAGCACAACAAAATCAAGCCTTTTCTCATACTTTTGTTGTGTTGCAGCTTAATTTCATTACTTTGTGGCTTAAATTTATTGTGGTGTGGCTTTAATTTGTTGTGCTGAGCTTTTTTTGTGTGTGTGTATTTTCAGCTTTTATTTGCTTTGCTAATTTTGATGTGTTTTGCACACCTGGGCCACAGTATGCATGTCATTTACTGTTATATTAAATTGTGTGATATATACAGGTGCATCTCAATAAATTAGAATGTCGTGGAAAAGTTCATTTATTTCAGTAATTCAACTCAAATTGTGAAACTCATGTATTAAATAAATTCAATGCACACAGACTGAAGTAGTTTAAGTCTTTGGTTCTTTTAATTGTGATGATTTTGGCTCACATTTAACAAAAACCCACCAATTCACTATCTCAACAAATTAGAATATGGTGACATGCCAATCAGCTAATCAACTCAAAACACCTACAAAGGTTTCCCGAGCCTTCAAAATGGTCTCTCAGTTTGGTTCACTAGGCTACACAATCATGGGGAAGACTGCTGATCTGACAGTTGTCCAGAAGACAATCATTGACACCCTTCACAAGGAGGGTAAGCCACAAACATTCATTGCCAAAGAAGCTGGCTGTTCACAGAGTGCTGTATCCAAGCATGTTAACAGAAAGTTGAGTGGAAGGAAAAAGTGTGGAAGAAAAAGATGCACAACCAACCGAGAGAACCGCAGCCTTATGATTGTCAAGCAAAATTGATTCAAGAATTTGGGTGAACTTCACAAGAAATGGACTGAGGCTGGGGTCAAGGCATCAAGAGCCACCACACACAGACATGTCAAGGAATTTGGCTACAGTTGTCGTATTCCTCTTGTCAAGCCACTCCTGAGCCACAGACAATGTCAGAGGCGTCTTACCTGGGCTAAGGAGAAGAAGAACTGGACTGTTGCCCAGTGGTCCAAAGTCCTCTTTTCAGATGAGAGCAAGTTTTGTATTTCATTTGGAAACCAAGGTCCTAGAGTCTGGAGGAAGGGTGGAGAAGCTCATAGCCCAAGTTGCTTGAAGTCCAGTGTTAAGTTTCCACAGTCTGTGACGATTTGGGGTGCAATGTCATCTGCTGGTGTTGGTCCATTGTGTTTTTTGAAAACCAAAGTCACTGCACCCGTTTACCAAGAAATTTTGGAGCATTTCATGCTTCCTTCTGCTAACCAGCTTTTTAAAGATGCTGATTTCATTTTCCAGCAGGATTTGGCACCTGCCCACACTGCCAAAAGCACCAAAAGTTGGTTAAATGACCATGGTGTTGGTGTGCTTGACTGGCCAGCAAACTCACCAGACCTGAACCCCATAGAGAATCTATGGGGTATTGTCAAGAGGAAAATGAGAAACAAGAGACCAAAAAATGCAGATGAGCTGAAGGCCACTGTCAAAGAAACCTGGGCTTCCATACCACCTCAGCAGTGCCACAAACTGATCACCTCCATGCCACGCCGAATTGAGGCAGTAATTAAAGCAAAAGGAGCCCCTACCAAGTATTGAGCACATATACAGTAAATGAACATACTTTCCAGAAGGCCAACAATTCACTAAAAATGTTTTTTTTATTGGTCTTATGATGTATTCTAATTTTTTGAGATGGTGAATTGGTGGGTTTTTGTTAAATGTGAGCCAAACTCATCACAATTAAAAGAACCAAAGACTTAAACTACTTCAGTCTGTGTGCATTGAATTTATTTAATACACGAGTTTCACAATTTGAGTTGAATTACTGAAATAAATGAACTTTCCACAACATACTAATTTATTGAGATGCACCTGTATGTGTGATTAAATGTTGAAAAGCAAGTGCTGTTTTTCATGGTTTGTGGCCAGCCACCTCTGTGGTAGTCTTGCACAGCCAGATGTTTGACTAAACAGCATAAGGTCTGGTCACTCCGCAGCTTATTTTGGCCAAGAATGTCCCACTTAAACAGGAAGAGTCTGTATGACCAATATGTGAAGTAAATTTTGTTTTTATATGCTGTTTAGGGGCAGTTTATCTGAAATACGTCATACCACAATAATAGACTGACATGAATAAAATAAAACTGAAACAATGGGGCGGCAGTTGTCAGAGCATGCGAGCAGAGTGTAGCAAGTTGTTGCTCTGCTCAAATATTCGCTCATGCGCGATCGCTCAACTCCAGCACTCAAGTTCAAAAGTCATCACACCGCTTCTCGCTCACGCGTGCTCATGAGCGAGTGTGATGTTGGAGCTGAGCGGCATGAACTGAAAAAGGAATTAGGCATAATTTCTTTGTCAAAATTCTTGTTTATTTTTTGCATCAAGTACAAAAAAAATCCCTCTTCATATTGGCATACAACCTAATATTTCATGGCGCAAATAACAACTGCACAAACAATGTCTTGATGTAGGCTACTTAAAAAAAAAAAAAAAAAAAAAAAATAGCCTTGTTCTCTCTGCCCTGTTTGGACGTAATGGATAATAGCGTCTTTTACCTATCAAACGCTCTGTAAAAATAACCCGTTATTCTTATCCCATTGAATCTGCACTGTCCAGCATGTGAACCCTTTATCTCAGGGGTGTCCAAAGTCCGGCCCGCGGGCCACCTGCGGCCATCCGACTGCTCTGATGCGGCCCGCGAGAGATTTTAGAAATAGAACAGAATTAGGCCCACTATGGAGAAATTATATGAAATTCATATTCTGGACACTGGATGTCGCTATCACGTACAGCCACTATTCACAGGGCATCGTCTCCACTAGTGCGTTCTGTGCTGCCTGTATCAGCTTCATCCACTGGCAGAGTTCAACAGGAGTTTTGCATACTCCTTATTTCCAATGATGAAACACCACGCAGAAAGAACGATGCATTTATTAAAGGATTGACATCAGGTTAGAGACTTTACTCATGTACTTGTTCTTGTAAAAACTTCACATCATACAACAGAGTAGAGCTGCTGATGTGCGAGCGGCTGTACAGAGTTTATTGAGCGCGTACAGAGACGCGCGAACCGAACATACTCTTCCAGAACGTCCTCTGTAGCACTGGGAATTATAATCAATTGGTTCGTTCTGATATTTCTTTGAAAAGTTATTCAAGGGCTTCCCAACGCCATTTGAGTGAGGACACACTGTAGGAGAGAGAGCCTAAAATACTCGCATATCTGTGCCTGATGCGCGCGCTCAGATTGCGCATGGGCGTCTGTAAAATAAATTGAAGCACATTAATTTTGATCAAATTAAAATCGTATTTGTAACGCAAGTAACAACAGAACAGAAGCTATAATTGAATAGCTATAAAGAGTAATTCCTTGAAAAATATAGAGTAATTCGTTGCATCACTTCATAACAGGAAAATGTAATCTGATTCTGATTATTGTGACGGGTCACACCCAACACTTATAGCAGATTTATATGTGTTTTGCAGTGCCACTGAATGGATGTCAAAAAAGCTAAAAAATGTGAATGAGTATAATATTTTGTATAAGACACATCACTGTCCCATTATAAGTGTTCTTTGTGAGTGAAATACCCTATCCTTTATTTATATGTAGGGCCTAAACAAGTATACCATAGAGCACAATATTAAGCATAATATTAAGCGTACAATATAAAAATTATGCATACTGCCAATCTAGTAGTTTCTAGCCCTTTTTAAAATTATTACAGGAATGCGGCCCGCGGCACCTTACTTTTTTCTGCACTTGGCCCCGACCGAAAAAGTTTGGACACCCCTGCTTTAACTCATTGTTTCTAAAGTTTCTAAAGTGGATGTTGGTCATTGAGAAGACACCAGAAAATGTAAGACATGCTTCAAAACTTCATCTAACGCTGGCTGTTGCCAGCGAGACGACGCATGAGCAAGATGGCACCGTTGGTTGTGGCATGCCGTCAGCTACATGGTTTGCTCCTGCTTTTATTTATTTTTATGTGTTTTATCAGTACCTTAAGGCAAGGAGTTCTCCAATGGGGTAAAATCTTTCCGCCGCAGGCAGCTCTCACTCGACCTGCCTCGGCTCTCACTCATTACCTGCGCCTCCCTCTCGATCCGTTAGCGTCACAGACAGCTCCAACTCGCACTGTCACCATTACTTGTGCCTCTCTTGCGATCTTTAGTCCTGTTTTAAATATTTGCCAAGGGCTTATACATTTCTTAATCTTTAAATAAGTGTTCTTTGTCTTTTAAAGGATTAAAAGTTGCAGTCCAAAATGGTTCTGATGACTACTGGTATCTGCCTTGTAGCAGCATGGTTCATCTATACAAGCTAAACAGCAAATTATACAATCCTCCTATTGATTCAGCTCACTCATTTGATTGGCTATCGATAGTTGGCATGTTCTCTTTTTACTTAAATTAAAAAATGCATTATGCATTTTTATACAAAATTCACAACAAGAGAGTATTTTTAAAGGAGATTTATTAAAGCAAGTGATGATGACATACAGCAAAACTTCTAAGCATATTATTTTCTACATATACTGCTTTTTGTTTTATCATTAGGGGAGATCAGCACAGCATCTTATAGACAAATAAAACAGGCTAAATAAATAGGGGTGGAGTGGCACACAAACAAACAAAAAACATGTCAGTGCTTTTGCAAACCACAAACACTTTGCAAACAAATATGTTTCATGTTTTATATGCTGTGATACACAATGACTGTTTTATTTATTTATTTATTTTTTTTTTTTAAAAAAAAGGAGTAAAAACCATTAGGTTACTGTCATAACAAAAGCTATATATTTTCACTATACAACACTGTAGATTTTAGATAAAGCCTGTCATATTGCACTGAGCCTCTGTAACTGAATATGGAAACACCATAATGATTTTAATCCAAAACATTTCTCAAATCTAGCCAATTGAATATTAGATTTTGATGTTAAAATATTATATTATGATATATTAACGTTCTGTACCTGTGTATCTTGTTACTAGAAAGACTAGCATATGCCATGGGATACATACAGCCATACACCATATCAATAAGCTAAAAGCAAAAATACCTTTTCTAAAAAAACCTTTCATTATTTACTGCCCCTAATGCCATCCCAGATGTGTCTGACTTTCTCTGTTCTGCTGAACACATACAAAGATATTAGAAGAATCTGTCAGATCTGTAAGTCCATAGAATGCAAGTCATCACAGTACAAAATCTTTAAGCTCCAATACATCAGTATTTCGGCTGAATTGGCTAGCACATCAGATTGAAATTCATCCTTGGCTGTCAGGGCATGAAACGCTTTTTATATGCCGGAAAAGTTACACCACCGTTACGTAGTACTAATTGGATATTGGCTACGTTAAATTATAGAGAATTTAAGTAAAGTTAATCACATTTTATCAACTGACACACAAATCATGGCTAGTATAACAGTGATGGTATAGGCACGCACTTCTCCTCTTATGGTCAATTTGGATTTAAAAAAATGTATTTACTTTTTTGACTACATAGCTTTAATCATTAATTAACAATGGTCATTAAATATGTTGTGGTATTGCATTCCTATATCTTCTATGTAAAACTTTAGATTTAATTGCACCAGTGTTAACCATTATTTATAAACTGAAATGTATAAAATTAAAACCATAAATAAAACATGTTTTCAATTTTTATCATGTGTGCAATATGCCAAATAACACACATTAATAATGGTTTAAATATATACATACATACATTTTATACTGTATGTACAAAGCATGTGTGTGTATAGAGTATGTGTGTGTCTGTTTAGATATATTACGTTTATATGTAAATACTGCATGATGGTAATGAATTATGTATTATTTTTATATCTGATGTGCTAGCCAATTCAGCCGAAATACTGATGTGCCAAACAACCACAAAATCAACTAGATAGGTACATTTCCTGAAGAAAATGTGAGTGGTGCTTGCCGTGGCAAAATTTCTCACCACAATGTCCCACCAACTGCCCCAATTTGAAAGAGGCAACCCCCATGACAGTAGGATGTACTTTTGCAGAGATATAGATGTTGTTCCATGGTTGCTAGGGTAACCCATCTGGTTACCAGGGTGATACTTAACAAGGCTCCTTGCTATCCTGAGTGAATAACTCAAGATGACGCTGAGTATGGCTGCTGCGTTGCGAGCTCCGGAACAACATTGTACTTTTTTGTTTATTTTTTGTTCACAATTCTTATGTTTTTTGTCTTGGATGTTGTCTGCCTTATTGTCTATGACAGACAAACACTTTTGGACTTTGGTTCTGCAATTACACACCGTAAACCGGACTTCAAATTCCTCAGTACTGACCCACTGTTTTCAAACTCACCAGCGGAGCCCTTTGTCTGGGCTGCCCGGCCGCGAAAACGCAGAAGGAAAAGGGGAACCAGAGCCGGCGTTCTCATCAGAGTAAGATGTCGCGCAAATTGACCCCCGCTACCTAGTATTCTACTGGCAAATGTTCAGTCTCTGGACAACAAGCTCTGCGAGCTGAAAGCGCGGGTCTCTTTCCAACGAGAGACGAGGGACTGCTGCATTATCTGCCTTACAGAAACTTGGATGTCTGTGGAGATTCCAGACTCAGCCATCGAACCTGCGGGGTTCTCCGTGCACCGAGTGGACAGATTGAAAGACCTCTCAGGTAAAAACAGAGGTGGTGGTGTATGTTTTATGATCAACAAATCCTGGTGTGATCAGAGGAACGTACATTCTATCAAGTCTTTCTGCTCTCCTGATCTGGAATTTCTCATGCTTCTGTGTCAACCATTCTGGCTACTGAGGGAATTCACAGCTGTGTACATCCCGCCACAAGCCGACACAGACCTGGCACTCAAGGAACTGTACGGGATTATAAGCAAGCAGGAAACTGCTCACCCTGAGGCCGCCTTCATTGTGACAGGGGACTTTAACAAAGCCAATTTTAAATCAATTGCACCAAAATACCACCAACACGTCAGTTTTAACACACAAGGGGACCGGGTTTTGGACCATTGCTACTCTCCCTTCCGGGATGGCTACAAATCCCTCCCCCACCCACCATTTGGCAAATCGGACCACTCTTCCATTCTGCTTCTGCCCGCTTACAGGCAGAAACTGAAACAGGAAGCACCCACCCTCAGAACGATTCAGTGTTGGTCGGACCAATCAGACTCTATGCTACAAGACTGTTTTGATCACGCGGACTGGGAGATGTTCCGGTCCGCCTCTGATGACGACATCGAGGTGTACGCTGATAGCGTAACGTGTTTCATCAGAAAGTGCGTAGAGGATGTTGTTCCGTCCAAAACAATACAGATCTACCCGAACCAGAAACCAGTTATGCCCTCCGAAAAACTATCAGAGCAACAAAACACCAGTACAGGAACAAGATTGAAGGACAGTTTAACACCACCAACTCTAGAAGCATGTGGCAGGGAATTAATATTATCACGGACTTTAAAGGGAATAAAAACTCCACCGTGAACACCACTGCCTCTCTCCCGGATGAGCTAAATACTTTTTATGCATGGTTCGAGGGAAATAACACAGTCCTCACAAAGAGAGCTCTCGCAGCTGAACCTACAGAGGTTAGTTCACTCTCCGTCTCTGTAGTGGATGTAACCCGATCCTTCCAACGGGTGAATATCCATAAAGCCGCGGGTCCAGACGGCATTCCGGGCCGCGTCATCAGAGCGTGCGCGAACCAACTGGCTGGTGTTTTTACTGACATATTCAACATTTCCCTCTCTTTGTCTGTAGTGCTCACATGCTTTAAAACGTTCACCATTGTGCCTGTACCAAAGCAATCCAAAATCACTTGCGCCCTGTTGCTCTGACCCCCATCATCAGCAAATGCTTTGAGAGACTAATCAGAGATTACATCTGCTCTGTGCTGCCTCCATCACTGGACCCATTGCAGTTTTCTTACCGCAACAACCGCTCCACTGATGATGCCATTGCATCTACAATACACACTGCTCTCTCCCACCTGGAAAAAAGGAACACTTATGTGAGAATGCTGTTTGTAGACTACAGCTCAGCATTCAACACCATAGTGCCCTCCAAGCTTGATGAGAAACTCTGGGCTCTGGGCTTAAACAGCTCGCTGTGCAGCTGGATCGTGGACTTCATGTCAAGCAGATGCCAGGTGGTTGGAATGGGCAGTAACATCTCCTCATCACTGACCCTCAACACTGGAGCCCCGCAGAGCTGTGTTCTTAGCCCACTCCTGTATTCCCTGTACACACATGACTGTGTGGCAACACATAGCTCCAATGCCATCATTAAGTTTGCTGATGATACGACGGTGGTAGGTCTGATCACTGACAATGATGAAACAGCCTACAGAGAGGAGGTGCACACTCTGACACGCTGGTGTCAGGAGCACAACCTCTCCCTCAACGTCAGTAAGACAAAGGAGCTTGTGGTGGACTTCAGGAGAAGAGAAAGAGAACACAGCCCCATCACCATCAATGGAGCACCAGTGGAGAGAGTCAGCAGCTTCAAGTTCCTGGGTGTCCACATCACTGAGGAACTCACATGGTCCATCCACACTGAGGCCGTTGTGAAAAAGGCTCATCAGCGCCTTTTCGTCCTGAGATGGCTGAGGAAGTTTGGAATGAACCGCCACATCCTCACACGGTTCTACACCTGCACTGTAGAGAGCATCCTGACTGGCTGCATCTCAGCCTGGTACGGCAATAGCACCGCCCACAACCGCAAAGCCATGCAAAGGGTGGTGCGAACTGCCAGACACATCATCGGAGGAGAGCTTCCCTCCCTCCAGGACATATACACCAGGCGGTGTGTGAAAAAAGCTTGGAGGATCATCAGAGACTCCAGCCACCTGAGCCATGGGCTGCTCTCACTGCTACCATCAGGCAGGTGGTATCGCAGCAACAGGACCCGCACCAGCCGACTTCATGACAGCTTCTTCACCCAAGCAATCAGACTTTTGACCTCTTGATCTCTCACGATCAATATACATCAGCACTGCACTTTATTAATCTTATTATCTCACACTGGACTGTCATAAATTATATTCTCTTAACAACACACTGGCAACTGACTATCAACCGATAGTATACTATATATACTATTTTTTTATTGTATAATGTGCATTCTATATTGTGTGTATTGTATAATGTACATTGTATGTTATTATTTGTATATTGTGTTGTGTGTAATTATGTGCATATTAGATTTAATTGTGTTGTGTAAATTTGATGTTTATTGTAGATTGGTATATGTCTCATCACTGTCACGACTGCTATGTTGCTCAGAACTGCACCCAAGAATTTCACACACTATTGCACTTGTGTATATGGTTGTGTGACAATAAAAGTGATTTGATTTGATTTGATTTGAAATAAGTCAACCCGGAAGTGTCTACGATGTTCTGGTGCAGAGATATGTGATTTGTTACCTGGTTGCTAGGGTAACCCCATGTGGTTGCTAGGCAGTTACCAGAGTGATACTTAATGAGGCTCCTTGCTCTCCAGAGTGAAATAAGTCAACCCGGATATGTCTACGATATTCTGGTGCAGAAATATGTGTTTTGTTACTTGGTTGCTAGGGTAAGCCCATGTGGTTGCTAGGCCATTACCAAGGTGATACTTAACATGGCTCCTTGCTATCCTGAGTGAAATAAGTCAACCCGGAAGTCTCTACGGCATTATGATCCTGAGATACCCATCTTAGTGATTTTGAATGGAAGTCAATGGTGTTTGGTTGCTAGGGTGCTCTACATGGTTGCTAGGGCGTGGCAAAGTAGTTCCCATGATGATAGTTGTAGACTGATTGCTCACCTAATTAAAACAAGCCAACTGTCATGTCTCTAGGACGTTCTAATCTGAAGATATCACACTCTAAGTGAAAGCAATATTGTTGGTTGCTAGGGTGCTCTAAATGGTTGCCAGGGCGTGGCTAACCAGTGAACAGAGAGATTCTTATTGGCTGCTTACTAACCTGACTCATAAGAGCCAATCCCCAAGTGTTTACGACATTCTGTTCTGAAGATATCCTTCTGAGACATTTTGAATGGAAGTTTATGAGGGGTGGTTGCTAGGGTCCCATAAATGGTTGTTAGGGCATGGCTATGCCATTTCCAAGGTGAAACTTAAAGAGTGATTGGTATCCCGACTGAAATGAGCTCGGCCCCATGTATCTATTTCATTCTTATTGGGAGATATGATCTGGCATCTTTCTTGCACTGATTGCCATAGTAGGAACAAAATTATCTTCCCATAGTACCCTATGGGAATTTTTGGTATGGTATTTTGCCCCCCTTTTTACCCCCTGGGGTACATTTTACCCACAAACACAGGGTATGTTCGAACACGGCTTGCTAGCCCGATTTAAATGAGAGCAACCACATGTGTCTAGGACATTCTGATCAGAAGATATCACATTCTTATTGGCTGATTACTAATCTGACTGAAAAGAGCCAATCCCCAAGTGTCTACGACATTCTGTTCTGAAGATATCCTTCTGAGCCATTTTGAATGGAAGTCTATGTGGGCGGTTGCTAGAGTGCCGTAAATGGTTGGTAGGGCATAGCTACACCATTTCCAAGATGATCCTTAAAGACTGATTGGTAGCCCGATTGAAATGAGCCCGCCCCCATGTCTCTATGTCATTCTGATTGGGATATATGGTTTGACAACTTTCTTGCATTGACTGCCATAGTAGGGAAAAAAAAATGTTTTCATGGGCAAGACCCATGCCATAGTATGCCTATGGGAAATTTTTGGGACGTTTTTTGCCCCCCAGGGGTGCACCGTACCCCCAATACCTTAGAAAAGTCATAGCACAGGTGTCATCAATAGGCCGGTCGATTTGACACCTAATCCATGGGTCTACTACAAATGGTGCGGGACAAGTTAGGTGCCGAAGTTTTGTACGGAATAAGAAGAATATTTTTTTGTTGTCAACCTGGACAGTTTTGCAAGCACCACTAATAAGTATGTAAGATTACAATAGTGATGCTTTGCAAGCACCACTAAAAATAAGTATGTGAGATTACAATAGTGATGCTTTGCTTCACAAGCACCACTAATAATAATAATAATAATAATAATAAGTATGTGAGATTACAATAGTGATGCTTCACAAGCACCACTAATAATAATAATAAGTATGTGAGATTACAATAGTGATGCTTTGCAAGCACCACTAATAATAAATATGTGAGATTACAATAGTGATGCTTTGCTTCACAAGCACCACTAATAATAATAATAATAATAATAATAAGTATATGAGATTACAATAGTGATGCTTTGCTCCACAAGCACCACTAATAATAATAATAATAATAATAATAAGTATGTGAGATTACAATAGTGATGCTTTGCAAGCACCACTAAGTATGCGAGTTTACAATAGTGATGCTTTGCAAGCACCACTAATAATAAGTATGTGATATGACAATAGTGATGCTTTGCTCTGCAAGCACCACTAATAATAAGTATGTGATATGACAATAGTGATGCTTTGCTCTGCAAGCACCACTAATAATAAGTATGTGAGATGACAATAGTGATGCTTTGCTCCGCAAGCACCACTAATAATAAGTATGTGAGATTACAATAGTGATGCTTTGCTTCACAAGCACCACTAATAATAATAAGTATATGAGATTACAATAGTGATGCTTTGCTCCACAAGCACCACTAATAATAATAATAAGTATGTGAGATTACAATAGTGATGCTTTGCAAGCACCACTAAGTATGCGAGATTACAATAGTGATGCTTTGCAAGCACCACTAATAATAAGTATGTGATATAACAATAGTGATGCTTTGCTCTGCAAGCACCACTAATAATAAGTATGTGAGATTACAATAGTGATGTTTTGCAAGCACCACTAATAAGTATGTGAGATTACAATAGTGATGCTTTGCTCCGCAAGCACCACTAATAAGGCAACAAACCC
Organism: Myxocyprinus asiaticus; assembly: GCF_019703515.2. NCBI lineage: Eukaryota > Metazoa > Chordata > Actinopteri > Cypriniformes > Catostomidae > Myxocyprinus > Myxocyprinus asiaticus. The sequence goes on from NC_059367.1 coordinate 45,446,004, forward strand.
CAATCACACGCTCTCCATAAAAAATGTTGGCCAGCTACTATTGCTCAAGCAGGCTTACAAATCATCAACATAACATATAGTTATCAAATTACCAGAAAATTAGCACAGGTGTCGTCAATAGGCTGGTCGATTTGACACCTAATTCATGGGTCTACTACAAACGGTGCGGAACGAGTTAGGTGCCGAAGTTTTGTACGGAATAAGAAGAATATTTTTTTTTGTCAACCCGGACAGCTTCGCAAGCACCACTAATAAGTATATAAGATTACAATAGTGATGCTTTGCTTCACAAGCACCACTAATAATAATAATAATAATAAGTATGTGAGATTACAATAGTGATGCTTTGCTTCACAAGCACCACTAATAATAATAATAATAATAAGTATATGAGATTACAATAGTGATGCTTTGCTCCACAAGCACCACTAATAATAATAATAAGTATGTGAGATTACAATAGTGATGCTTTGTTCCACAAGCACCACTAATAATAATAATAATAAGTATGTGAGATTACAATAGTGATGCTTTGCTTCACAAGCACCACTAATAATAATAATAATAATAAGTATATGAGATTACAATAGTGATGCTTTGCTCCACAAGCACCACTAATAATAATAATAAGTATGTGAGATTACAATAGTGATGCTTTGCAAGCACCACTAATAATAAGTATGTGAGATTACAATAGTGATGCTTTGCTCCGCAAGCACCAAACAACAAACCCCAATCACACTCTCTCCATAAAAAATGTTGGCCAGCTACTATTGCTCAAGCAGGTTTACAAATCATCAACATAACATATAGTTATCAAATTACCAGAAAATTACTATGTGGCAACCAACCCCTGTTGCCGACAGACCATGGTAACCCCTATAAATTGTTGTATTTTATAGGCTGGATTTTTCCCCTTTTCTCTCTGTACTCCCAATAATGTTTTGTTTAGAAAAAGTATTTTTGCTTTTGTCTTATTGATATGGTGTATGGCTGTATGTATCCCATGACATATGCTAGTCTTTCTAGTAACAAGATACACAGGTACAGAATGTTAATATATCATAATATAATATTTTAACATCAAAATCTAATATTCAATTGGCTAGATTTGAGAAATGTTTTGGATTAAAATCATTATGGTGTTTCCATATTCAGTTACAGAGGCTCAGTGCAATATGACAGGCTTTATCTAAAATCTACAGTGTTGTATAGTGAAAATATATAGCTTTTGTTATGACAGTAACCTAATGGTTTTTACTCCTTTTTTAAAAAAAAAAAAAAAAAAAACAGTCATTGTGTATCACAGCATATAAAACATGAAACATATTTGTTTGCAAAGTGTTTGTGTTTTGCAAAAGCACTGACATGTTTTTTGTTTGTTTGTGTGCCACTCCACCCCTATTTATTTAGCCTGTTTTATTTGTCTATAAGATGCTGTGCTGATCTCCCCTAATGATAAAACAAAAAGCAGTATATGTAGAAAATAATATGCTTAGAAGTTTTGCTGTATGTCATCATCACTTGCTTTAATAAATCTCCTTTAAAAATACTCTCTTGTTGTGAATTTTGTATAAAAATGCATAAAAACATTTTTTTTTAATTTAAGTAAAAAGAGAAAATGCCAACTATCGATAGCCAATCAAATGAGTGAGCTGAATCAATAGGAGGATTGTATAATTTGCTGTTTAGCTTGTATAGATGAACCATGCTGCTACAAGGCAGATACCAGTAGTCATCAGAACCATTTTGGACTGCAACTTTTAATCCTTTAAAAGACAAAGAACACTTATTTAAAGATTAAGAAATGAGAAATGAGAGCTGCCGTTCGAGTAATAGCTGAGTGAGAGCTGCCTGCGGCGGTGGCAGGTCTCCGTGATTTACCCCCTCTCCAAGTTCTGGCACTTTTAGTATATGATCGACAAGCACTTCTGGACATTAAAGCCACGACCGAATTTCGGTTTCTAGACCGAGCTCAGCAAGGATCACATCACGCTCCCCCGCCCCACTTGAATCGATACCTGCACTTCTTCATCGCCGGCCGTGTGCTATCACCGGGTGGAGGCCGCGAAGGCGGCGTGGAAAGCGAGGTGGCAAAGCCGTCAAACTTAAATCGATCCCGGCGGCCCAGTGGGAGCGAAATTCCATTGCACGAGAAATTACCGGAAATCGGACTGTCTGCTGACGTTCGCTGGAACCATCGTATAGTTGGAATATCCCTGCCAGTCAGTTTACAACAGCCCAGCCTTCTATGTGTTGACCGCCCCGCTTTTGCCGTCGCGGTGTGGATATGTGACACCTGCGATCGTTGTGTCGGGCACCACAAGAGGTGAAGCTGAAAATTACTTTGATCAATGACAGATCAGTGGTAAATAAGACTTTTATCCTAAATGACTTTTGCCTTACGTAGACAGGGTGGATTATGCATTACTGAAACTTAAGTACGATTGAGTACTGACTTACGATTGGAGATTCGAGCCCACTTTCTGAACATCTACTGCCTGAATGTAAGTCCTTCAACTCACCACACGCATCAGGTTGGGGAGGAGGTTTGATTTCTATTTTTAAAGACAATCTCAAGTGTAATACTCTAATGACGGATGATTTTAAAAGCTTTGAACTGCAATTGCTGAAATTAGAAATAGACACGCCGGTGGCGATCGCCGCGATTTACCGTCCTCCAAAATTCCATAAAGACTTCATAAATTAATTTTCAGATTTTCTTGGTTTATCAAAATTCATTCCGAATTTTGATAAACTGTTAATTCTAGGAGACTTCAACATTCATATGTGCTGCCCGTCAAACTCATTAGCAAAGTAATTCACCAGTCTCATTGAGTCCTTTGATTTAGCACAGTGGGTGAAAGGCCTGACCCATCTACACAGACATACATTGGACCTGGTGTTAACCCATGGTTTATCCATCAATAATATGGAATTGGGAGATTTTGGCATTTCTGACCATAAGGCTATCGTGTTTTTAGTGCCTTTTACATCGTATACGGACAACGCTGTTAAACCCAGGCACTGGTCGAGCATACTGACATCCACAACTGGTGAGGAATTCTGCTGCTTTCAATGAGGCGGTTAAAGCCTCAGAGATACATCTACACAATTTAATTGCAGTTGAGCACCTCAGCTGGTTTAACTCTGCCTGCACTACGATTTTAGATGAAGTGGCTCCTTTCAAAGCTAAACAT